>NC_134244.1:69858542-70163605 GCF_965152275.1 Natator depressus | reverse complement strand
TGGAGGATTCTCTGCACCTTGAAGTCTTTAAACCATGATTTGAGGACTTCAATAGCTCAGACATAGGTGAGAGGTTTATTGCAGGAGTGGGTGGGTGAGATTCTGTGGCCTGCGTTGTGCAGGAGGCCAGACTAGATGATCATAATGGTCCCTTCTGACTTTAAAGTCTGTGATTCTATGTTGCAGGGCAAACCAGTCTACATCTAAAATTAAAATAATCTGTGGTATTTTTTTGCTCAGCCTCTTTGCCAAAGTCAGAAGTAGATGAAAAAGGAGGAGGTGTAGTCTGCTTGAACTATTTACTTGTAAAGGGTGTTTAGATTGTGCTGCAGCATCTGAGGTGTCTACCTATTTGTACTCATCCATAGTGACAGATTATCTTTATTGTCAGGTATCCAGATTATGAGTTGATCTGAGCCCAGGTTCATGGCTTGATATCATTTGTGGTGACCAGACTTGTTTTCTGTCTTCCTCCCTGAGGCTTCAGCTCACCAGGACGAAGCTGATTCTTCATTTTGCTTATCTTTGTAGAAGTGTCCTGTGGGACAACCTTGTAGATTTGGAACAACCTATTTAATTACTCAGTCACCAATAGTGGTCACCATTTGATTGTGCCTCAGGGTCAGCTGGTGCATCATGCACATTTCTGCTAGCTTCAGAATGTACCCTCTTCAGACCTGACTTAGTACTCAGTATCTTTCCAGATTCAATAGCCTCAACAAGGATCTGATTTTCCCAGTATTTGTCTAAAAATTTCTCCTATCCAGTGCCCTAAAGGGGGAGGGAGGGGGAGTTCCTTTTGCTTAGCCTTCTCCCACCTTCATAATAGGGATAGATTTAAAACCTCCAATAGGAGAGCTCACCCAAGGTACTTGGACATGTTGCCTGTAAAATTCAATGAAGTCCAAGTTATACATGAATGTGTTAGAAATTGCCTCCTTCTGGGATGAATTTGCTGCTTGTTTAATATCAACAGTGGGGATATATGAAAGCAAATTTGAGTGCGGGGGTGGTGGGGGAGAGAATTGGTTGTTAATCAGTAATTAGAACTTCAGTTTCGGTATATTTCCTCCACAAATTCACCCTTACCGGTCTTTCTTCCCCATTTCTTCAGAACTTCTGTTTCCCATACAGAGAGGGGGGACCTTTATATGCTTCTCTTCAGAGCCTTTATTTTGACACTTAGCTGCACTGTGACATGAATCCCCCTCTGAGAGCTAAATAATTTCAGTCGTCCTAATGTCTGTGCAGCCCATCTCATGGGCTCCAGGTGCATGGGTATGTGAGGCAATATATTTAGAGAACCCCAGTTACTGGTAAGAACATAGATTTTGTCTTTTCAGTATGTATTAACCCATACATTTTAACACTTATGTCCCCCTTGTCTCCACACTCAAACCAAAATGGTTCACAGAAGAAGGGAGAGTAGGGAAATGCCCTCCTCAAACTCAGTATCCAGAATTCACGGGATATCTAATACTGTGCAGTACAGTCATCATATGAAGAACTAAAAATACTGCATTTATTCACATATATAATATATGATACACGAAAAGAAGGGGTATAGAAAATAAATACAAATGTTACATGTAATATTTCTTATGCTAAACTTTCCTTTCCGTGCTCCGTATGACCCCAGGCATTTCTCATATCATATTTGTTTATAAGTGCTACTATTTATTTAAATACTAAGAGTGCTTAACTCTGTACAAAATGCAGGCATTCCCTGATACAGGAAGTTATACAACAAATATAAAGTTAGCACATTTACCAGGTGATACACAATAGTAATAAGTCCATTATAGCTAGAATAATTTTAAAAGAAACAAACCAACCCCTATGATGAGGCATACAAGGAAATTCTGTATGAATGAGGTCAATGCAAATGCCACTGAGACTTTGTCCCTTACACAGTTTTCTAACAGGAGCAATAATAGGTGTGCGTGGTTGGAGGGGAATGAATTCTTCAATTGAAAGAAGGGGAAATTGTGTAGCTAAAAGTACTTATACCTTCATATATCCTGTATATTTGCAGATTGTTATTGCTGTGTTGATCCTAGGGATGCGAAAGACAAGGGGGTGAAGTAATACCTTTTGTTGGCCCAACAGAAATTGGTCCAGTAAAAGATGTTTACTCACCACCTTGTCTCTCTTCACAATTCAGCATCTTTGAAGTAGATGCAATGGTACTTAATTAACACTAACTCTTATTCTACTGCACTCGCAGTTAGCCTCAGAGAATCTCAGTTTCTGACATCAAAGAGTTAGAATGCAGAGTCTAAAGATCTTTGGTTAACATTGGAGAGGAAAGGGCAGTATTCTGATTCCTTCAGAGTGTGGAGGATTCCCCTCCAGGCCCTGGCAGAATGTCATCTGTAACATTGTCCAGAGGACAGCCTGATGTCCTGCTCAGAAACCTCTTCAGCACAAAAAATTCACTGCGTTATCACTCCCTTTTCACAAGAAAGATGTGAAATATGTCTTGACCTGTTGCTATACAAGGGGAAAACTGCTCACTTCGTAAAGAATTTATAACCTTTGGGCTCAAATCTGATGTCAAGGTCATGTCTGGATTATGTTGCTGAAAGTAATAATACCTAAAATTGAGTAATATTATTGATGTTTAAAATTTAAAGGTCTTCCAGATTAACCACATCCAAATGAGGAATATTACTGTGATTTGTATAAGTAAATAATCATTTTCCGTACAGTAAAAAGTTGTTTCTGATAGTGCTTTCATACCAATTGTGATAGATGGTAAATTCACTGGAACTGGAGGAACAGATGCAGAGGCATTACTGAAGAACTTCTCTTAATTTAGTAAGTGGATGAGCCTTGTTTTGTAGTTTTACAGCCACAGTGAATTAGGTAAATCAGTTAAAATTCAGGGAAGGCCATGATTCCTAGTGAGTTTGTAAGATGTTCTGATCAGTTTGCTGAAAATCCATATAATACCAGAGTTAAGGTTGGGGATAAGTAAGTGAAGAACTCCAATTACTGCACAAAATGAGTAACCTCTACTTTTTCAGCCCTCTTAGTCTGTATTAATACACATCTAGCTTTGGGCTGTTCCTTGCTAAAACCTTCACTTGTTTCTAAGTCTTCGAGTGCCTAACTGGACACTTCAAAGGGCCTGATTTTCCAAAGGCAGGTACTCAGCAGTTTCTGAAAACCATGTAGCAGAGAAATCAAATTTTCCATCCACCAAAACTTTTACCAAAGGTAAGTTTGTATTTTTATTATTTATCCAGGGCTGCCATTGTGCCTGTATAATTTAACTCAAACCATTTACTTACTGCAGTTACACAGGTAATTTGTTACACAGATACATTGCTATTGTAATTATGGAATCTTGTAAATTATATGAAAGAATGAAACTGATTTGGAGTAGATTTGTTTCATTCTCAAACAGGTTGTCTAAGAACATTTATAGTTCTTTTCTGAGCCAGAGGTTTTTCTCTACAATTGTGTAGAAAGTATGATGTCTTAAAAGATAAAAATGAGGCTCTCATTCTGCATTTGAAAAAAACGGATAGTAGCAAAGGGTTTAATTACATTTTCCTTCCATGCCTATATAGACATTTAGGCAATATAAACTGCATTTGACTATAATTGTAATCAGTGATATTGAATGTACATGTATCTTTAAGGGTACTGCAACTGTCTCCAAAGGTTTCCACCTATTCAGTGTTCACTATAACTCAACTGATCATAATGACTTCATTCACTGTCTTGTAGGAGATATAACAATGGACTATCACTACACACCTGAGAAACAGGAGGGCAGAAATTAATAAAATCTAGACCAAATCTACAGAGATTCACTTTTAACCAAGGGACAAAGGTCACAAGTTGGGAAACTTTCAGCCTTAGTTGTCACAGCCTATCTGACATGAAAGGTTTGCTGCTAAAAGGCTGTTATGTTGATGCTGAGGAGAAGATAAGGGAGGTGAAGCTCATCTATTGTTTTAACCTACTTCATTGCGGACCAAACAAGTTGAAAGGTTCCTTCTGGTCTTTAAAAGCCGTGTTAACTTCAGGGTCAGAAGGGGCTGCACGTTCCGCCTCCCTGGTTGGAGGGAAAAGTGTCACAGTGGCAGTCAACAGAAAAGGGGATTCTGGAAAGGGCGAGTCCCAGGATGAATTGGTGGTTATTGCAAGTACTTGCATACCTGGATATCTCTAAAAAGGTACAGAATAAAAAATATCACTTGTCTGTCTCAGAGAAGTGATCCCAGTACCCCTGTGGCATTTTAGGAACTATGCAAATATTTGGTGTACAGCACCTGATGTATTCTGAATGGGGTAGGGCACTGAGGGCTGCTGTAATACGTTTTGACCAATCTTTTTCTTGATGAGTAAAGGTTAAAATAAAAGTACTCTCTGGAGCTAGATGACACCTTGGGAGTCCTACTAACTTAAGGTACTACAGTATACTTAAAACTATTCTGTCAGTCAAAGGCAACAGCCCTGAGCAGGAAATTATTTGTGGCTCTTTGTTCACAAGATGGGTGACTGGGAATAGAGGGGGAAAGCATTTTAAATGGGAATTGAAAATATACACAATTTTAAGTTTACTGTTGGAGAGGGATCAGAGTATTTCCTATAGTGCCTCTTGTTCTGCCCTGTTTTGGAAATCATAATATTCCCTGCCAGTTTCTCAGGTAGGAAAAGAACACGTCGTGTTTGTTAAAGACAGTTATGGATCTTGTCCAAAGTAAACTTCTATTTGTACACTGAACTTCCAACAGACATTGAGAACCCTGATGCAAAGTTTCAGTGTGCAGCAGTGGCTATCTAAAACTAAAATAGTGCAATTAAAGATAATACTAAAGATGCTGATAAATAAAATCAGCTTCCCTTGAGGAGAATAAGATTTACATGTGACTGGACTCTTGTAATTACATAAACTTTGCTATCTACAGAAAGGAGGGGTTCATTGCATACTGTTTTTGCATTTTATCTTTTGCGTTCACAGAAACTTACAGTAACTTAAAAGTTACATGTTGTATAACATGGAACTTAGAATATGGCTCTACTGTTCATCATTTTTATAATCTGGGTAAAACTAGAACTTTACAATAAATCAATTATTTGTATAAATGTGTTTTACATAATTTATTTCGTTCAGCCAGAAGCACAGCCCTGCAGGGGGTATTACATATTCTAGATGTAGAGCATTTCCTGGTACCAACAAGACCTGCAGTACCCATCCCCCAAAAAGATGGATTTTCCAGTATGAACTGCAAATGAACAGGATGTTTGACTAAGCAGGGGAACTAGTTCCAAAGTTGAGGGCCCCCCATAGATGGTGTTCTACCGGCAACTCCCTCTGTTTTATCCTTGCGCAAACCAGCGGGAGTGCCTCTGCTAATCATAGCTGTCTCAATGTGGCATGGGAAAGAGGCAGTCTTTCAAGTACGCAGCTCTCAGGCTATTTAGGGTTTTATAGGTAAAAAACAAATGCCTTCAACTACACACAGAATCACACAGGTAGTCAGTGCAGATTGCAAGCTGCTAACATTGCTAGGAACTGATCATACACTGCAATCTATTTAATACAGACTTGCCCCTGAAGGCACACAGTGGCCTCTTTTGTGGGCAGAAGATGTCAGCTGACGAGAACCTTGTTCTTTGATTCATGCTGTATAATTAGGGCCCTACCAAATTCACAGTCCATTTTGATTAATTTCACAGTCATAAGATTTTAGAAATCGTAAATTTCATGATTTTTGCTATTTAAATCTGAAATTTCATGGTGTTGTAATTTTAGAGGTCCTGACCCAAAAAAGGAGTTGTGGAGGGGGCACAAGGTTATTGTAGGGGGGCGGGGGTTGCGGTACTGCTAACCTTACTTCTGCACTGCTGCTGCTGGCGGTGCTGCCTTCAGAGCTGGGCGGCTGGAAAGCGGCAGCTGCTGGCCGGGAGCCCAGCTCTGAAGGCAGAGCCGCCGCCAGCAGCAGCTCAGAAGTAAGGATTGCATGGTATGGTACTGCTACCCTTACTTCTGCGTTGTTGCCTGCAGAGCTGGTCTCTCAGTCAGCAGCCGCCACTCTTCGGCCGCCCAGCTCTGAAGACAGCAGCGCAGAAGTAAGGGTGTTATGATGTGGTATTGCCACCCTTACTTCTGTGCTGCTGCTGGCGGGGCACTGCCTTCAGAGCTGGGTACCCGGCCAACAGCCGCCGCTCTCCAGCTGCTCAGCTTTGAAGTCAGTGCAGAAGTAAGGGTGGCAGAACAGCAACTCCCCTAAGAGAACGTTGCAACACCCTCCCACAACTCCCTTTTGGGTCAGGCCCCCCAGTTTGAGAAACTGTGAAATCTGTAAATCTGTAGGGTAAAAGCACACAAAAGACCAGATTTCATGGTCCGTGACACATTTTTCATGGCTGTGAATTTGGTAAGGTCCTATGTATAATGCAAGGGTATTGACTAATGGGTTGATCAGGAATGTGGCCTGTGACTTCTGCATGTGTTTCTGAATCCTGGCTAGATTAAGACCTTTGTTAAATGAGACACTACCTTTCGTGGACTCTGTTCTTCATGAATCGAGGGAGATTTGAGGCGATGGTGTGGGTATGTTGCATCCCTGTGGCCTCAAATGGAGGTCTCCTTCTCCAAACCTAATATAATGCATCATCTAATTTGTATGTTTCCAGTCAGTTAATAGGGGCTGATATTGGCTTGCAGGTTACCGTGTAGCTCTTAAGAGTTGCTCTTCGAGTTGATAGCCCCTTTCCATGGTGGCACTGGGATCCCTGAGAGTGGTTGACTCTGATTTAACACAGGCAATGGAGAAGGTCCTCAAGGAATCCATTTTGAAGCACTTGGAGGAGAGGAAGGTGATCAGGAACAGCCAACATGGATTCACCAAGGACAAGTCATGCCTGACCAATCTGATTGCCTTCTGTGATGAGATAACTGACTCCTTGGATATGGGGAAAGTGGTGGATGTGATATATCTTGACTTAAGAAAAGCTTTTGATACGGTCTCCCACAGTATTCTTGCCAGCAAGTTAAAGAAGTATGGATTGGATGAATGGACTATAAGGTGGATAGAAACCTGGCTAGATTGTCGAGCTCAACGGGTAGTGATCAACTGCTCGATGTCTAGTTGGCAGCCGGTATCAAGCGGAGTGCCCCAGGGGGTCGGTCCTGGGGCCAGTTTTGTTCAACATCTTTATTAATAATCTGGATGATGGGATGAATTGCACCCTCAGCAAGTTCGCATTTGACACAAAGCTGGGGGGAGAGGTAAAGATGCTGAAGGGTAGGGATAGGGTCCAGCATGAGCTAGACAAATTGGAGGATTGGGCTAAAAGAAATCTGATGAGGTTCAACAAAGACAAGTGCAGAGTCCTGCATTTAGAAAGGAAGAATCCCATGCACCGCTATAGGCTGGGGACCGACTGGCTAAGCAGCAGTTCTGCATAAAAGGACCTGAGTATTACAGTGGACGAGAAGCTGGATATGAGTCAGCAGCGTGCCCTTGTTGCCAAGAAGGCCAATGGCATTTTGGGATGTATATGTAGGGGCATTGCCAGCAGATCGAGGGACGTGATTATTCCCCTCTGTTCAGCACTGGTGAGGCCACACCTGGAGTATTGTCTCCAGTTTTGGTCCCCCCACTATAAAAGGGATGTGGACAAATTGTAGAGAGTGCAGCGGAGGGCAACGAAAATGATTAGGGATCTGGAGCACATGATTTACGAGGAAAGGCTGAGGGAACTGGGATTATTTAGTCTGCAGAAGAGAAGAGTGAGGAGAGATTTGATAGCAGCCTTCAACTACCTGAAGAGGGGTTCCAAAGAGGATGGAGCTAGGCTATTCTCAGTGGTGGAAGGTGACAGAACAAGAAGCAATGGTCTCAAGTTGCAGTGGGGGAGGTCTAGGTTGGATATTAGGAAACACTATTTCAGTAGGAGGTGAAGCACTGGAATGGGTAATCTCCATCCTTCGCGGTTTTTAAGGCCCGGCTTGACAAAGCCTTGGCTGGGATGATTTAGTTGGTGTTGGACCTGCTTTGAGCAGGGGATTGGACTAGATGACCACCTGAGGTCTCTTTCAACCCTAATATTCTATGATTCTATTGCTTCCTTTGATCTGAGGCTGGAGAAAAGGGTTGATTTACTGGTTTGCCTTCCGAGGTTAGTAGAACCTGTTTGGTTTCCGATGACTCTGAGGAATGGTATCACTTAGCTGATTGTCCTCTCTGTTGATGGCTTGGTAGGATGATATTAACATAATTTTCCCATCCACCTCTGTTGGTGCACTGGTGCTTAAAAGCTCTTTCTTAGCTTTGTCTTCAAAGATCATGACTGTTTACTAATGACCTACAAAATAGGAAACAGGAGACAAGATAGGGTGGAGTGCTAATGGTGGAAATCTCTTTCTGAGCCTAATTAATTATGGCCTCAGGAATTTTTGAAGTCCAATCTATGAATGTAGTTAGCCTCTACCATAGCATCAGCGAAGTTCTTATAAGCAAACCTGTTCCTGGTACTGTACCATATGGTTAAACTGGCTAACAGTCAAGTGTTCACTCTGAGGAACTCGCAAATGCTTGATAAAATAAGAAAACTCTGATTCAGACTAAGTGCTCCATATCCATGGTAGCCGAGCTGTGTCTGAGAGGGTAAAAACACAGAATTGTCCAAGGGTGAACGTTAATTTATGGTCATTGGCTCCTGGCTTATTTAAGGTGGCCTTGGCCTTCTAGACATCACTTTGAGGGAAACCACATTATTTTTTTTCAACCACTGTTAAAAACACATAATCCAATTGCTGCTGTTTGAAGAGCACATTATGACTAGTTCCTCCATCTCCACCTCAGTCCCTGGAAAAATCATGGAGCAGGTCCTCAAGGATTCAATTCTGAAGCACTTAGAGGAAAGGAAAGTGATCAGGAACAGTCAGCATGGATTCACCAAGGGCAAGTCATGCCTGACTAACCTAATTGCCTTCTATGACGAGATAACTGACTCTGTGGATGAGGGGAAAGCAGTGAATGTGTTATTCCTTGACTTTAGCAAAGCTTTTGACACGGTCTCCCACAGTATTCTTGCCAGCAAGTTAAAGAAGTATGGGCTGGATGAATGGACTATAAGGTGACTAGATCGTCAGGCTCAACAGGTAGTGATTAATGGCTCCATGTCTAGTTGGCAGCCAGTATCAAGTGGAGTGCCCCAAGGGTTGGTCCTCAGGCCGGTTTTGTTCCATATCTTCATTAATGATCTGGAGGATGGCATGGACTGCACCCTCAGCAAGTTTGCAGATGACACTAAACTGGGAGGAGTGGTAGATACGTTGGTGGGTAGGGATAGGATACAGAGGGACAAATTGGAGGATTGGGCCAAAAGAAATCTGATGAGGTTCAACAAGGACAAATGCAGAGTCCTGCACTTAGGACGGAAGAATCCCATGCACCGCTACAGATTAGGGACTGAATGGCTAGGCAGCAGTTCTGCAGAAAAGGACCTAGGGGTTCCAGTGGACGAGAAGCTGGATATGAGTCAACAGTGTGCCCTTGTTGCCAAGAAGGCTAACGCCATTTTGGGCTGTATAAGTAGGGGCATTGCCAGCAGATCGAGGGACGTGATCGTTCCCCTCTATTCGACATTGGTGAGGCCTCATCTGGAGTACTGTGTCCTGTTCTGGGCCCCACACTACAAGAAGGATGTGGAAAAATTGGAAAGCGTCCAGCGGAGGGCAACAAAAATGATTAGGGGACTGGAACACATGACTTATGAGGAGAGGCTGAGGGAACTGGGATTATTTAGTCTGCGGAAGAGAAGAATGAGGGGGGATTTCATAGCTGCTTTCAACTACCTGAAAGGGGGTTCCAAAGAGGATGGCTCTAGACTGTTCTCAGTGGTAGCAGATGACAGAACAAGTAGTAATGGTCTCAAGTTGCAGTGGGGGAGGTTTAGGTTGGATATTAGGAAAAACCTTTTCAGTAGGAGGGTGGTGAAGCACTGGAATGCGTTACCTAGGGAGGTGGTGGAATCTGCTTCCTTTGAGGTTTTTAAGGTCAGGCTTGACAAAGCCATGGCTGGGATGATTTAGTTGGGGATTGGTCCTGGTTTGAGCCGTGGGTTGGACTCGATGACCTCCTGAGGTCCCTTCCAACCCTGATATTCTGTGATTCTTTGATCTCTCAGTCACAGGAACGTTGCTGAGTATTGTCCCACGTAGCTTCTACTAGACACAGCAATGGTTATCTGTCCTTTGGTAATGTCTCAGCTGGACTTTTTTTACTCATTGGCTTGTAAACCAGCAGATGCAACACTGCACATATTTTATCTTGGAATTGGAAGACAGCTCTCCTTAGTTTTCATGCTGACCCTTAAGGCCAGAAATGCAAGTCCATTTCTGAACTCAAAATTAGGTTCAGAGCCGAACTCCAGGATCTCAGAGAGCTTTAGAACAGAGAAATCTTTAAGTTTGGGCCTCATAGTACTGTACATAGATTTATCTACTAGTGACAACCTATTAAAACTATTGTCTACTCCATATCTTGTTTCAGAGTGGTAGCCGTGTTAGTCTGTATCAGCAAAAACCAAACAAACAAACAAACAAAACAAGGAGTACTTGTGGCACCTTAGAGACTAACAAATTTATTTGGGCATAAGCTTTTGTGAGCTAAAACCCTCTTCATCGGATGCATGCAGTGGAAAATACAGTAGGAAGATATATGTACACAGAGAACATGAAAAAATGGGTGTGCCATACCAACTGTAACAAGACTAATCAATTAAGGTGGGCTATTATCAGCAGGAGAAAAAAAACTTTAGTAGTGTTAATCAGGATGGCCCATTTCAAACAGTTGACAAGAAGGTATGAGTAACAGTAGGGGGGGAAATTAGCATGGTGAAATAGTTTTTACTTTGTGTATTGACCTATCCACTCCCAGTCTTTATTCAATCCTAATTTAATGGTGTCCAGTTTGCAAATTAATTCCAATTCTGCAGTTTCTCTTTGGAGTCTGTTTTTGAAGTTTTTTTGTTGGAGAATTGCAACTTTTAGGTCTGAATTTGAGGGAGGTTGACCAGGGAGGTTGAAGTGTTCTCCGACTGGTTTTTGAATGTTATAATTCTTGATGTCTGATTTGTGTCCATTTATTTTTTTGCGTAGAGATTGTCCGGTTTGGCCAGTGTACATGGCCGAGGAGCATTGCTGGCACATGATGGCATATATCACATTGGTAGATGTGCAGGTTAACAAGTCCCGATGGTGTGGCTGATGTGATTAGGTCTTGTGATGGTGTCCCTTGAATAGATATGTGGACAGAGTTGGCAACGGGCTTTGTTGCAAGGAGAGGTTCCTGGGTTAGTGTTTTTGTTGTGTGGTTGCTGGTGAGTATTTGCTTCAGGTTGGGGGGCTGTCTGTAAGCGAGGACTGGCCTGTCTCCCAAGATCTGTGAGAGTGAGGGATCGTCCTTCAGGATAGGTTGTAAATCCTTGATGATGCACTGGAGAGGTTTTAGTTGGGGGCTGAAGGTGACGGCTAGTGGCGTTCTGTTGCTTTCTTTGTTGCGCCTGTCCTGTAGTAGGTGACTTCTGGGTATTCTTCTGGCTCTGTTAATCTGTTTCTTCACTTCAGCAGGTGGGTATTGTAGTTTTAAGAATGCTTGATAGAGAACTTGTAGGTGTTTGCCTCTGTCTGAGGAACTGGAACAAATGTGGTTGTATCTTAGAGCTTGGCTGTAGACAATGGATCGTGTGGTCTGGATGAAAGCTGGAGTCATATAGGTAGGCATGGCGATCAGTAGGTTTCCGGTATAGGGTGGTGTTTTTGTGACCATTGCTTATTAGCACTGTGGTGTCCAGGAAGTGGATCTCTTGTGTGGACTGGTCCAGGCTGAGGTTGGTGGTGGGATGGAAATTGTTGAAATTATGGTGGAATTCCTCTAGGGCTTCTTTTCCATGGGTCCAGATGATGAAGATGTCATCAATGTAGGGTAAGTAGAGTAGGGGCATTAGGGGACGAGAGCTGAAGAAGCGTTGTTCTAAGTCAGCCATAAAAATGTTGGCATACTGTGGGGCCATGCGGGTACCCATAGCAGTGCCGCTGACTTGAAGGTATACATTGTCCCCAAATGTGAAATAGTTGTGGGTGAGGACAAAGTCCAGCACCAGGTTTGCCGTGACATTATCAGGGATACTGTTCCTGACGGCTTGTAGTCCATCTTTGTGTGGAATGTTGGTGTAGAGGGCTTCTACCTCCATAGTGGCCAGGATGGTGTTTTCTGGAAGATCACCAATGGATTGTAGTTCTCTCATTGATGTAAGTTAACACACAATGGAAAAAACTTTCTCTTTTACTTCAGGAGTCCTGGATTCAAGTCCTAGTTTTACTCAACTGCAAAAATTAGTTTGATAGTATCTTACTAATTGCTAGCAGATTTCTAAACATATTCTTACTGCTAATTTATATAGTGTCAATTGCTGTGGCAGCCAAGTGTATTACCTGTAAAGAGCAGAACACACAAACAGAACAAAAACACTGTCAAAGGCTAAACAAAATCAAAATATCTTTTGTCGTACCCTGCAGGACATTGGGCTCAGTCACTACCAGGCTGCCAAAGGTGTGAATTTCAAAGGTAGGGCCTCTCAGTTGAAACCTCTGTCCACTGTGCCACCCTCAACCATTCAAAGCCATGAGTTAGTCCTTCCAAATTATGAGATTTTTTTTTAAAAAAATCTCGTGTATTTTAAGCCCAATACATTTGGGATCCTTTTTATTTTTCTACTGTTTTTGAGCCTGCCGGGTCCACTCAGGTCATGTTTTCAAGTTTTTTTCCACAAACATGAGGGACAAAAAGTTATTCTTCAAAAAAAAAAAAAAAATCTGAGATTCCCATAATTCCAGGGGCTAGAGCTTTAAGTTGCCATAACAAATTGAGAGACTTGCAATAAAATTACAAGAATTGACAACATGGCCTGTCATTAAGCAATAAAGTGTCTAGACTGATCTTCCAATCGCAAGTACTTTCCCACCAAACAGGTGAGATCGAGCATGGGACAAAAGGTGAGCTCTTAGATTACCAGCTGTGACCAGAGTCCCAGGGGAGCCAACTGAGGTCACTCAATTAGGCTGAATTGCAAAGAATGGAGCAGACAATCCCCAAAGCTGGTGGATATTCCAATACTTAGATTCACCAGTCCAGCACAAGACAGCTTCTATAATACCTCACTGGTTACCCAGAAGCCAACAACACAGTTCCCTTAAAGCAACCCAGCCTCAGGCCTCCACCCAGGTACCCAAGTCAAATATGATGAGGATTACGGAAAATCTTATTCATCATATAAGAAACTTCTGCCACTCCCAAAGGATCGGACACATTACCTCCCAGGTTAATGAATATTCCAGATCTTCCCAAATACACGCTTACAGCCAATTCTTATTAACTAAACTACTATTTATTAAAAAAGAAAAGAGAGAGTATTGGTTAAAAGATCAGTACACATACAGGCATGAGTACAGTTCTTGAGATTAAATTCATAGAAGAGATGGTGAGCACTGTAGATGCAAAGAGTTCTTTCAGAACTAGTTCATAGGTTATAGTCCAATATTCATATTCAGGGTGATTCCAGGTTAGAACTGGAGATCTCAGCCTTGTGGCTTAAGCTTTCCCTGCATGAAGCATCAGGCAGATCTGAGATAAAAAGATCAGGACCCAAGGGTCTTTTATACAGATTTCTAGCCGCCACTTGACCATACAGTCCTGGGTGAACAATACCCTTTTGATGTAACCTTCTGTGTCCCAAACTTCACCGGTAATTAACTACACAAATTAACATAAGGCAGTTTATTCATTAGGCAGTCTACCACAAACTTTAAAGAGACACATAGACCATGACATAATTGCACCCAGCATTCATCTAATTGTTAATATTTCCTTTTGATCTCTGAATCAATAGCTATAGTAACAGACAGGAATTGTCTGTTTACATGGCTAGCATTTAACAAGATATAAGTAAACACATACAGTTAGTATCACCTTAATTCTTTAACAATACAGGTTTGCACTTCAAAGTTCTAGTCTATCTAACACGGAATGGCCCTAATTACCATTCACATACTTTTCTAACATGTCTCTAAAGGTTGAATCTGGGTCATTTATCCTACAGAGTGCTTAACGCTTTCTGGCCATACGTCACACTTTGTATAAGATTTCTTTCAAATATATAACAGTATCACCATGCAACTCATTGTTGCTACCATTTTAATTAGATAACGTCACATCAGCTTCCGGACCATTTAGGACTTTAAAGATTACCAGCTCCATCTTAAATTGCACATGGAAGTGAAGAGGGAGTCATTGTTGACTTAAAACAGCTGTTGTGTGTTCATTACAGTCCACGCTATTCAGAATTCTGACAGCTGAAATTTGTACATTGTTTGGAGCTTCCTAGCAGACTTCAAAGACTAGGCCCTAAGTAGAGCATATTGCAGACGCCTAGCCAGGAGATAAAGATCTGCATGACAGCTGAAAGCTGGACACTTGAGAGGAGTTGTCTTCTGATCAGTTATAGATAGCAAGACATTATGTGATACCTCTGCTAGCTGGTATATTTAGTCTTGAGCAAAGAAGACTGAGGGGAGACCTGATAAGAATCTTCAAATATGTTTAGGGATGTTCTAAAGATGTTGGTGTTCAATTGTTCTCCATGTCCACTGAACATAGGACAAGAAGTAATGAGCTTAATTTAGGTTAGAAATTAAGAAAAACTTTCTAACCATAAGGGTACTTAAAATTCTGGACTAGGTGTCCAAGGGAGGTTGTGGAATCCCCATCAGTGGAGGTTTTTAAGAACAAGTTGGACAAACACCTGTCAGGAATCATCTAGGTTTACATGGTCCTGCCTTAGCACACGGGTGTCTGGACGTAATGAATTCTTGAGGTCCCTTCCAGCCCTACATTTCTAGGACTCTGTAGTAAGGAAAACTTTTTGCTCTCCAGGGATGACTGCTATGTTGTGAGTTATTACCTTTATATTCTCTTAGTTAGTTGCTTACCTAATATGATGCAACACATATTTGTTCAAAGTCTATGACAGAGTACTTGCCATCTTTGTATTTGGTTTCCTGCCTTTTTTGCAGGGAGATATACAGTACATTACCAGTGTTTCCTGCTTTGTCCTTCTGGACACCAGAGACCAGTTTAATACCCTTATGGAAAAGTCCTATAGAATTCAGTGGAAAATATGTGGACCTTTCTAATTATACACTGGATTTATAAAGCACATATTTGACAGTATGTTCAAAAGACTCCTTAAATAGGATGCACACAGTACAACAGAATGTGAACTGAAATATGGAAGAGAAGTTACCAGCGTATGAGTAAATAAGTCTCCTTGTTAGACAAAAAAACATTCCTGAAAATTCTGTTCCTGTTTACTGTTTTGTCTGCTGTGACCCATTCAGGAGAAGGTAATTCCCTTCCTAATAGACTATGGAGAAGTCCTGTTGAATGTAAAATAATTAAACCAACAAGGTTCTGTTTTGATCCTACAAAAATTACACTTACAATTATTATAGTGATGACCTTCTCTGTGATTTTTTTAAATAATCATATAGAACTTAATAAATAAGTATATCCCTTCTATAAAGTTAATGTATGTAAATGAATCAAACTGTACCATAGAATTTCTATGGATAGAAATTCCATGCTCTAATAAGAAAGATATCGTGGTGGGGATATATTACTGACCACCTGACCAGGATGGTGATCATGACTGTGAAATGCTTAGGGAGATTAGAGAGGCTGTTAAAATAAAAAACACAATAATAATAATGGGGGATTGCAATTATCTCCCTATTGACTGTGTACATGTCACCTCAGGACAGGATGCAGAGATAAAGTTTCTTAACACCTTAAGTGATTGCTTCTTGGAGCAGCTGGTCCTGGAACCCACCGGAGGAGAGGCAATTCTTGATTTAGTCTTAAGTGGAGCACAAGATCTGATCCAAGAGGTGAATATAGCTGGACCACTTCGTAATAGTGACCATAATATAATTAAATTTAATAGCCCTGTGGCAGGAAAAACATCACAGCAGCCCAACACTGTAGTATTTAATTTCAGAAAGGGGAACTACACAAAAAGGAGGAGGTTAGTTAAACAGAAATTAAAGGGTATAATGCCAAAAGCGAAATGTCTGCAAGCTGCATGGAAACTTTTTAAAGACACCATAATAGAGGCTCAGCTTAAATTAAATACCTCAGATTGAGGTATCATTAGAGGTGGTTTTGGAACAAATTGATAAATTGAACAGCAGTAAGTCACCAGGACCAGATGGTATTCACCCAAGAGTTCTGAAGGAACTCAAATGTGAAATTGCAGAACTACTAACTATAATCTGTAAACTATCATTTAAATCAGCTTCTGTACCAGAGGATTGGAGGATAGCTAATGTGACACCAATTTTTAAAAAGAGCTCCAGAGGTGATCCCGGCAATTACAGACCTGTAAGCCTGATTTCAGTACCGGGCAAACTGGTTGAAACTATAATAAAGAACAATATTGTCAGACATGTATATGAACATAATTTGTTGAGGAAGAGTCAGCATGGTTTTAATAAAGGGAAATCATGCCTCACCAATCTACTTGAATTCTTTGAGGGGGTCAACAAGCATGTGGACCAAGGGGATCCAGTGGATATAGTGTACTTAGATTTTCAGAAAGCCTTTGACAAGGTCCCTCACCAAAGGCTCTCACACAAAGTAAGCTGCCATGGGTTAAGAGGGAAGGTGCTCTCCTGGATTGGTAACTGGTTAAAAGATAGGAAACAAAGGGTAGGTATAAATGGTCAGTTTTCAGAATGGAGAGAGGTAAATAGTTCTTTCTTCTGTGTTTAAACTAAAATCATTCCAAGTATGTCTTGTGAGCAAGTCTCCCTTTTACAGAGGAGGTACTCCAGATCCATTCTAGGGGAGTGACAGTGAAGATGTTTTCAAGGAGTTCAGATTCAAAAGTCTATGCAGAAGATATTTTCTTATTATTGACAGGGTCCTCAGATCTGACATCTCATTTAGTACCATCCCATAGGCATTTATATCCTTTGGAGCATGAGTGGGGAGCACTGCAGGTTGATGCCCACTTCAGGTTTCAGCAGTTCCAGCCAGGTTTCCTTCCAGTAAGGTGTTTCTGAATGGGGTTGCTTTGAGCATCTCTCTCTCCTAGGCTTCAGAATTCAATAATAGCCTCCAGATCCAATGAGTCTACTGTCCTTTTCTACTATTCTTCCCATTCAGTTTGTTTGTCAAAGTGTTTGTGATTTCTTTTTGAAGGCATATCAAATACTAAATTGAGCAAAATGAGTCTGTATCCATATAAGTGCATTAAATAAAAATAAATATCAAGACAAACCAGTCTCTTGCCACCTTTAGAGTTCATGTGGAGCTCGTTTTGCTGATTTGTAGAAGAGGCATTCTGGAGATAGCAGTTGCCACAGCTGCCAGCACATAAAAAACTTCTGACTTACATTTGCTTTGTCCACATATGTTCCTTCTTGTGATTCCAGTAGTACCAATTTAAGAGAGGGGTATAGGCAATTTACTCAGATTTATTGAGCCTTCAAAGTGAAGTTCGTTCTTTCCCTTGGTCAGAGAAGTTGAGTTTCTTCCCCCTTCCCTTTTGTCCCTTTTTTTATTCCCCGCACCTTTGTAGTTCTGATGCATCAACACTGATGATCACTTATTAATAACTTAATTTTTCTGCAGCCATTCACTGTTCCCCTCTTCCATCTGGTTGTGTGAATCAGTTTGTGGAGAATCTGGAGAGGGGTAAAGTTGGTTGTACCGGGGCTGATGCATCAGCTTTTTATGGGCCACAAGGGTCACTCTGGGCACAATCATGGTGCACGTAGCTTGATGACTATACATTCTACACCTCTGCATGTATTACTGTGTGGTTCCAACATGCTAATAATGCCTACAACTAATGCTGCTATTTTGGTGGTATTTGGCACATTCTAAAATGTGGAGATGCTAAGCTCCTCCTCCTGCCCTAAGAAGAGGAGAGCCTGAGTACTACTCCTTTGTGTAATTATGTGCCACATTAATAAACAAGCTTTGTGATAAGGAAACACCCAATGTCCAGAGTGATGTGTGGAATTTATTATCCCAAATTTTACCCTGATACTTTTAATCTAAGATATAGAGATACGGAGAGAGAAAGAGAGAGAGAGATGGCCCTTTGGTTTAAAGAATTGTTTTAAAAATGTGGGCCTAGGAGGTAGGAAAATGGTGGATTTTGACATATTCACTGTTCAAGAGACAGTTCTGGGTTCTCTGCCTGAAGGAAAAACAAACAGAAAAAACAATGTGGTGTTGTTTTTAAATGCTCCCTGTTCTGACTTGTGCCTCCCTGGGAAGCAGTAGGTGCTTCTTCAGACAGACCAGCCTCCCCATTTGAGAAATGCAGCACAAGAGCTATTCCAGTTTTGAAGCTCTTATGGTATTGATGTTGTCATTACAGGGAGGCATTCGCAAGACAACCTTTAAAAAAAAAATCCACATCGCTGTTGTTTATTTCAAACTCCTGATCATTCAGTAATTTCAAAACTACATTGTTGTTCTAAGTTTTAATCAACTACTTCCCTTAAATTGGCTGTCAAATTCAATCAGCAGTACTCTGTATCTATCTATTTGCAGTCTACCTTTCATCACATAGCTGCGTGTGGTTTTGTTTACCCGGCCGCATGTTTGTTTAGTAATCTGTTCATTAATCTACTTGTCTTCCTTTTCCACCTTTGCACCCTATGTTCTCTCATAGATCTGGATTGCGTATAATAGACACCAGGCATTAAATGCACTGTGTATCTCCATAAAAATAGGTAAAAGGAAAACTTCAACAGGCCATGCCATTTACCCCCCAAAATTAATAAAGGCTTCTTTTGTAAGTGAGAAATAAAGAACATTGGCCATTTGTGTGTGAGGTAATAGGCTTTGCTGTAATATGAAAATCCATCAAATGATTAAATTCAGTGACATTATATCAGAGTTCATGAAAAGAGAATACAGCACGCAGTTTAATTCTATTTAATTTAAGGAAAAAAAGCAAAGAAAAATTGTTTGAGTTTCTCTTAAGCTGATTTCTCTCTGCTTTTTCTTAAAAGTGCCTTTCTAGTTGCCACACAGTGATGTGATCATTATCTGTCACATCGTCTCCTTGCTGCCTCAACACACAGTAAAATACAAAAAAAAAAAAAAAGACCAGAGGAGCTTGTGAAGTATGACTTCCTATCCCAAGACTCATTGCCTGCGATTCGTACCGCTTGACAGTAATGATCTTATTACAGTACTCTGGACCTTGAAGAGATTTCATGAGGAGAGTGAAAGGACGTGCCTCTATGTAATCAAGTGGCGCTGAATATTCCACGCGTTTTTGATCACACACTGATTGGGCACAGTTTTAGCCCATCTTCTAGTCAATTATGCATGGCCCCTTGTGCTCCTGTGATAGTCAGAAACATTGATAGCTGTTGTCTGGGTTTTGGCAGCCAGCCAGGGGTTTGAAGTGCCTTACGCACAGTCATTCCAGGATAAGTGCTTTTTAGTTGGAATTGATTACCTTTCTTTGGTTTTGCTTAATAGCAAAACTGCATTGGAGAGGGCTTCAGGTGAAAAATGGACATATTAGCCATTTAGAGTATCTGAACTCCTAGTCAATTTTTAGCTTTCCACTGTTTCTGTCTAATTTATATTTAATGATGTAACATTTGATAATATTTGAGATATTTCATTTCAGTTGCTGTTGAACACACATGTTGAGTGTGTGTTAAATTATAGCGTATCAATTTTCAGGTTTTCCAAATTAGTCCAGTTTAACCGTCAAACTACAAGCGAGTGTGTGTTGGTGCTTGTATTAGTGGGTACTTGGGTTAGCCACAGATATTACAGAGTTTACTTGATCATTTAGAATGAACAAACTCTAATCTCACAGTGAGGGTAATCTGTATAAATTTTTAAAAAATCAAGGAAAAGTATTGGTTGTTTGCCTTGTTTTGTTCTTGGTTTAGATTCTTATATTGTAAAGACATTTATGACTTGGTAATTTATCACAAGTAAAACTCTCTCATCATACAGATGACTCCTAAAATCAGAAGATCACTGTTTGATCATTTTACATCAGGGGCCTGGGTATCACACTTTAAATATTTAGTCTATCTATGCAGCAGTACTACCTTTCCAACACCGAAAAGCTGGCATCAACATATAGTTGTGAAATAAAACAGCCTCACAACAGGAGTGTGAAAATGATGCAAGTAAATCAATGTGGGATAGCTCAGTGGTTTGAGCATTGGCCTACTAAACCCAGGGTTATGAGTTCAATTCTTGAGAGGGCCATTTAGGGATTTGGGAGAAAATTGGGGATTGGTCCTGCTTTGATCAGGGGGTTGGACTAGATGACCTCCTGAGGTCCCTTCCAACCCTGATATTCTATGATCTCTTCAAGTCCTCCATCATGGGACTGCTCTACTAAAACAGATAGAACATCAGAATCTACAGGGCTCCTGAAACTGACAGGATGTGAACAAAAGCTTAGAACTCAAGTTTAAAAACAAACTTCCCCCTTTTAGAGCATAGCACTGCCTGTTGTTTCCTCTTTTTTTTTTTTAAATCAGACTTTTGTGGTTCTTGTAGAGAGCATTGTAAAACTGAGCATAGATTGACCAACCCTAGCTCTTACAAAGCAGCTTTGACTTCTGTAGATTTCCACTATTCTTTTTCAAGGCCAGTTATGACTTCCTTCCTCTTTAGAGAGCAATCCAGAGTCAAGTCTAAGCAAGGTCATCAAAGTCTCTTCCTTTCTTCAAGCTTTTCAAAACAGAGCCCTTCAATCTTCTTCCAAGGATTTGAGGTTTAACTGATGTCTTAAATTCCAAAGGCTAAGGTTTGGTTTTGTTTTTTAACCTAAGACCACTGATAATATTTTACTGCTCCTATGTAGGCCACAAGGGTTCATAGTTCCTTTTTTCTTTGAAAGAAAAATCTTCTCCCAAAATCTGCTATCTATTGACAGAAAAATAAGTCCTCCTTCAAGGTGGCTTCTGCATATTCCCACTTGTGGGATGCATACCCTGGTTTCATGGAGTTTCAGCAACCTTCTGGAAAGCAAGGTCCACTACTACCAAATTAACACTCTTTTGTGACACCAAACATTCAAAGACCAGGTTATAGAGACCAGGCAGTGTCCAACCACCTCCTTTGCTTACTTTCCATGGCCAGCTCTAGGTGTTAGGGACCATCTCCCCCAGTCAAAGCAATATCTGGGGGATTTGACAAAAATCCATTAATTTCTAGCTAATTAGTTAATAAGTGTTGGTCTGCTTTCTTATTTAGTTTTTATTCTGGACATAGAGACCCAAGATTTTGGTCATTGCTAATCAGGTTTTCAAAGACACTGATCGAATAATGGATTTAAGCAACATGCTTCATTCTCCATGTTCCCAAAGGTGGACACGAAAATCCATCTTTATCGGGTGGAATGGCAGGTGCTCATTATTTCTCAAACAGTTGGCAGGGGTCACAATCAGTGAAAGAGTGAGAAATTCTAAGGCATGTCAGACCTTGCAGTATTACAGACTCTGAAAAGATGGACTTTTAGGGGAGGAAAGTCGACTTCTCTGGTACTTTAAGTGTCTCCATGGACAGTTACTGAACTGTCAACCTAGCATGAGCTTAATATTTGGGAACGGGTGCTTCCTTTAATCAGCTAAAGAAATATTTCTAAACAGTAATAAGTCACCAGGACCAGGTGGACTTCTGAAGGAACTCAAATGTGAAATTGCAGAACTACTAACTGCAGTTTGTAACCTTATCATTTAAATCAGCTTCTGTACCAAATGACTGGAGGATCGCTGATATGATGCCAATTTTTAAAAAGGGCTCCAGAGGTGATCCCTCCCATTTGGCCAGGAGGGTGTGTTCAGCCTCAAGATGGATAAGAATGTGTGGGGGCAAAAATGAAAGGCACTAAGATATTTCTGTGCCAGCTAGAAGTGAAAGGCATCCATGTCCTCTTCCTTATGACATTGTAGATCTTACCCAACATCCTCTGACTTCCAGTGTCAATTCCAGAAAAGGCTGTCTTCATAACATCAGAAGAAGCCAGACAGTGTAAAACATTTTGGGCAGAGAACTACTTCACCAGCCACACATTCATCTTCCTCATTAGCATTCTCAAAATGATGTGTGCTTCCCTTCTCACCCCACCTCCCGTAATCCTTTCAGTCCACTTCTTTGCAGTGTTGGGGTGGAATGACTAGAGTACACAGGGAACTAGAAATCATTCAGCTCAGCTTTGTGATTCAGTTATGCTTCATTTTACTTAGAATTTTCAGCTCTGCCCGTAAAACCACTCCCCAATTCCCTTTACTTAAATGCACTGAGTTCTCCTTCTCCTATGTTTGTGCACAGTACATGACACGTGTAATGAAAGTGCTCGTCTAATATTTTATTGTGTTGGGAAACAAATCAAAGTATTTTATTTTAAAAATAAATTAGCAATCTCAGGCTACTGTCGGTGGTGCCTTGATTTCTGAAAGTGGTGGCATTTGTGACATCATAAAGATAACTATGTAGAAGACAGCCCACCATTTTCCAGCCAACTTTCTTATGGTTTTTTATAAATTTATACTCTTTTTTAATGATTGTTAAAGTTCAGTTCACAGTTTACTTAACCTGCATTGAAATTGGTTGGAAGCTATCCTATTACATTGGGTTTTAATATTGTCATTGTCACACACACAATTGCTTTTTGGTTGGATGGATGGCAATGAGTAGGCTGTGACTGGTCAGTTATAAATAACTTGTTTCTCAAAAACCAATTCAAATTTATGGTAAGATGTGCTTAATGGGAGTGAACTGTCAGATTGCAGCAGAGTGGACAGAAAGGTGTATTCAGTGAAGGAAACAGAGTTCAGTGTGGAGTTCTTATCCAAAAGTCTATGCATATTTTCCAGTCATTATTAATTAACAGAAAAAGATTGCTTCTTCAGGTGTAATTACAGGTTCACAACTCCAATGATTTTTCTGCTAATTCTTACTGTCTTATCTGTTGTTCAGAATCCATCAAACACATTTTGATCATAAAGGAAATACAAATGTACTTCCTATAACCTGGCCACCAACTTAGACTCACACCCACACTTCTCACTTTCTTATTTAGCTACTGAGGAACTTAGGTAGGTATGTCTTTCTGTGGGAGAGGTGGGTGTTTTTAACACATTTGAATTAATCAAGACAGCTACTGTGTGAGGGAAAGATGTACACATTTATTTTCTTATTGCAACCTGATCTGTAGCCCATTGATTTTAGTTTGTCGAGCAGATCAAATTTCCAGGTATGAAATTAGGATATTTATACCGCACAAATGATGACAAATCAGATTCATAAGTGGTACTGTCTGTGGGCTGTAGTGATATGATCTGTGGACTATTGTATTATCTATCAGTGCCTTTGAGACATTCGGCTCTATCTCCTTTTCTCTGACCTAAGAAGCTGTTTCCCTACTTTATCAGTTACTGGTCAGAGTAGGGGCTTGGATGAAGTTCTGTTTGGACCAAAATCAGAATAATGCTGATGGGGAAGCAGCACCATGTTGAGGAATTGCATAGTCTGTTACTATTCCACCAGTTCAGAGCAAGTTCCCATCTTCTTCCCATTGACTTGTATTCTTGACGTCATCCTAGACATATCTTCCTAGACTGCCAGATGATATCAGTGCCCCAAAACACTTAAAATTCTGGCCTGCCAAAAATATTTTCTTTTTTATGAAAATCTCACTTCGTTCATCCACACGCTTGTGCTATCCAAAATAGATACCACAACACAATTTACTTGATATGACTAACTACAGTGGCTACTGTGCACCTAGTTGCAGAATGTGTCAGCCTGCCATCTAATAGCTTTTTCCTTGTAGAAGGAGAAGGTGGTGATGGTATTGTTGCCTCATAACTTCTTAGCAGTAAGAGTGTTAACTGTTGGATCATTTTACCTGGGGCTGTGGTGGATTCTCCATCACTGACAATTTTTCAATCAAGATTAGATGTTTTTCTAAAATGTCTGCTCTAGGAATTATTTTCTTTGGCCTCTGTTATACAGGAAGTCTCACTAGATGATCTCAATTGTCCCTTCTGGCCTGGGTATCTATGTATCTGTACTTTGAAGAAGTTGACAGTAAGCCAGGAGATGAAATTCAGGGGGCTGATTATTATCTACTGTACTTATGCCTAAATGGGCAAGAACCCAGCTACTTCAGTGCATAGGCACCGACTCCATGGGTGCTCCGGGGCTGGAAACGTTGGTGGGTGCTCTACACACACCGGCAGCTCCCAGCCCTGCCCCAGCTCACCTCCGACTCCTCCCCCGAGCGCGCCACCGCATCCTGCTTTTCCCCCTAGGTCCCAGCGCTTGCGCCGCGAAACAGCTATTTCCCACAGCTGGCCAGGGGGTTGGGGGGAGGAGGCGGGGCTGGAGCAGGGATTTGGGGAAGGGGTCCAATAGGGACAGGGAGAGGTGGAGTTGGGGCGGGTACTTTGGGGAAGGGGTTGGAATGGGGGCGGGGCGGGGGTGAAGTTGGGGCGGGACTGGGAGCAGGGGGGCGCGAGCACCCACCGGTGCTGAGAAAAGTTGGCGCCTGTGCTTCAGTGAACCTGTAAAACTTGCCTTTCTGGCCCCGCGTCTCCAGAAATGACACCTGTTTTCAGTGTCCTCCATGGTCAAGGTCTTTTCAGAACCCTTGTACCAAATATGGTTGCAGAAAGTTAGGCCCAAAGTCTCTTAACTACCACGTACTGTCATGCAGAGTCCGTCTCCCTCCCCCATTTCTTTGTGTGTATATACATATTGTAGAGATATCGTTACTGACTCTATACTTGCATTATGATTCTACTTAAAGCAGGAGTAAAATTACTCTGTTCTCTATATTATTAATTGAATATAGGGGTGTACTGTGTGAGATTTTGTACATACTATAGTGAAGGTAATGGCTGAGATTAGAATCCTAGAATATCAGGATTGGAAGGGACCTCAGGAGGTCATCTAGTCCAACCCCCTGCTCAAAGCAGGACCAATCCCCAATTTTTGCCCCGATCCCTAAATGGCCCCCTCAAGGATTGAACTCTCAACCCTGGGTTTAGCAGGCCAATGCTCAAACCCCTGAGCTATCCCTCCCCCACGATTAATGAACAAGAATCTTTATTGGGAATGGTTAAAATTTAACACGTTTAAAATATTATTACAATGGGAATTTATTCAAAACTATTTTAGGACAGATAAAAGTATTATTTCTGCAAATTACCTTAAGACAGAATTGAACAAAGTTATCTTATTAGAATCTGACAAATACCAGAATATTATTGTAACGGGGTCAGTGCCCACCTCTTGTGAGCACCCCCTTTCTCTGGCTGATCATGTGCAATCACAATCTTTCCAAGGGGACAGCACTCACCTCTCACGGGCAGCCCAGTTTGCTTGGTTGGGTGTGAGCCTATGTTTGGTTTTTTGTTCTTTCAACAGGGAGGCACCGTCTGTGGCGAGCGCCCTCCCAGCTGATGGTTCTCTCAGCAGGTCTTCAGCGACTCAGCCCCCCGGCCAAGCCACATATGCTGTCCCCCCTTCCAGGGTATACAGTCCCAAGTTCTTATCATGGCTGTGGTATGGGGTTGTAGCTCTTCAGCTTCTTCCCAGTCTTCTTCAAATACCCAGCCTCATTACCCTCAGCTGGTGTCCTCCCTGGGCTCAGTCTGCAACCAGACCAGCAGAGCCCTTCTCGGTACCCTTGTCTGGTCTGGCCAGGTTCTGGGCTCAGTCCCCTGGGCTCAGCCTGCCTACACTGACCTTTCGATGGTCCTACTGCTCTTCTATCCAGCCAGCCAGACATCCGGTCTTCGGCAGCCCCCTTCCCTGGGCTTGGTTCTGTCTGGTGAGCTCTTTGCAGTGAGCTGTCCGCAGTCCTGCTGTTCGTCTAGCCAGCCAGGTACCCAGTCCTCCCTCATCAAGCTCACACAGCAACCAAAGGCTCTGCTCTGCTCCTTGCCTTTTTTCTGGCCCTTTATTGGTCACTCCAGCAGCCCCTCTGATTGGCGGCTCCTCTGCAGCTACTCTGGCTGCCTGGAGGACTTCACTGCTCTATTCTGAGGCAGGGTGATGCAGGCCATGAGGCCTCCAGCAGGGGGCCTCCAGACCTAGTCCATCCTGCCACAATTACACTATTTTATTCCATGAAATATAAAAGCTGCAGATGCAGTTGCAGATTGTGTGAAATGTGTTTTTCCACATGCATTTTCTCACTTCTGAGTTTCCCTTGTTTGATTTTCATCTACTTATATTAAAATTCAAATGAGACTATGACACTGACTTTCTAGTGCTTAGGATTGGGTGGGAAAACTGATTTTTATATGCATACTAGCTAAGTATGATCTTATAAGTTGCAGTAAAAAATAAAATCTTTCAGACAGTGAAATCTGCACTAAGAACTCACCTGGTGTAGATAAACAAAAAAATACTTCAAAGTATCCTCAAGGTTCCCAACACAGTTATGTTCAAAAAAAACATATTTGCTAGACAACTGAATTGTTCTGCTCCCTAGGGGAAGGTGCATAAGTGTGGTTTAACTGTTTTGTAACAAACCTTGCTCTAAAAATTATGTACATGTGGTGTGATGTTCCAAAATAATTACTAGAGGAGGGTTCAGCAGATATTTTGTGAGGTGGATAATTGTCTTTACTTGATTTTTCCCTCCCTTCCATGGTAAATTCCCAAAATAGTAAATACATATCATGTGGATTCCTTTTCATTAGTCTACTTCAGCTCACCAAGTCAAAATCCATATTAGTAACTAGATTATTAGTGCTCAAGGGGGATCATTTAGATTTCCTAATACCAAAAAATTGGAGAAGCAAAGATTCAACGATGCAAAATGCAGGATATTTAGTGCCTATAGGACTTTGGCTGCATTTAGGGTATTTTAGAAGGTCTGAGAGAGCTCTTTCTTTCCTAGAGTGAGGAGACTGATCCACTGATCTAACTGTATATGTGTTAAAACACATTAGTAATAGAGTAGTATTCTAACAGTCACCTATAGGTGGTAAAAATATTTGCTAATTCAATCAGCAGGTAATTCTATAGGACACTTGCTGACGCTGTTAGACTAATTACCAGGAAAAAGATGTAGTTTGAATTATAACTAGTCACCTAAACAAAATAACTAATTTCCCCTTCTGTCCAAATGTTTGATTCTGAGCTACGGAGCTGGTTCCAGACTCCTCGGAGAAGTCCAGTTCCAGATCTGCTTCTCCAAACTGGAACATTCTCAAAATTCAGGGGGTTTCAGATTCAGGGTACAGGTTTCAGCTTATCACACACTTAAAGAGATTTATACAAAACCCTCATCAAAATCTATGTACAGGTTTTATTAACAATGACATGAGAAAAATAAATAAAAAGGGAAAATTGAGCCTGTCCTTATCCATAGTATTAATTATTCACCAGCTTTAGAGGCACAAACGATCCACTTTTTGTGTAGTAGCAATACAATTGATACACTTTTTCATGGATTCAGCTTTATTTTGCTATAAGTGTATTCCTCAGCAAACAGCTGAAGACCATTAGGAAATACTTTAAAATATTCTGTTTAGAATGAACTCTGCTTATGTTCCGATATATTTTCAGGACTTTATTTCTACATTTACTGAATGAAAACAATATACCCCTAGGATTTTGGCGGCTGCTTCTGGTGGCTCTCAACCTGCAAACATTAGCCTCTGTTTGTAACATCATAATACTTTCCTCAGCAACCAGTGGTGATAACACAAATGGAGAATTATTGCTTTTTATGAGCAAAGGGCAGCAAGAAGCGGCTGAACTCAAACAAGTTTGCCTTTATATGAACTATTTCCAAAATAAAGAAAGATAAGAAATATAGGAAAATATGATGTAAAGACAGTTTTGTTTCTAACTAGAATGATTTTCAAAGATTTTCGTGAGTTGTCCATAGATCTTTAAGAACAGGACGGAGTGTGTATGAATTGTTTGTATATCAGTTTTTCTAGTGGCCAGCTATCTTTAAGTGAATGCAATGACTGCACAAAGATACCCTTCTTCATGGGTAATTAAGGTATTTCACTGTCTACAATTCTTCATCCTAATGAAGAGGAAAAAGTTTCTTTTTGCCAGAAATATTTCTTTTAAGCTTTTTTATTTCCTCTGTAGGCTTTGACTTGGGAAGATGTTCTTGTTACATATCATCAGGTCCCATAATTTGTCATAATACTACTCAATGGCTCATCTCAGAAATTTAAAGGAATACTGTTAAGGTTGTTAGGTCCAAAGTTTAACCTACAGTGCCTTTGGAAAAAAAGTTGAACTTAAATCACCCCCCAGAGCCTGAAAAAAATCTGACAGCTTCCAAAATTAAAGCTGCAACCTGGATAAAATCCAAAGTCCTCTGCTAGGCAACTTGCAAAGTCAGTAGAATCATAGAATATCAGGGTTGGAAGGGACCTCAGGAGGTCATCTAGTCCAACCCACTGCTTGAAGCAGGACCAATCCCCTATATATATATATATATATATATATATATATATATATACACCCAGTATATTGGTTTCTTCAAGAATATGCATGTGAAAATTGTTCTGTATCTTGTCACTGCCTGTCAACACTATTTGTAGGAAGATATTAAACAAAAAAAAACAACCTTACTGTACAGTGTACTTAGACATCAGGATTCCTGTATTTGTCAAATACCCTCCTTTATTTACAAGAATGAGGTAGGTTAGAGAGATAATCCCATGTGCATGCATTTGCAATCCAAAGGACAGCGACTCAGTTAAACTTTTAAGAATTATGATATCTAGCTTTTATGTAGTACTTTTCATCTGTTGCTTTACAAATGATGTACTCCTGGGGGAATTCTGCACCAAAAACATCAAAAATTCTGTACACAATAGTTTAAAATTCTGCAAAATTTTGCATATTTTATTTGTCAAAATAACACAATATAATCACACCAGTTTCAATTATTTTGGTAACTTATTTTAAAATACCTGTCAGCAAGTATGTCTCTAACAATACATACAACAAAAAAGTTTCAGGAAATGTTTTTTGACAAATAGATTCTTTACTAGGCATATTAATACAGAACTTTGAGTAATAATTCATTTAAACTACAATACAGAAAGGTATTTCCAACATCCCTCAGAAGCAGGGCAAAGGCTTGGGGCAGTCAGGGGTAATGGAGGAGCTGAGGGAGAGGGGAAGTAATTGCTGTGAAGGAGCCTGGGAGTGAACCTGGAGGGTTGTTGGGTGTGGATGGGAGAAGTATGGAACAGGTTTTTTTTGGGGGGAAGCAATTGTTAGGGTATTGGGGAGCCTCCCTCATGCAGACCCCAGCTAACCCCTAGCCTCTTCCATTGTCAGGCACATCCGCCCCTCTCCCATGTGTCCCTACACCCCTGTCTCCCCCTAGCTGCATGTGGTGCTGCACCCCCACTTCCATTCAGCCCCTTACTCAATTATGTCATCCCACTAGCTCCTGTGCCCCCACCCCAGTCTGTTCCCCCATTATTCCCAGTCTATGTGACCCCCCAGCAGCCACGCTGTCAATCCCCCCCATATCCCATGCCTCCTCACCTGGCCCCGCAGGCAAGGTGCTGTGAGGAAGGCAGTCACTGCGCCCTTCCTTTCTGCAGCTCACTGCTCCAGCCCTGAGCCAGCTGCCCACTCTTCTGGCACCACAGCAGCCCCTTGTGGGTGAAAGGTGTGGTTGGCGCACCTCCCTGGCAGAATCTGTTTTTTGCGGGGTGCAGGGAAATCTACGAGGGACATTAATTCTAAATAGTGGCACAGAATTCCAAGAGTAATGGTAATAGTTTTGTCCCATTCCCATCATGGGCAAACCACAGTAATTTTTTAAGCCACAGTTTTTTGATTTGTAAAACTGATGTCAACATGGTTGGGGTCCAGGTTCCATTCTGTCTATATTGCTAAAGATTCTAGGGGCTAGAAAGTTTCCAGATTTGCCCATCTGTAATTAAAAGTACTATCACATGCTATGCAAGCAGAGGTGTGTGCCCTGGGGGCAGTATAGGTAAGGGAATCGTTCACTTTTCCATCAAGGTGATAGTAATGGACTTGACTGAAATAAGAAGGCAGTGCACTATGTTTGCCATGGTTACTGGAGAAGCCATGCCTTAGACCCCTTTGGGAATAGATTTCGCTACCTTCCCCCTCTCTAGATGGAACCACACAGTCCATCCACTTAGTATGTCTACACTGCACACCATGGGCAGTGGCATGTAGGATATGGGTAACTACACACCATAGTGAAATGCGGGCTGTTTCCTCTGTGTGGTGTGTAGCTACACGTGGCAATGAAAGGCTTTGACAGAGGGGGGACAGCAGAGAATGGGTACCACAGTGGGGAGCTGCGGGAGCCATTCTCTGGTGCCCTTCCGCTGCCAGACCCTTTCCTTACTGCTGGAGTCTTTCACTTTGGCAGGAAAACCTCCCTCAGGGAGTTGCCGGAGTCTTTCCCTGCTGCCTCTCTCCTGGTGGAGTCATTCGCTGCAGTGAGGAAAGTCTCCAGGAGCAGGGAGCTGCCAGAGCCTTTGCTCAGTGTCTCCTTTGCCAGGTCCTTTCCCTGCTGTGGAGAAAGGCTCCTGCAGCTGGGAGGCAGTGGGGCACTACACTGCTAAAAATAGCAGAGTAAATGGGGGAGGCACTGCTTGGGCATGTGCCCAAGAGAGCGATGAAGGGTACATATTTTTAAGATTCAGGCATCTTTACTCATCTAAGCAGATCCTCACCGGCTACACTGCTATGTATACCCGTGTTAGGAGAGTGCGCATTGTATGTACTATAGAGGCTACCATAAGGAGTGTTCAGTGTAGACATACCCTTAGACTGGATCTCTTGGCCTCAGCCTATCTTTGCCAGCTGGGTTATCCCCGCCAGTCCAAATAGATGTTTGGCTCTGCTATTAATCTCCCTCTGGTATCTGTGACAAAATAAGGTTGCAGTAGCACAGGAACATCTTCTTGAAAACTAATAGATAGATTCATAGACATTTAGGTCAGAAGGGACCATAATGACCATGTAGTCCGACCTCCTGCACAACGCAGGCCACAGAATCTCACCCACCCACTCCTGCGAAAAACCTCTCACCTATGTCTGAGCTATTGAAGTCCTCAAATTGTGGTTTAAAGACTTCAAGGAGCAGAGAATCTTCCAGCAAGTGACCCGTGCCCCATGCTACAGAGGAAGGCGAAAAACCTCCAGGGCCTCTTCCAATCTGCCCTGGAGGAAAGTTCCTTCCTGACCCCAAATATAGCGATCAGCTAAACCCTGAGCATATGGGCAAGATTCACCAGCCAGATACTACAGAAAATTCTTTCCTAAGTAGTATTTAGTTGCTAAAAGGGACTATGCTTTTAGGAAAATGGGTTAAAACAGAGTCTTGTGTGTGTGGTTCCTTACCTAAACTTAATTTCTCTATCTCCAGCTCAGGTAGGTCCAGCTTATTCCATCTCTTACTTGTAGAAGTCGACTGTGCTGTTCGCAGTATGCACGTGCGCGCGCTCTCTCTCTCTCTCTCTCTCTCTCTCTCTCTCTCTCTCTCTCTTTGTTAGGTTTGTTAGCAGGGTGAGGCTTTCTGCAGACTTAAGGTTTTAATATCCCCTTTGATCCTCGAGTGCTTGCTCATGTCCATTCCATTATAGGTGTGTGTGCTTGCCACATGCACTGGTGCTGGAAGTTTTTCCCTCAGTGGTATCTATAGGGGACCGGCTCTGGCGTCCTCTGAAGTGGCGCACATATGCACCGGTATAAGGGGCAGGGCCGGCTCCCCCACTCCCTCAGTTCCTTCTTACTACCAGAGACAGTGCTGGAATGTCTCAGTGCTTCGGCAAGCTTTCCTCCTCAACTGTGCCTAGTTGTGAATTCTCTGGTATATAGTTCTTAGAAAGTTTGAGTAGTCTATTAGTTCCCTTAGTGTAGAAGTTAGAAATAGTTAGTCCCCTGTGACACCTAGCCTAGGGATGGGGCATGCCCTGGTCCCAGGGCTTTAAGCCTTGCAACCGCTGCAAAAAACCTATGCCATTCAGTGATCCCCATCAAAGCTGTCTTAAGTGTTTGGGGGAGACCCACATGAGCAACAAGTGTCGCATTTGTAAGAGTTTCAAGTCCCAAACCAAAAAGGAGCGGGACATTCATCTTTGAGCACTCCTTATGGAGTCGGCCCTTGCACCGGCCTCAGAGCTGGCCAGATCAGACTCCGCTCCAAGCACCTCAGCTTCAGTGTGGCGCGTGCTGCCGGTACCAGCCTCTGACTGGTGCCAATCCCCCTCCCTAGTACCGGCTAAAAAGCAGACAAAGCCTGGGAGGAGGGCATTGTCCTACATCCTGTAATAGGAAGGAGAGAGCCGGAGGAGAGCAAGACCCATGTGGGGCAGCTCTTCCCCTCTGGACAGTGGCCAGGCTAATGAGCTCTTGAGCCCACTTCATGACCCGCCTGCCATGCCGGGAAGCAGCAGAGGCACTCGGCACCTGGCAGTGCTGTCTACGCTGGAGGCCTTTCAGGTCACTAAGGACATATTGTTCCTTCCAGTGATGCCCATGCCAGCCAGCGAGGTGCCCCATTTGAGGGGTAAATCTGCTCTGGGACCTTTCCAGAGGTCCCCATCAGTGCAGCACCGCTCCCCGACACACAGGCTGCCCCTCCAGCGCTCACTGGAGCAGCGCCACCATCTTACCCTTCAGAGTTTCCAGTATCGTTCCGCGAACTCTAGACAGCATTCCCTGGGATGCTGGCATCATTCGCCGGTGGTCTGGCACAGACTTGTGGAGACGCGTTGCCAGTCCCTGGACCGGTCCCTGGAGCAGCGGGGTCAATCTCCAAGCTCGCAGCAGACACCGGTCCCCAGAGTCCCGTCTCCAGTTCACTGCATGCACGGTGTCGATTCCCTGAGCCAAGATGTCAATCCTCTTGCTCCTGCTCTCGCTCCTGATCCCCAGAGCAGCACCGCTCTCAAAGCGTGAGGCGTCAATTGCCGGGGTACCAGCACCAATCTGCCAAATGCTGCCACCGGTCACCGGAGGCGCGGAACCGGGAACCGTTTTCCGGTACAGGTCATGGGTGAAGACCCATGGAGAGGGCCGACAATATCTGGGTAGATAAGTGGCATCAGCACTGTCCTGGTCCCCCAGACAAGTCTCTCCCTCCTCAGGTTCAGAGAGTGAGAAGGAAAATCTACCAGCAGGCCAGGACCACCCACCAGGGGCATCGACATTCCTATCAGGACCACCAGTGTCCGCATGGCCCAAAGGTCAATGGCCAGCTCCCTGGCAGCTATGGGACCCCTGGGGGTTTCCCCAACCATTGCAGGGGCATCTAAGAAACAGTCAGCGACTGTCTCCCGCCCGCCCCCGGACTTGGAAGCAGAGTCAGACAAAGGTCCCCAAGGTCAGGCAGCCCTGGCTGGGGCTCCCCTGGCAGAGGCCACGGAGGTGGCAGACCCACTGTTACCTGCCTCCTCATCCTCTTTGCCTGATGAGACAATAGCGGACCTTCCCACGTGGTCCCCCGGGATGATAGTAAAGCCCACCAGGAGCTTCTTAAGAGGGTGACTTTGAACCTGGGGTTAGAGGCTGAGGAACTGGCAGAACCCTCCAACTCCCTGTTTGATGTTGGGAAGCACAACTGCCCCCTCCAGGCTGGCATTGCCAGTCCACGAGGGAGTGGTAAAGCTGATCAAAGCCTTGTGGCAAACTCCCTCCTCCCTGCCTCCCATCTCTAAGAGGGCGGAGAGAAAGTACTACGTCCCGGCTAAGGGATTTGAATACGTATATACACACCCCGCTCCTAGCTTTCTGGTGATATTGGCAGCCAATAAGCAAATTTTATTTGACGGCCAGCCTCCAGTTAAGAGTGGCCAACCATCAGGTCCTACTTGGCCGCTACGCCTTTAACATTTGGCAGTCCATGGCCAAGTTTGTGGACTCACTGCCAGAGGAGCCCAGGAAGGAGTTCCTGGCTATTCTGGATGAGGGCAGAGCTGTAGGCAGGGCAGCCCTCCAAGTGGCCTCAAATGCAGTGAACTCTGCAGCCTGGACCATGGCTTCGGCCATTTCCATGAGGCATGCATCCTTGCTGCAGTCATCGGGCCTGTCGGTGGAGATTCAGCAGTCCGTCCAGGGCCTCCCTTTTGACAGCCTGGCGCTGATCACAGAACAGAGAGAGACAGCAAGTCGCATGGCCTGAAAGACTCTAGAGCTACCTTGCACTCACTGGGCCTTTACATGATAGCCCCTGCGAGAAAGCAGTTCAAACTGCAGCACTCCCACAGGTTCGGGGGCCAATCCTGAACAGAGCCCTTCCACAGAAAGAGTAGCAGCTACAAGCTCTGGCAAGACCAACAGCCAGCACCCTCAGCTCCCCCAAGCTCTACCTGCATCCAGCGGGGTAATAAGCAGGCATTTTGAGGGTGCGCTCAAGGACAGTCTTCCAGCCTTCCTGGATCCAGCACCCTTGCTTTTTTCCAACCGTCTGTCTCCCTTCCTCCCTGCCTGGGCTTCTATAACATTGGACCAGTGAGTTCTCAGCACAGTAGCAAGGGGGTACACCCTCCAGTTTATTTCTATCCTCCCACCTCTCTCCCGGTCCCACTTCAGGGACCCTTCTCATGAGCATCGGCTCACTCAGGAGGTACAAAGCCTTCTGTGAGTGGGAGCTGCGGAGGAACTCCCTCTGCATTTGAGGGGGCAAGGATTTTATTCCTTTCCTGCTTGATTCCTCTAAGGACCCCTTGTTGATCTCACCCCATAGCAAGTAATTTGTCATCCATCAATACACAGAGATATGCACATTTATAAAAAATAATAGACATTTCCCAGTTCGTAAGTACGTTTTAATAGATATTTGGTTTTAATAGCATTTGACATTGATCTTGTACTAGTAAGTGTCTTTGGGTTTTTATGTACTACTGTTGTTTAGTAGCACTGTCCACATCTTTATTAACTCAATATGACAAAACACCACACTTTGCACTCAAAATAGCAGATTGATGGTTTGGAATACAGTAGACTCTCCCTGATTCCTAGCAATCCATTGTAAAGGAATGAATTTTGTGAATTACTAAGTAAGGCCTTATTTTAGCTAAGCACTTAAACATGCTTAGAGTTACGATTGTCTAGTGCAAGATATCATGGTCTAGTTTCATTTGCTATGTGCAAACAAAATATAGTCTCGTTCAGTAATGTGTATATATACGCAGAGGTTTAAAAAGATGAAAACAATCATGAGCAAACTTGTGTGGGAAGAAATGCTTTAACCATAAAAATGTGAATGGTAATTGGGAATTGTTTAGGAATCCTTTCTTAAATGTTCAAATAAACCACAATTATGCACTCTCAAAAGCAGGCTTCTTTGGTTAGAGCACCACTGTTAGGAGGGGAAGTGAGAAGCAATAAATATATATATATATATATATATATAAAAATTTGAAAAATGGGTAAGGTGACAGCAAATATAAATCAGCAGTTAGGCAGTGTAGACAATTGAGAGAGGATTCTGAGGGTATCAGTAAAAAAAAAAAAATCTATGGCCAATTGTGTTAACAACAATAAGAAGGAAGTATTGAAATATTCCGCTGACAAATGGAATCCTAACAGTGGTGTAGATCTGATAGTATACAACAGTGCTAAGATTATTAATCATGATACAGAAAATGCAGAAGTATTCAGTTCATATTTCTGTTCTGTATTTGGAAAAAAGCAGGATTAATATCTTACAGTGGTCATGAAATACTTTCTGTTCCATAATTTACTAGGAAGGATGTTAAACACCATCTACTGAAGTGAATTATTTTTTTAATATGCAGAACCAGATAACTTTTATCCAAGAGTATTAAAAGAATTGGATGAGGAGTTCTCTGAGCCATGAATATTGATTCTATTTTTAACAAATCTGGGAACACTCTGAAAGTTCCATAAAACTGGAATAAAGATTGATGCTGTGCCAGTATTTCAAAAGGGTAAATGGAACGCCTTGGGAATTTATAGGCCAGTTAGCCTGACATTGATCCTGGGCAAAATCATGGAAAGGCTGATATTGGACAATCATTAAATAATTAAAGATGATGGAATAATTAATGCCAGTTAATATGGTTTTATGAAAAGTAGGTCTTATAAAACAAACAAGTGTGTTTTGATCAAATTACAAATTTAGTTGATAAAGATAATTATTGGCATAATATACTTAGGCTTCTCTGAGTCATTTGACTTAGCTCACGTGTCATCCTGATTAAAAAAAAAAAATTTAAAAAGCTATACAAAATCAACATAGCCCATATTAAATGGATTTAAAACTGATTAACCAATAGATCACAAAAGTAATTGTAAACTGGTAACTGTCATCCAATGAGAATGTTTTTGAGATCTGTTCTCAATCCACTGCTATTCAATTTCTTTGTCAGTGATCTGTAAAAAGTCCTCGTTGGTAAATTCTGTAAAGTAGACAAAAACTGGAGTAGTAAATAATGACTGGGATAGGTCAGTTATACAGAGTGACCTGGATTGCTCTCCTCCCTGCCCTCTCTTCCCTGTCTTTCATTGATATGGTTGTTGATTCTCTCCATGCTTCCGATGAAGTGAGCTGTAGCTCACGAAAGCTTATGCTCAAATAAATTTGTTAGTCTCGAAGGTGCCACAAGTACTCCTTTTCTTTTTTCTCATCCTCCTGTGACTATTTTTCATTCTGTCCCATCTCAAGGTCCCATCTCTGAAAAGGACTTGGGGGTCATATAAGGTAACCAATTGAACATGCCCAGTGTGATGTGTAGTGAAGAGGGCATAGGTGATCTTTTGGATACATAAGCAAAGGGAATATCAAATAGGAAGAGGGAGGTGGAATTAGCTCTTTGACATTAGTGAGACCATGGCTGGAACAGTATGTCCAGTTCTGGTGTCAATGCTTCAAAAAAAGGACATTGGCAAATTTGAAAGAGTTCAGAAATAAGCTACAAGAATGATTCGAGGTCTGGAAAACATGTCTTTATAGTGAGAGACGCTCGGTCTATTTAGTTTTGTCCAAGCAAAGGTTAAGAGACAATTTGATCACGATTTGCAGGTTTGTATATGGGGAAGAGATTTCTGATAGTAGACAGCTCTCTAATCCAGGGCTTCTCAAACTTCATTGCACCGCGACCCCCTTCGGACACCAAAAATTACTACATGACACCACAAGGGGGGACTGAAGCCTGAGCCCACCCCAGGTGTGTGTGTTGGGGGAGGTGGCAAAGGCAAAGCCCAAGGGCTTCAGCCCCAGTGGGGGGCCTGTAACCTGAGCCCTGCCACCCAAGGCTGAAGGCTTTGGCTTGGGCTTCTGCCCCAGGTGATGGGGCTCAGGCTTCAGCCCCAGGTGGTGGGGCTCAGGCTTCAGCTTCAGCCCCAGGCCACAGCAAGTCTAATGCTAGCCCTGGCAACCCCATTAAAATGGGGTGGCAACCTACTTTGGTGTCCTAACCTACCGTTTGAGGACCGCTGCTTAATCTATGGCCTGTGTTATGCAGAAGGTGAGACTAGATCATCATAATAGTTTCTTCTGACCTTAAAATCTATCAATCTCTGCTTATGTGGTTTGCTGAATCAGGGCCTAGGTGAGCAAATACTAAGAAGAGTAATGCATAACAAACTGTATTTGTTCGTTTAGTCCCCAGTCCAGATAAACAATTAAGGATGTGCTTAACCTTGAATATGAGAGTAATTCCATTCGGTCAATGGTAGTTCAGCACAGGCTTAAGTACTTTGTTGAATCAGGGCCATAATTTGTGAATGGTTTAGTTTTATTTATGATAAGCTATTTCATGCACATTTTGTAAATAAAAATGAGGGCTAACATAATGAAATGTTTGTGATATGAGTGCTCAACTTCGTATCTGCCTTTGTAGATTGTTGTACAATTTATAAGGCATGAGGTTCAGTATTGTAGGGATTAGCCAAGCTGTACTTTGTGAATATAAAAACCTTTGACACATCACTTCTCAGTTTGAAAAAAAGGAAATGCTTTTATTTTCTTTCTTCAGATATTTTTTAATCTACTTGTCCACATTAAATTTCTGGAAATTTTGTTTTCTATATTTCTTCATATACAAAGATAAAATTTTTGGATGCTAAATTGAGAATACTGAATACAGTATGCATTTCTGGTTGCCCCATCTCAAAAAAGGATATATATTAGAAATGGAAAAGGTACAGAGAAGGGCAACAAATGATTAGGGGTATGGAATAGCTTCCATATGAGGAGAGATTTAAAAGACTGGAATTGTCCAGTTTAGAAAAGAGACGACTAAGGGAGGATATGTTTGAGGCTTATAAAATAAGACTGGTATGGAAAAAGTTAATAGGGGATTGTTATTTCTCTGAGTGATTGTATTCCCCTGTGGGTTACATATGCGCCCGGAGACGGAGAATTTGAACGCAGTCTCTGTTGGTCCATGCATGCACCCTGGCTCACCTTGTGCCTCAGACTAAGGGTTTAAAGGGCGGGAAGACCAACCGTCTCTCCAATTTCTTCTCACTGCCTCATGGTCTAAGTCGGAATCTTTATTATCTGCAGCTTTGGTTTAGTTCTACAAAATAATGAAAAAATAACAAATAAAATGGTTTTAATAGTTTTTACTGTTAATCATTAGATTAGACTCCCGGGGGGAGGATATCTTCCCCCCACCCCATCCCTGTACCCCATTTGGGTACCAGACTTTGCCCAGGACTCCGGGCTTCAAACTTTATGCTTCCTGCCCACAATCCTTCTCAATCAGCAACAACCATCAACTTTGGATACCAGCCTCCTCACCTGCTCTGACGACCCAGACAAGCAGAACCCCTCTCATACTGGGAGATCTGAATCTGTTGCTGTCTCACAACCCCTGACCCTTCCCCCACACACAATTTGGGGGTTGACTAGTTCTCTTTTTCAACATCTGGAGAGCAATAACAGAAAAGTGGATGCTGAATGTCTATGACTCTGTGTAATGGGATGAGACTCACTCTGCGGTGCCTCCTGCTGGTTCCTGAGAATTAGCTCTTTTTCCAGGTCCAGAGCGCCCTCTGCAGGCTGGTGTGCCGCTTGCCGCTGGCCTCCATGTCCCTCCCGGACCCCAGTGCCCCTTTCCCTGGCGTGCTGCCTCCTGGCAGTGCCCCACAGTCTGAGTCTCCCCTCCCTGGGGAACCCCCACCCACTATCCCCACCTCGCCTCAGTATATGGCTACTGCCCAGTCACCATCTAGCCCCCGTTCACTGGGGCAGTCAGCAATAAATAAGCCAATCATCACAGGCAAGCGGGGGTTTGGACCTGCTGCTTCTGCCTACCTGTGGGCTGCCCCCTGCAATGCCAGTACCTATCTTAGGCTGGCCACCAGGCCTGCAGCCTGGGGCTTTTCCAGTCTGGAGCCTCCCAGCTCCTCTGGCCTTCCCCACCTTTACTTCACCTTTGGTACCCAGGTATGCTCCCCAGCAGCCAGGCCCTTCTCCCTCTAAAGGCAGAGAGAGACTCTGCTCCTGGCCCACTGCCCTCTTATAAGGGCCAGCTGAGCCCTGATTGGGGTGTGGCCACAGCTGAGCCTGCTTCCCCCAATCAGCCTGGGAACTGCTTGCTCCCAGCCACAGCCCTCTCCCGGGCTGTTTTAAGCCCTTTAAGGCCGGAGCGGGTGACCACCCCACTACACTCTGGCTATACGATAGTTTGCCATCCCTACCTCCTCTGCCCCCCTTCAAGGACCACTCGCATGAAAGTATTTTCAAACAAGAGGTGAGTTCCTTACTGCAGCGAGGGGCAATGGAATACACCCCTCCTCAATACCAAGAGAGATAGTTTTACTCAACCTATTTCCTGATACCCAAAAAGAAGGGTGGTTGGAGATCTATTCTCGACTTCCACCATCTCAACCATTTCATTTGCAAACTCAGATTTCAAATGGTCATGTTGGCAATGATAATTCCATCTTTAGAAAGGGCATGTACTTCCCGGCTCTCTATATAAAAGACACCTGCTTTCATGTAGACATTCATCCCGCCCAGAGATGCTTTCTCAGGTTATAGTTGGCTCTGACTACTTTCAGAACAGAGTACTCCCCATTGGAATAGCAACCCCCCTTAGAGTCTTTACCAAGGTATTTTCGGTAATAGCAGTCCAAGTCAAACGTCACACACTTAATTGTTTGTTTTCACCTACCTCAACAACTGGCTGCTTGTTGCCATGTCCCACCAGGAAGCATGTGCATCAACTACACCTCCCCTTCTCACTGGGAGTCAGCGTAAACGTCAAAAAATCTTTTTTTCACCCTCCAAGAATCTCTGGACTTCATTGGGGCAACCTTAAATTCTATTACTGCAAGAGCATACCTACCCAAAGGTAGGTTCCAGGGCATGAACAATGTCATAGCTCATGTCAGAAGCAACCCTTGAGTACCACTCAAGACATTTCTGTCTCTTATAGGTCATATGGCCTCATGCACCTATGTCACCCTGTTTGCAAGACTCCACCTTCATTGCCTTCAAACTTGGGCTGCAGTCAGTATACTCCCCAAGCCATCATTCCATGAACCTCATGATGACAGTTCCACCAAGATAGTGTCCTCCTTGCTATGATGGACAAATCCTCACCAGGTATGCATGGGCATCCCCTTTCTCCCTTCCTCTCCAGACAGGACCATTATTTGGCAGCATCCCTATTAAGTTGGTGGGCCCACGTGAACAGCCACACAACACAAAATGACTGGATATCTCGAGAGTCCAGGATGCACATCAATATCCTGGAGTTGTGTGCAGTCCGGAAGGCATGCAAGTCCTTTCTTCCATGCTCACGACGTCCTTAGAATGTCACACAAAGTTATGACTGTCTTTTACATCAACAAGCAGGGAGGAGCTAGATCCACCTCCTTGTGTACAGAAGCATTCAGCCTCTGGAGCAATCAAATCACCCTATCGACAGCCTACCTTTTGGGGAAACAAAATGTGTTTGCAGATTCCCTCAGCAGATGTTTCGCAGTCAACCAGGCGTGGGAGCTCAATGACTTGGGATTGTGCAATGTTGTCATTGTGTGGGGAACCCCAACCAGGGATCTGTTTGCCTCTCAGGCAAACAGGAAATGCACCACATATTGCTGCAGAGAAGCCCTACACTCCCAGGGTGACGCTCTGCTTTTTCCTTGGTCAGACCAGTTCAACTATGCCTTCTCCTGCCATGAGTTCTACACAAAATCCTGATTGCCCCCTTCTGGCCCAAACCATTCTGGTTTCCCAACCTCCTACTCATGTCATCCCAACCATTAATCATCCTCCGATCATTGCCTTCCTCCTGGGTCAGGAGCTCAGGGAAGATCAAGCACCATTATCTGCCTCCACTCCACTTCAGGGCTTGATATTCAGATGGGCATCATCTATAGAATGTTCATGTGCACTACAGTGGTACAAGAGATCCTCTGTAATAGTAGAAAAGACTCTACTAGAAACTGTTACCAAGCTAAATGGAAGCACTTCTCTTGGGCTCACCAAAGAGGCACTTTCCCAGAGACTACAGATAATTCTCCTATCTTAGACTATATCCTATCTTTGCAGACATCAGGTTTGTCCATCAGTTCCTTGCAAGTCCACTTGGGGGCAATAAGTGCATCCCATCCACCTTCTCAGTGCTACTTGGTCTTCGCACATCCACTGATTAATAGATTCTGGAAAGGCCTATTTCCCACCTAATCAGAAGCCTACTCTCCAGTGGGACCTAAACTTTCTTCTCTCAGTACTCACAATACTCCCCCCCCCACCACCTTTAGCTACTTGCTCTATGTCCCTCCTTTTCGTGAAGGTCGCTTTTGTTGTAGCCATCACCTCAGTAAGAAGGGTTGGCGAGCTTATAGCGATGGCAGATCTTTCATACTCTATATTCTATAAGGACAAGGTTTCTTTGCGTCTACACCCCAAATTCACCCCTAAAGTAGTTTCGGAATTGCACCTTAACCAATCCATCCACTTACCTGTATTTTTCCCAGAACTGCATGCTTCCACAGAGGAACAAAGACTCCACTCCCTTGATGTTCAGCGGGCTTTGACATATTACTTACACAGAACAAGACCAATCAGGAAGTCCCCAAGACCATTTGTCGCTATAGCAGAAATAGAGTCCACATCCTCTCCAAATGGATCTCTGGCTGCATTGTATTCTACTATCAGCTTTTGAACTTATCCCAGTCTCCAGGGGATAAGAGCTCATTCCACCAGAGTACGAGCAACAACTATGGCTTCTCTTCAAGAGATGCCGTCCTGGACATGTGTAAAGCAGCTGCGTCGGGCTCCATTCATGCATTTGGAAGACCTTATGCCCTGGTGCAGGACTCTTCTGCTGATGCCTCCTTTGAGATGGTGATACTCCTCTCAGCCCTACCATCTACATCCTCACACTCTCCTATTTAGGTACTTCTTGTCAGTCACCCACAGTGGAATACAACAGGGACCATCACTCAAAGAAGAAGGGGAGGTTACTTACCTGTAACTGGAAGTTCTTTGAGATGCCTTCCCCTCTGCTTTGTATCTTATATGATTCATGGTAGAGAAGGAACTGGAGAGGCGGTCTGCCCCGCCCTTTATCTCCTCGGTTGGCAGCAAAAGGTGAGCCAAGGCACATATGTGGACCAATGGACATTGCTTTCAAATTCTCGAGCTCCGGGCACATAGTGCACATGTGTAACCCACAGTAGAATACAGATAGGGACAAATCTGGAAGAAGCTCCAGGTACAGGTAAGTAACATCCGCTGACCCCATCATGCAACACAAGAATCAGGGTTCACCCAATTAAATTAATAGGCAGCAGATTTAAAACAAACACACAATGCACAGTCAACCTGTGTAACTCCTTGCCGGGATTGTTGTGAAGGCCAAAATCATAAGTGGGTTCAAAAAAGAATTGGACAAGTTCATGGAGGATAGGTCCATCAATGGTATTAGCCAAGATGTCAGGGATCCCTAAACCGATGACTGTCAGAAGCTGGGACTGGACAACAGGATGGATCACTTGCTGATTGCCCTGTTCTGTTCATTCCCTCTGAAGCATCTGGCACTGGCCACAGCTGGAAGACAGGATACTGGGATACATGGACCAGTAGTCTGACTGAACATATCAGTTCCTACATTCTTAAGTGTGCTTTTAATGAGAGAAGCATAGTAACTGTCTGAGGTGTTTGCTCATCCTTCAAAAAAAGGAAAAGAATGACTGAATACATTTGACTTCTGCGGGAAGTAGAATGAGGCTATAGTACCATCCAGATAAAGTTTCCATTGGTGTGCTGCTTATAAATATAATGTTTCATTCATTTTTTAAAAAAAAATCACATATCGTAACATCTTCAAAAGAAGCCACATCCCTCTCCTCCATCTGAGGGAAAATGGCATTCGCTGCACACAGCAGGAAATGTAATATTACACTACAACGTAACAAACAACCTTGACAGGGTCTGTATGATGCTGCAGTTCAGATTTTGCCATCAAGGAAATCTGTAAACTATACTGAGCTTTCTGAAATCATTAATGCCTTAGTTGTATTGATGATTTCATTTCTCTGTTACAGGAGTGTGGCCTAGATACCTAGCTGCAAGCTTCAGCTTATTGTTTTTATGATACTCCTCTTTCTTTTCATGCTCTCCCTCCCCCATAACCAAAAAAAATCCATTGTGTAAATTGATTTGGGGATCAGCCTTGATAAAATACCAGCATTCAGCCCCTCACAACATCATAGCTGTATTGTTAGCTGTACTTGATTATTTGGATGCTCCAGTAGAAGCTGCCACATCAGAGTTGGAGGTGTGCAGAGATTAACTGGTGTCTGTCCAACCATTTGTCATACAAATAACAGTGCCAGTAGAGTGAAATACTATATATCATTTTTTTCCAGGATTGAAACCTTTTATCAGTTGTGTCAGTTTCATTATTCAATAAGCGATTAGTAACAGCCATTGTCATTTAGCTGTTTAGTAGTTAACAACTCAGATTTCTGGCTAGTAAAGGAACTGTTTGACACTAGCATCTGATGTAAAAGGAAGTTTTAATATACAGGTGAAATGCAATTGGACTTGCTGGTCAAAATTACTTAATGCTTTTTGACAGATTAAAGACAATCAACCCTAGACTTGAGACTCTTAATTTTATGGTGGTTGTGCTTTCTCAAACGGCTACTTTGAATTCAGTTACAAATAGCCTGTTCTGTGCAAATGTTTTGATAAGATATGTTAAAAATATGTGACTACAAAATTGACCTCATAATTTTCCCTTTTTTAACTTAATTGTTCAAAGGGCTAATCACTGTAGTTCATGGGGATCTTTTTCTGCCATTCCAGTTATCTTCTATATAAGCCAAGCTATAACACTGTTAGTATTACATTAATGTAAAAACTACTGAGTAGAGAGAAAAATTAACCCTGAGCATGCTGGCTTATCTCAAACATTACTCAGAGTTCAGAGTGTGCTTGGGTATTGTGTACCCTCATCAGACTTCATTATAGTTTGTTTTAGGTATGTCGTCAGGAAGGTCCTGAGAACCAACAGTAGGACATAAGTAAAGCTGAGGAATCCTAGCCAAGGTGAACCCTAAGTAATACACACATGAAGGAGTAAAATTTAAAATAACAGGCATAATTAATAGAAAACACAAAGTCGTCTATTTTATTAATAGCTAGAACATTTTCCTACCCTGTCTGTAACCTACAATTGGAAAAATCCCAGCAGTTACAAAGGAGCAACCAAACGGCAGCTCTTCCTCCCTGTGTAGCTCCTTGGGTTTTTTGGACACTTACCAGTAAGAACTATGTCACTGGATAGCCATTGGATGTTACTGTTGGCAATGGTGTTGTAGCCATATTGGTCCCAGGATATTAGAGAAACAAGGCAGCTGAGATAATACCTTCTTTTGGACAGCTACACAGAGCTATGCTTCAGGTCTGAGAAAGGTACTTAAGGCTAGTGTACACTAGATTCGCTACAGGGGCACAGCTGTTCCAATGTCGCCGGTGGCACTGGAAAACTTTTTATAGTGGGGGTGCTGTGCCTCCCCCTTACCCCGTCCACACACCCCACCACACCCTTGAGCTGGGGCCAGGAGGAGGGCCGTGGCTCTGGGATGGGGGGACGTGGAAAGGGGGAAGAGGCTAGGGCCACGGCTCAGGGCGGACACGGAGCCCAGGGCATGGGGCCGGCAGCTGAGACCCCGGGCATGGGACCAGGAGCAGAGCCCTGCATGAAATGTGGGGGTGCTGCAGCACCCCCTCCCCCCACACCACTAGTTCCCATGCCTGTGGATGGAGCTTGCTGCTGTAGTGCTGCTAGTGCAGATGCTCAGAGCTCTCCTGTCGGTGTAATTACTCCACCTCCCCCAGCACTTAGGTCGGTCTAATGTATGTCGCTTGGAGGGTGGATTTTCCTGAGCAACTTAAGTTATACCAAAGTAAGCCTAATGTATACAAGTGCTTAGTGTGTCACAGCCAAATACAAGGTGGAATAGATTGTTTAGCATAAGTGGTTAACACACATTGTGCGAGACCATTCAAGGTGAAGTGACCTGTTAACAACTCTGCAATAACAGGACTAAAAGGGAAGTTTAGTGGGTTACAGATTCTTGTAATAAACCATAAATCCAGTGTCTAGTTACATGTCTAGTGTCTAAGAACTAGGATCACTCCGCAATGTGCCCACCTCTTTACTGGTCACGTCAAGGAAGAACTTCCAAACAAATGCACCATGAAACTAATGATTTACAGGAGAGAGATCGATTTACATTTATTACCTTTTACAAGTAAGTTAACATAAACTTCAGCCTTACTCCTGTGTTTTAATTTCCCAAGTTTGTCTTCTGCCCTAACTACATGAATAGGTGGTAGCTTGACTTCGTGTATAGTAGAAACAGAAAATTATAATTAATAGAAATTCACAACAACATGGTGTAATTAGACGTTCTACTTTTATAATTCCCTATGTACATGGCCACACCTACCTTAAACTTGGTATTGACTATATAGTATATCTCTCACGCACAAAAGAAGTAGTTACAAATGCCAATAAGTCTCTAAGATGAAAAGGCCTTGCCAAAATAGATCTCTACTATTAAGAGTTTTTCATGTGAAGAATCCCTGTTCTAAGGTGTTAAATTAATTATGGTTCCATAGTAGTTCTTATATAGTGTTTCTCATCCTTAGATCTCAAAGCACTTTTCAAGTGAGGGGTACGTATTTTTATGCTCACTAGACAAACAAGAAAAATGATCTTCAGAAAATTAAAGTTAATACAGATCCAATGGAAGCTGATAGTATGTCACGACAAAAGTATGGGCATGATTTTCCATCAAGAATAGTCCAAACTAGTGTTGTGCATACCTTCCCACAAAGTTCTTCCAGTGCACCTCAGTCCTCACCTGCATTGCAAAAGAAACTCCAGCCTTGCACCTCTAGAGAACAAACTACAAATGACGCTAGATTTTGCAACATATATGGATACTAGAAACCACCAAACCCCTCGTATGTATTTGGGTGAAATTCTCCGCTACAAAGAGGGCCAACACATGGCTCTCTTTTCCATCACTTAATTTTCACATTAGACCTCAAAACAGGGCTGAAGTGAGATTTAACAACCTTCTAGTGGAAACTTTATTTTACATGTATTACTTTCCCTTCAACTGCCTGCCTGAATGGTTCATCAGCGACACCATTAAACATTGCCTTATTTCTTGTAGATACCATGACTAAGGCTGTGAGTCTGTCATGGAGGTCACGGATGTCCTCCATGACTTTTGCAGCGGCTGGTGCTGGCTGATGGAGCTTTAACCATGACAGGAGTTGGACTTGAGCAGAGTATCTGAAGGAAAACTTCAGTTTAGAGAGCACATTCCTAACTCACATTGTACATAAATATTTGTCAGTCTTTGAACACATTATTTTTATACCATGTCAGAGAATGGGTTCCCTGGAGGCTTGTCTCTAAATTTCATGGCTTTGTTTGCATCATGGTAGCTCAATGAATAGTCATTTTTTTTAATTTACTATTTTTTTCACACTGACACCTAGTATACATTGAAAAAGAAATTTCATTAAAAAGTGCTGGCAAAATAAGTTCAGAAATTTCAGGATCCCTGCTTTGAGAATAAAATTCCTTTTAGCAGAAACATCTTTCTGCTGTTTTGTAACTGTTTTCTTGACAGTAATTGCTTGCACTATCAACAAAATGTGGCTGCGTTTTGCTCAAAGAAAGAGTATAGAACAATGCATCTTTGGTTAATGGATTTAAATGCTGCTTGTTTATCAGCATATAATGGGCAAAGTTGCACGCTCCCTGTCTGTAGATGAAACTGATGGTCCAAGCCAAGAATAAATCCATCATGCCATAAAAGTAGTGGGTCTTTGTAGGATAAGCAAGTAAGCATTTTCTCTTCACTGTGAATCAATACTGAGTCTAAACAGAGGAAATAAGGTCAGCTTATTGAGAAGAACAAGTTCACCTTTGTTCCATACTTGCTCTTCTAGTATTCCTCTCCTTTAAGCCCATTTTGGGCAGTATGCCCTGTTGGTGGGTTCTTCCCCACTCCTTTTCTTTGCTGCCATCTCTTATTTCTCCCCTCCTCTTTAGGAGTAAATCTGTTCGCTTATAATGATAACACATTTTACTGTATGCAGTGGCAGCATTGCCAGTTGAGGATTGACTATCAAAAGCCATTTCCTTTGTGATCTAGGTTTGTACTTGATTGGTTGTCACAAATGTAGGGCTTTAATCTCCATTCTAGCAGTGTGAACAGAAGTCCCGACTTGTGTAACAGTACACTGGACCCTCACTAGAACGCACATCTATATAGCGCGAATTCGCATATAACGTGGTCGTGGCCATGGATCCCAAATTTAATTACTTTAATTGCATTTCATTTTAACGCGGTCCCCACTATAATATAGTCCCTACGTTAACACGGTACCGCGCATGGATCCCAAATCCCATGTTCTAGTGAGGGTCCGGCGTATATTGTTTCTTGATCCTTAAATTTTAAGACTTGAACAAAGCAGTGGCACATGAGAAAGCAATTTGGCTCAAGCAGTGACTTGTCTGTGCAGTATCCTGATCTGATAGTGGCATCCAGTGTTTTATCTCCTGTGTTTGGAAGGTAATTCTATATTAATTACATGATGGAGCCTTCACCTTGGCACAAGTATAAGAATGTTGATTAAGTTTGATTTCAGAACCCTGAAATCTTTGAAATACCAGAATTTATATAGGGTACCTTCTTAATGTACCCTAAAAGGAAGCGTGAGAGTCAATGATGGTAACAATGTATATTATATATTTTGCGCTTGGTATTAAGTTCAAGAAGCTTTTCTGTGATGGAGTATCTCTAGTTAAGTATCTTGTTCTTAAACACATGAAAACACAGATCATATAAATAAATGTAAATTGTTGATAGGTTTAACAATGACAAATGTACCATCAGGCGTTCTACTGTAACATGGTCAATTGTACAAGTCACCGATAGACTGATCTTTTCAAACTTTTCTATAGCTGTTCCACTGACTCGGAACAAATGGAATATTGATGGTAAATATCAAAAAGCAATTAAGGACAAAAATCCCTTTTAGCAAGCAGTTTCTTGGTTTACATTATAATTACTGGAATAAGGTGGGCCGGAATATATAGAAAACTGCCATGTACCATTAAAAAACACTTTAAACCTGGGTGGTGATGGCCCCCAGTATGGTGTGTCTAGGGAAATATTTTTGTGTGGTGGTGTTAGAGAGGTTTCTCTTTTCCCCACCAATTCTCTCTAGTTAAAATATGTGCAACAAATATGGAGGTGGAGTTATAAACTGATTATCTAATCTCATAATAACTCAGCTAGCCTCATGAAGCTGACCCAGTTGTCGAAACTAACCTTAGAAATTGGTCGATCAAGTGCTACAAGCAAAGTACTTGTTTTCCAGTATAGAAGCTGGTGGTCTAGTGATCACAGACAAGCAATTATGTCCCTCTTAGATAGCATGAGTACTAGTCATTAAATAATTATACCTTTGATTAGCTGCTTTAGCTGTTCGTTGCCTTTGAAATATGATAGCACAAATTAAAGCTTTTATTAAAAGACAATTTTTCTAGATGGCTGAAAAAGATTTGTGTGTGTGTATAAAAGATGTGCAATTTTCAGCTGCAGGAAATGAAAAAGCTGAGGAAAAAATAAAAATGTTTCCAATTAACATCTATTTCTGTCTTTGTGAATCTTGAATGTTTATAGCACATTGCTAAAACACTGGATAATCCTTTACCTTCTGCAGAAGTTTCAGTGGGGAAAAAACCTTATTCAGATGGAAAGAAGAATTAATTATTGTTAATATAGAACACAATTCTTCATTAATATTAGTTTGAGATTAACTTTTGTGTAAATGAGTATATATAAAACTTTAAATTTGTGTTAAGTGGTGAGGATAAACTTTTCTTCTCCCAATTTTCATCTTTTCTTTCTTTGAAATATATGAAGATGAAAAAGCTGCAAACCAAATTTAATTAAAATACAATTAGAAACCTTAGATTGTTTCATGGCTGTAAAATGGAGCACTGATGGTCAGTTTCCATTTTGTTGTCAGATGTGAAATTTTAGTGTACAGTGTAAGTGATCTTCAAATCCAGAATTCAGTATTCCTACCAATTTCCCTTCTCAATCACCATCCTTCCAAAAATATTCAGGGCCCGATTATTTAAAAGTGGGACCACATTTTCAAAAGAGTTCAGCACCCTGCAAGCTTGGATTTCTGATTTAATGAAGTACCCGGTTGTCTTTCCTTTGTTTTTATTTCAGCTCTTGCCTTGGTCTGGTGGTACATCTGTTAGAATCCACATTAACCCACTAAATGGAAATCTTCTGAAGCTTTCAAATCTCTTTTGAGTGTTTAAAGCAATTTTACTGTGGAAATCTAGTTTAGTATGAACTGCAATATGACCTACTCTGACAATTTGCTGGGAAATGCAGAAAAGTGACAATAATTCTTTGTCTCTGTTGTCAGATATTTGCGCTGTTTTGAATTTTTTTTAATTAAGTTTAACTTTTTGATTAATTTTGAGTAGAATTTACAGGCATAATGTTACTCAGTCAGAAACTCAATTCAGCCGGGTTATTTCTGAATTTATGTCCTGTGTTGAATTTGCTTGGTCTTAGTTTTTTAATCCTTTCAAAGACCTTTTAATGGATGTTTCAACTTTACTACTTCCCTGTATGGCATCCTCTAGGAAAAGACCATTGTGTCAAGCCCCTTTGCAGTTGAAGTAGGGAGTTCACATAGTGTAAGAATCTTCTGGGTTGCATCTTATGAAATAATTCTACTCCTATTATGAAAGAACAGAACATTTACACAGTCTTGTTGACCCAATGAACGTTCAGATGGCCAACATAAAAGAGATCCCCAATCTGCAGCTTCTCAATGAAATGACAACTGATAAAAGATTATGGGATGCAGAGCACTAAAAAGTGTAAGAGGAGAACAAAACAGCAGAATCCTATCCCCACTGTGGTGTGTTAGCTTTATGCAGATTGTCCTGGAGCATGGGTCACCCTAAAATACCCCTCTGTCATGCAGGCCTGCCTTTCTGCAAATGTGGTATTTATACAAGTCTAGCATAGATATTTAAAATATACAAGTTAGGCTGGTATGTGTTATCTGGAAAGGTTATCTTACATTTTCTCTTGCTTTACCTTGTCTTTCATAAAAAATAAAACTTCTTTATATGAATGGACAGGGTTATTTATTTGTGCTGGTGATGATGAGATATTCTCAGATATGAGTGGCACACCAACTACATCCCCATCCCCCTTCCTCCGGTGTAGGTGAAAAGATCCTATTATTTCTGATAATTGATGCTGAGGGCTGTGGCGTGCCTCATTTAATCAGCACTGTTCAGCACACTCCAGGGATGTAATTCATGCACACTTTAACATCCAACATGGCTGACAAGGCTTGGGCACACAACCTAACGGCTACATCATTTTTTAATCAGCTATCTGAGGACTATTTATCTAATCAACAAAGAGCTCTGTCAGATGGAGACCAGAGGTGACATTAACAAGTCTGTAGTTTCTTGGTACAATGATGGAAGAAGATTTTAGAATCAAACTGTAGACATTAGAACACTCCTAAGAATGGAAGTGTATTTTTATTTCACTTACCAAAAAAAAAGCAATTAGTTGTAATGAGGTTTGTTTTAATAAGGTTTACAGGAGATTATATTCTTAGGTTCCATTAGGGGGTGTTCCAGGTACTAAATGAATTTATATACAAGCACCCAGGTGGTACCGTGGTTTTGGAAATCACATAGTAGTAGTAATGGTGGTAAACATATTTGCTATAATATCTAGATAATAAAAAACCAGGGGAAAAATAGATTCATAAAAGTGAAATACCTGGGATCCCTATTAAAGAAAACAAACGCACACAAAAATGCTGTCTGCCATGGGATAGTCACAGATGTAAAGCTGTTGACTGAACAAATACAAAGATGTGCAGTAATTGGGAGTCATTAGGTTTAAATAATTCCCAATTACTCCATATCCTAGCAAAAGCAGCATTACTTTCTTATAGACACACTGTCCCTCTCTTTCTTTAATATGTAAGGGGTATGCATATATATTTTAAAATATAGAAATGCATGCTACATACAAAATACACCTGTGTTCAGTTTGCAAAACCAAGCACTTGAAAGTTAGTGAATTGCAGACTTAAGGTTGCCTTTGCCTCACAAATACTTATGCATTTATCTTTGTAACACTCCTGTGAAATAGCAGAGAATTATTATCCACATTTTACAGAGAGACCCCTTATGCAGAAGGAGACAGGCCAAAGCTTTATAGTCTTCACTAATTTGGGGGGGGGGCCCAATGATTACAACCAAACTTGAGAAACCCCCAGTACTCAGTATTTGTATAGCATTTCATGTTAAAGTTCAAACTAATTATTGCTTACAAGTCCCCAGTATGAGAGTTATCCCCATTTTACAGATGGGAAAACTGAGACAAAGACAAAAGTGATTTGCCTGAGGCCACACAGTGAATCAGTTGCGGAGTTAGGATTAGAACTCCGGCCTTCCTGATTCCCCACTCTTGTGCTCATTCTTCAGACTACACTGCCACACTGGTCGAAAGGCTGAGCATCCAAAGGTCCCATTCACTCTGGTTGCAGGTGAGTGCTCAGCACTTGTGTATGTCAGGCCCCACCTGCCTCAAGTTAGGTACTCGGAAAATGAGGAGCACACAATTAGTGGAACACCTGGAATTTTGATTTAAGTGATTTGGCCAGAATGACATCAGAAATTTCTGACAGAGGTGGGACTGAGCTTTCCTGGCATTCACCTGCCTCAGTAGCGGTAGTGGTCTCTGCTGTGTATCTGAAGGTTGTAGGTTCAAAGGCAGCCCAGGATGCATCGGAGAGATGGATATATGTAGGTTAGTGTGAAAACACTGGAATAATTGTTGAAATTATTTTATATTGCAAAACAGTATAATTAGAGGTGAATTTGGATGTTTTGTTAATATTTGTTTTATTATATTATATGTATTTTAGTTAATGGGCCCAATCCATTTAAGAAAGGGTGGGACACATTTTTTGTTTGAAGAAGATTGAGAGGGGCATGCGGGAGATGTTGCTTGTGACTGCAGACTGTATAAGACCCTGCCTGTGTAAACTCCAGAAAAGGTCAGAACTTGGTTTAATAAATTTATCTTCCAGAAAACAGACTTCACACTTGAAGGTGTAACATTAGTACGGATTAGGAGACTTGGATGCCTGAGGACATTTGCTAATGATGAGCATCAGAGCCTTTTGCCTGTTTGGTTGCCAGTACGAATCCAACCCCACTCAGGATTAAAAGTGATTTCTGTCTAATGGATGTTTGGCAGCCCCTATATGAGAAGAGTTTGGGGGAATCTCAGCTCCATTTCCCTAAGCACGCATTCACTACCTTGCTTTGCACTAATTGGCAGACTCAGCAGAGAAGCTAGGAACTTCCTGGGGCCTGGAACCTGAACTTATCCCAGTTACCCCTTAAGGAAGGTCCCCCACCCCACCACCCAATCAGGGTCAAGACACACTTGCAGGGCAGTGTGTGTGGAAAGCTTACCCAGCTGCTGTCCTGTAGATAAATGGAGGGCTCCTTTTTCCAAGTTGCATGAGCACTAAATTTACACAACATTTCTGAAGCCAGAGTTTATGGTTACATACAAACTAGTTCAAATAATTTACATTTCCATAAAATGTTACCCATGGAGTGAACAAAGCTTGGCAGGTATGTAGAGGACATCACATACCACATTGAAACAGTGGATTATATATGCAAGAATAGCCCTGTTCTTACAGAAAACAAATCCAGAGCACCTCACGTGGTATGGCTGAGATTTGGGTCTGCCACACTGGAGTTCTGGGTTCTGTTTCCAGCTTGCGTGACTTGTGAGGCATTGCTTACTAATAAAAGCAGTGAAAAAGATAGAATTATTAACACCAGCTGGTAAAAGTGGTGTGTCTAGAGAATGTATGATCTCCTGGGTTCCAGTCCAGTGTCCTCTCCCCCTAGTCCACATTTTGATGAGACAGAAGATCCATTTCACAGAATCATAGAATATCAGAATTGGAAGGGACCTCAGGAGGTCATCTAGTCCAACCCCCTGCTCAAAGCAGGACCAATCCCCAATTTTTGCCCCAGATCTCTAAATGGCCCCCTCAAGGATTGAGCTCACAACCCTGGGTTTAGCAGGCCAATGCTCAAACCACTGAGCTATCCCTCCCCCCCAGAGATTCTACCCAGTGTGGACTGCTGAAGTGAGATGCTGGGGCAATGCTAAGAAAATCATGAGGGTTTCTGGCAGCAAGTCAATTTAAATGGAAACATCAAAAGAAAGGTGCCTCCCTGATGCCAAATTTCAAAATCCTCCTACAAGCCAGCCAGAGAGTGTTTAAAGCACTTAAAATACTTTTGCAAATTCTTTTAATAAGAAAAGTAACAAGCAGGGGTTGCTGCCACTCCATCTATAATAACCACATCTTATTTATGAGGGAAGAGAATCATATGGTCCTGTCATATGGGTACACAATTCCCTATCAGGAAATATAAAAGAAAGAAATTTAGCCACAATGAAAATTACTGCATATAAGAACCGTTATAATTAATGTTTTACATTGATCCTCCTTGGAGATTGGGAGAAACCAGAGAAGTTCCTAGTTTCACGTCTGATAAATGGTGTATACTGTTGCATAACTGTGCAGCCAGGAGTGTGTGATTTCCAGCTTGGGTAGACATAGCTGCACTCTTTCATCAAGCTTGCACACTAAAAATATAAGGGTAGCCACAGTGGCTTGGGCTAGCTGCCCCATGTTCAATTTCGCCCAACCCCCTCCTACCCCCAGCCCCAGTATGTATTCAAGCACCTAGTCCCTGCTGCTGCCCATGCAGGCACACTTACGCTGCTATTTTAGCACGCTAGCTCAGTCAAAGCTAGCTGGCTGCAATGTGGGCATAGCCACAGTGTGCTGAGACACTGCTAAGCCTTTAATGTTGCAACAGACATTTTGGGGAAAGAGGGGAACAGGTTCTTCACTTGAGCATTAGACAAAAGATAGAATATTATGCAATCCATAAAGAGGGAAGACTGATGAGTTTTCACGAAGTATATGGCTGTATCGCATGCTACAACAGGGCATATTAATGGTCGTTATCTTTTTTCCTCAGAAACTTTGTTCACACAGGACATAGGTCACAGCAGTTGCTGAATTTAACTAGGTAAATATTTAACAGTTTTTAAAATGCCTGAACACAATAAAGGAACCACTCTCTACCTCTTTTTGACATGAAAACATCTATATACAAGCTACACTTTATGAAAACTCATCAGTCTTCCCTCCTTATGGATCAGTCATTCTGCTGGATTCGATGGTCTTAAACAGTATATTTGACCTACATAGTCAAGGAAGTTTGTGCCATGCAGAAGCAATAAATCAAATCACAGAATGAAATGATTTAATCAAAAGTGGCTGGCTTGAAAGATTTCAAGAAGTCTTTTTGACCCCTTCGTCTTAGAACACATGCTTCAGAGCCATGGATTCAAAGTCTTTTATGGCTTATCATTATATAATCTCTTGCTATGATAATTATAACAGGAATTTCTGGGCTATATTTTGTGCTGAAGTAAAATATTATAACAATTTATGCTATTGTTTCACAGTGTAGCACCATAATGCAGCCCTGTAGTTAATAACATAGCTCTGTATTGCCAGGCTACATATAATGACTTATTGTACCAGTCCGGATTGGGAGTCAGAAAGCACAAATTAATTTTCCTGACGGGATAGAAATTTAATCTCAGCAGTCTAAATTCTAGATGTTAATTCGTTCGGATGAGATCAAAATTATACTTCTAATCTAGCTGCGCTCTCAGGTTGGAATTTTTTGGTTTGTTTTTGATAGACAATGCGAAAATGCAAAATCAATGCGAGTTCAAAGACAATAGAAGGGTTTGTTGAAACCGTTTAAAATAATACATTAATACTGCAGGTTATGGTATTTCAACATTGTAGACAGAAAGCTAGATATGTCCGGGCAAACTAAAGAGCTAAAACTTGCATTTCTTGCAAAATTAGTAGGCTAAAAAAAGAAACTAGTATTTTTTTAATGGAGGAGAGGCCTAGGGAAAAAGACTTTAGCAAATCCAGCTATTTGAAGATTCTTTCGAAATAGGAAGCTGAGTTACCATTAAAAACAAAAGAAAATAAATATTTATTTTAGATTCTTTATATAGAAAACTTGTTATGAGATTTAATAAGCAGTGCACATCAGAGGTTGGAGATATAATCATCTTTTGTTGAACTGGCTTTTGAACTAGAAAGAGAGTCCAGACTAGATAGACAGAATGTCCTGGGGTATGAGTCAGTGACATATCAGGCACATAACTACCTGCAGTGCTTTGTAAGGCCTTGTTTGTAAGTTACAAACATTTGTAGTCCCTGCGTAATCATGAAGGCAGTCAGGGTAGGCTGTCTAAGATGGGCCTGCGTGTTCTCACATACATCAGTCAGAATCCTGGAGGCTGCATTTGGCATTGTCCAAAGCCTGCTGATGGTAACAGTATTGTATTATCTGAGGCAGCGAAGCACCACAAAAAGTAGACTCCAGTCAATGCTGCAAGACACACAAGGATGTATCAGGACCTCAGCTTCAGCCAGAAAATGTCCATTTGTTTAAAGGAAGAAAAAGGCATGACATTTAACACATTTAAAATTGATTATTTCATCAATAGGCTAATAGAAAACCAGGCTGCAAGTTCACTCCTGCTTATACATCCATTCTCTAATGTGCGATTAGAGTATGAAAAATGAAAAACATAAAGCAGACTGGAAAAGGGGCTTTATGTACTGGAGACAGCCTCCCCTTTCAGAGGGGTGCTAAGTCTAGACTTCGCTATTTATATGCAAATTTTTTTCAGAAAAAGTAAGTTTTCAGCGGGGAGATTGACCCTCTTTAGTTGTTACTTCCTGTTCTGACTTGCTAAATGTCTCTTAAAACTAAAGGTTCATAATATTAAAGGGCACAGTAGACAGACACTTTTAGACTTGACCAACTTAAATGTATAGATAAATCTGACTGAATCAGTTGGTCTCCTGGATAATATTGTAGATTTTCATTTCAGTAATATATATTTTTAAATATATATTTAAGGGGATCAGTGACAGCGGTCAAGTGTCCAGGTTTCCATTTTTTCCCTTATCAGTGCATAGTATTAAACACTGAATGCCACTGCATTAAAAGAATGGATAGGTTGTTAACATTCTAGGATGTTTGGGTACTGCTCTTCAATTACAGCTGAATTACCATTTTATAATAGTGTTACTGGTTGCATGCAGATGGTAGTTATCATTCTCAATGCTGTACATGAGGAATTGTTCCAAATAGGCAACTTTTTATTACAGGTGGTAGGACAGGGTTTCTCCTTGCAGCACGAAACTGAATTCAGCATATGATCACATCACCTGCTGTATGAATCAGGTTATGTGCTCAATCTTCTGATTGAGCTACTTGTCCATTATGGGAAAACAAGTATTTTTCCATTCTTAGCCATTCAACTGAAGATACAGCTTTTTGTTAAACATTTGAATGAGTTAACAGTAATGTTACTTTTCCATATAAACAATCTTTTGGTTGAAGCACTTCTTGGCATTCTAAAATACACATCTAGAAAAGAAAACAAGAAAAAGACTTTTTCAGAGTTTGCATATATTATTTGTTGTGTGCATATCATCTCAAAGATTGAAGGGGCATACTGGGCAGGAGTGGGAGAAACAATATATACACCTAATTATGACAGATTTGTTACCAACAGATCCCCTGTTGACTGAGATGGTAGACTAACCAGTTCACTGCAATGCACCATCGCAATTAACTTGCAGTATTTGACAGCCTTAGACCAAGATTTGCATGAAGGAAGAGACTAGGTGGAATATAAGGCCTGCTGAAGTGTCTGTCTGTTGGCACTTCTCTTATTCTTTCTTCTGTCTGGCTTGAAGATAGGTATGAGCTCTAATATTGCTGACAGCTGATGGAGGTTTGCCTTTATCACTGTTGTTAGTATTGTGAAGTCTTTTCTCCATGCTGCATGTATACAGTTACCTGACAATCACAATGCCTGCTAAGTGGTGCAGCCATGAATTGCTGCTTTACCACCTCATCCTGAGAAGTGGCCCCAGTAGGTTACATTTGAGACCTATTTTGGGATAGCGATGGGAAAGCTTGCTCTGCTACTGTCCATACATACTAGTTTGGTGGATAAATAACGGGTCGATTATCCAGTGTGTTAATGTTGGTTGTTGTTAAATGCCAACAGTGTGTGTCTGTGCCTGGTGTTGTTTTGAAAAGAAAGATACAGGCCCTGCCCAATGAAATTGACTCTAAAAATATTGTTAGTCTAGTTTCAGAGTAGCGGCCGTGTTAGTCTGTATCCGCAAAAAGAAAAGGAGGACTTGTGGCACCTTAGAGACTAACAAATTTATTTGAGCATAAGCTTTCCTGAGTCCTCCTTTTCTTTTTGTTAGTCTAATGTATTTCTCATGCTTTCAATTAGCTTTTGGGGAGAAATATATAGATTCTGCTAAAAGACAGTGAGAGAATTAATTTCCCATAATGAGCAGAGGATTTAAGTGCTTTTTGTACAGTTCTGCCTATTAATGTCAAAAATGGGAGCTTGAAACAGAGAGATTTAAAAGTTTGATGTGATTCTAATACAGCAATGATGGCATTACGGTTTACCTTCCAAACAAGAATTTATACTTTGCCAGTAACCTGCCTCTGAAAAAACAAGATGTGCATAGTAACAGTTTCTACTTGATATTTATAATAATAATAAAGTAGAACAGCTAAGCATTACACTAGAAATAATGCTTATGGTGGTTTAGAGTATTTGAACCTATTACATCATCACCTGGAATTAAAGATTTTACTGTTATAGGCATCTAGTGATTAGTGTACCCTCTTAGCAAAAGGGGAAATCCTTTGGTTGGCAATTTTTGCTATAAATTAAACAGCATTATACCTCAGTAGTTGTCTTGTCTCTAATAGTGCATCATGTATACAAGAAGCACTGAGTGCATTTTCTATTCCATTGTTCATTGCTATTTTAGATCCCATTACTACTGACAAGTCTTGTCATGTTGCAAAGTCTTGAAAGTATCTTTTTCAGTGGAAAAAAAAGGAGCAAGGCCTTCCATGTTGGTGGTGGTTCTGAGAAGCTGTGGTGTTCTGTATGTTTGTGTCTATGTTGCTGCTACACGTATAACAGGCTTGTGCTGGTATTTTACTTCACATGCTACTTTGACATTTCTTTTCTCCCCTTTTTCATATTTTTCTTTTCTTTATATTTTATTATTTTCTCTCTTTTTTTTTTTTTTCTTTCTCTTCCCCTTCTGCTCTCTGGATGCAGCCAAACGCAAAGCATGGAAACTAAACCGTGTTGGTAGCCTGCGAAATATATACAGCAGCAGCAGCACCAACACTGAAGGTAACAAATTAAAACAACACGTTTTAGATGAACACCTTACCCTCTCTCCCCTTTATACCTGCCTCTCCAGACTTGCTCCCCTTTCCTCTCACTTTCCAAATGCAGGAATGGAAATCAAATTTGCCCAAAGCATGCGTGCTTTCATCTTTTGTTTGCAGAGTCATTCCCATGGTCTTTTCATCTTTTTGTTTGTGCGTTTTATTTTGCCATTCATGTTCCTTTCAGCTTACTTAAATTCTGACCTTTCCCTCTAGTCGTGGAGTGGTGATGTTTAAATTACTTCGGGAACCCATTTTCTTTTATTTATTTATTTTCCCCCTTTATACATGTGGGTACTCAATGTAATATTTCCCAAGTTATTACAGTTTTTAAAAGTGTTAGTATCAGGTGTAATGATCTGTAGCCAAATACAATAGTGTGCCGTGACATTTAAGTAACAGTCTTAATTTGTTTTGTGAAAGCGTTCTCCATAATGCTCTTTGCAGCTCTAATCCAAAGGCGAGACAGAGCCAGGTCATTTGCATGTGCTACTCTTGCTTGTAAATTCTGTATATTGTTGTATTTCTAAAGGTCGCCTGGTGCCAAAGTTCACAAATTGACTTACATTGCTTTTTTCACTGAAGACAGCCGTCATGCCTTTTGTATAATAGCAGATTGAATTTTTCCCCACCTTCATTTGAACAACACAATTATAAACTGTCTTTTTTTTTTTTTATTATTACAAATGTCAGAGGTCAGAATTACTTGGAAGCCAGGCAAAGAGAAAAACCCTCGGCCACCATCTCAGACAGCGAGTAAGAGGGGATGGTATATGAAATATGGAATGCAAAATAGGTCACATCTCGGTAATCTTGATATTATAGGGGGGAAATCTTTTTTTCACTTAAGTGCAAACCAAATGGGTCAAGTAATCACAAGCGCATGCCCTAATGCTAATTGACTTATTTTGGAATGATTATAACTGTAATATTTTTCTTAATGTCACTGTTTTCTGGGCTGTTGATTTTAGCGATTGCCAAGTAGTGGCATTAAATCTCTTGTAAATTTTAAATTGCATGCTATTTCTGTAAACAAGTCCCTCTGTTCACATCCTGATCATTAACCTTTGGTGATTTATATCACCATCCTTTTTTTTTTTGCACAATTACTACCGTATTCCTGTCTGATGCCTTGCTCTCACCGACAGATACAATGTGTCTGGGAAACAAAAGTGTGTTTTTTACTGCAGCTTGTTAAGGAAACACATTATATTATAATCTTGTTTTATTTCTCATTGGAAACTTAAAATTCTCACCTTTTAAGTAACAACAACAAAGCTATATCCATTGTGATACTTTTGTGTTACCTTTTAAAGCATTTAAGCACAGAGTGTGAAATGAATTGAAGAGAAATAAATACTAGTTGCTGAACATGAATAAATAAGCTTTTTGCTATTTAAAAGGAAACTTCCGAGATACTTTTTTGTAATTTGCAAAATGTGGGGGGTTTTTTCCCCACTGGTAATCTCTTTTAAACTTGTTATTTTCCCGGATCAAACATGCAGGCATGTTTGCTGTTGTAGGGTGACTCTTGACAAGCATGGGATTTAGTGTTCTCTTTTTGCTAAACTTTTAACAATAAAATAAATAGAAATAATTGCATATATTTTACAGAAAGGGAGTTCATATTTGGGGGCCTGTTCAATCTTAGGTGCCATTTAACATACTGATACGCATAAATTAATATGAAAGGTATGCTAGGGGTGTGTTCATCTGTGGGAGAACATAACTTTAAAAGTTGAACTCCTAAGACTTGCAACTAGCAGCACCAATGAGATTTTCTCTATCTTAACTAATTAGGCAAGGGACGGGGGGTGGTCTTTCTTGGAAGTACTCACCACATGGGAAAGAGAGTCCAGGAAATTTGTGAGTAATAATCGTGCATCTTTGAGCTATTAAACAAAGTCTGTGGATAATGGCTAGCATTGCAAAATGGGGGAATGCTCAGTAAATCAGGAGTGTACACAGTAGGAGTCTGTCACCTTGCCTCAGTGGGCCACAGCTGAAAATATCAGATTCAGGACAAACTGCTGAGAAATGGGGCAGACCTCCCTCCCCCCAACTGGTGGTTATTCCTTCATAAGATATACTAAGCCAATAACGAAAGTAAACTTCTGTCTCACCACACTGGTTAACATGAAGTCAGAAATGCAGCCTCCTTGTTTCACCATCCAGACACGATACTGAATGATGAGTGGTTATTTAAAACCAATTTCATCAAACAAAGGGTTCTTCTAATCCCAAGAGATCAGCCACATACCCAGGTCAATATATAACTCAGATCTTACCCAATAATCATGCTGTTGCCAATCCTTTAGTATCTAATATCTAAAGGTTATTTATAAGAGGAAAGAAAGAGAAGAGAGTTATAATGGTCAAGGAAAACAAATACATACACTCATTGCAAAATTCTTGTATCAGGTTTGAAGCAGTGATGTTATAAACTGCTGGCTTGTTAAGTCTCTGGTAATTTCCAGAAGATTGAAAGGTCATCTTTGTCACCTTTGTCCGGCTTGTCCTTATCCGTCCTGCCACGAATGCAAGTCAACACCACACCATTCTGTTTTGTTGCGAGCATGTTCCTTCCATTTCTGGCCAAAGAGCTTAGTCATGGTTTTGGCCCCGTGTGTTTTCGGTCTGCCCAGCAGTCACTTGTGGTCTCTGGGGATCCGGTCACTGGTGATTGAAAGGTACTTAGTCCATTAGTAGAATGCTCCTGTTAGTGTAATTCCATAGTCCAGAGATGAGAGCAGGAAAGAGGTAAAATGCAGATGCTTACAGGGTTTGTTATGCCTTCTTCCATGTGGAGGGACTGCTCTCAGTCTTAGTTTGTGGAAAGTAACAGGCACAAGGAGTCATCCACGGTCACATGAGCTGGTCACATGAGCTAGTCACATACCCTTGCATGCTTCAATGAGTCCTGGAAACGGTCACTACTAGCATTCTGGCTAAAACATCCCCAGGAAGGCCCATCAGGCGGGGACAGGCTTCTTCCGTCGTCTAAGTGTCCTTTAATGGGCCATCAGTTTGAATAGTCCATTCACAATGTGCTGGCCAAACTGGATGTAAATTACCTTGTGGGTGTTATCCCAGGAGCAAACACACTTGAAATACTAATACGTAGTCAATATTCATAACTTTAGATACAAAGACAATACATACATACAAATAGATAATCATATTTGATAGATTATAACTTTTCCATTGATACCTTACATGACATATTTCATATAAATTTGTTGTAATTACATAACATTGGTAGCAACGGTGATATACATAATCATATTTTAATCGTACAACATCACAGAGCCCCATATTAACATAACTATGCTTTCAAAAAGGGAAATGGTAATAGGAAATGGCAATCCAAAATAGCAGATATGCTTTAGAATATGCCTGTTCAGTTGCGTTTAACCCTTTTTCATCTGGACACCCAAACCTTGGTTGCTACAACTTCCATAACCAATGGATCTCTCCGTGTTCTCCACACTATGGATCCCACCACTTTCCCAGCTTGCCCCAGGCTCACTCAAATGGTATGTATGTCTACACTGCAATCAGAGATTTGACTGCAGCACATGTAGACAGACTTGAGCTAGCTTTGATCTAGCTAACTCAAATAACAATAGCAGTGAAGTCACAGCAACATGGGCTGTATAAGCCTGCCCAGATCCTTAAGTATGTAGTGAAGCGGCTAGTCCATTTTGCTGTGCATGCCACTGTGCCCAAAAATTACAAGTATTCTGTTGGAACTCTTGCATCCACAAACTGACTAGACTCATCATTTCTTAACTGTGATCTTGTCAATATCCTAGCCCATGACAGCATGGATTTAGACCAGTGGTTTTCAACTTTTTTTTTCATTTGCAGACCCCTAAAAAATTTCAAGTGTAGATGTGGACCCCTTTGGAAATTTTAGATGTAGTCTGCGGCCCCCAAGCATCTGCGGACCACAATTGAAAACTATTAGACTGTTAATTTTTTGACATGCAGAGAAGTCCCATGGAGAAAGAGAGCTAGCAGGAGCTGGAACGAAACCAGGTCTCACTCCCTAGGGTGTTACCATTAGGTCACTAATACATAATAGGTAATATATGCTAAAAGTGACCAGTGGAATCCCAGCAATTCAACATCCTTACACCCCAGGGCCCAAATTCCATCCTCATTTAGACTTGACCAACTATGCTGATTTCACTGGGAGTTCTGTGGATGTAATTGAGGGCAAAATTTGGGCAATGGTACCTGTCCAAGTAATAAAAGGGACTAAATTTGTCTAACTTCTACAATCAGAAAAGAACAAAGCTGTTTAAACCAGTAAGGTTGTCTGTGTTCAAGGAATTGCCCCCTTGCTCTTACCTGCAATTTAGTGAGACTCCCATTATATATTCATTCACTGATTTAGTTCTACGTTTGCAAGGCCATTATTAGGGTTTGCTGCAAACATTAGGTTTAAGATTTTATTCTACCATAGAGAAGTGACCAGTTGAATTCTTATTGCAGGCAAAGCAATGGTCATTCTGAGTGAAAGATCCAAATGTTTAGAGGGGAAGGTATATAATATAAACTTGGTATGTTTATAAAAGGCACCTGACCCCTCACACCTTTGTGATTTCAATTTTCGTAGTTATGCTGTTTAAATACAAATGTGATTTTTCAGAGATCAGCGCCTTTGGAGCATTGTACACTGGTGTAACTTTCTAAAATTAAAGAAACTGATGCTGTGTTTGCTCAGTATGCTATATTTAAACATCTATAATTATATCAAAACCACATTTCTTCTAGGCTTCATTCAGGACTGCATGCATGACAAGTTTCGAGTGTTAAACCCAAGTTGTATTTTAGTTACCAAGTATAAAAAATAATCTGAAAACGTCTAATCGTATGAAAAAATGTGTCCATTAACTCCAAAATGCCTGAACAGATTTTTATGAAACAGTCCCTTTTTATGAAACAGTCCAGGCCAGTCCTTGCCTACAGACAACCCCCGAACCTGAAGCAAATACTCACCAGCAACCACATACCACACAACAGAACCACTAACCCAGGAACCTATCCTTGCAACAAACCCCGTTGCCAACTGTGCCCACATATCTATTCAGGGGACACCATCACAGGGCCTAATAACATCAGCCACACTATCAGAGGCTCGTTCACCTGCACATCCACCAATATGATATATGCCATCATGTGCCAGCCATGCCCCTCTGCCATGTACATTGGTCAAACTGGACAGTCTCTACGTAAAAGAATAAATGGACACAAATCAGATGTTAAGAATTATAACATTCATAAACCAGTCGGAGAACACTTCAATCTCTCTGGTCACGCGATTACAGACATGAAAGTTGCGATATTACAGCAAAAAAAACTTCAAAACCAGACTCCAGCGAGAGACTGTTGAATTGGAATTCATTTGCAAATTGGATACAATTAACTTAGGCTTGAATAGAGACTGGGAGTGGCTAAGTCATTATGCAAGGTAACCTATTTCCCCTTGTTTTTTTCTCCCCCCCCACCCCCCCCCCCGCAGACGTTCTTGTTAAACCCTGAATTTGTGCTAGAAATGGCCCACCTTGATTATCATACACATTGTAAGGAGAGTGATCACTTTAGATAAGCTGTTACCAGCAGGAGAGTGGGGTGGGGGGAGAGAAAACCGTTTGTAGTGGTAAACACCCATTTTTTCATGCTTTGTGTGTATAAAAAGATCTTCTATACTTTCCACAGTATGCATCCGATGAAGTGAGCTGTAGCTCACGAAAGCTTATGCTCAAATAAATTGGTTAGTCTCTAAGGTGCCACAAGTACTTCTTTTCTTCTTGCGAATACAGACTAACACGGCTGTTACTCTGAAACCTCCCTTTAAAAAAGTAATACAGAAGTGACATTTCAGCTGTAACAATGGCTTTGCTGCCTTGACACTATCGTTGTCACATTTAAATGTACTTAAACTCCTAACATTTGAATTATATGTCCACTTTGAAATGTAAACTATAGAACTGCAAACTGAAATGTGAAATTGTTTTTAAAAATATTAGAAAAATTATCCATCTAGCATTGACATATATCCTGCATAAACTGACTGAAAATGATTTTATGGATTTCCTCAAACCCAAGTGTCCTACAAAAACAACGAATGCCTACAATAAAATAATCCACTCCCCTGAGCTAATAACAAGCTTTTTGTCTCCAGTTTGTCATGTAAGGGTGGTGGTATAATTCATCCAGTAGATCACAATCTTTTTTCAAGAGCTGTGGGCCAGAATACCTGTGGGTGACTAATGGCAGAGTCACATTGACCTGATAGGGTTGAATTTCAAAACTAATTAGATTTAGACCACTGGATTTGGAGAGGGGAGAGAAGTATTAGCATAGTCATGCCCAGTGGGACATGGCACAAATTTATTTCCTTAATTGGGGCTGCTAATAAACATACTTATAATCTTCCAAGATATGAAGATAAATTACACTGAGTGACAAATGGTAATGATAGCAAAAATTATCAAGTACCTAAATAAATTAAAACAAATACCTTTGGTTTTGTACTTCTTTCACAACTACATGGGTAGGGTGTAAATATCTATTGCCTATTTTAGGGCATGAATATAGTTTTTTGCTGCAACCCTAAGTCTCTTCAAATGACTGATTCAAAAGAGTAGGTGGGTAGGAATTTTATGTGGGGGTGGGCTTGGCTGGGGGAGTTTAAATCAGTCTTTGATACCACATTGTTATAAAAACTAAGTTTGCAATATGTCATTTCAGGCACGTGTAAAAGAATGGGTTTCAAGCTTCAGTCCCAACTGCTGAAGATGTTTTTGGATCGTTAAAAATATACCAATATCTTTAGTCCAACCCATCACTTGTTACTATATTTAAAGGAAAAGTACATGGTCCCTGTTGCAAAGTTAGTTGACTCATCCAATCTAAATGTGCAGTGTATTTATTAATTAACAAGTAAGCAGCCAGCCTGATGTACCTGTGATAATGGCTACATTATAGTAAGATCAGCATCCCAAAAATATGAAACCCGGTACCATGAAAAGAAGATTAATCTTATGATTAAGTCACTGGACTGGGACTTGAGAAGTCTGGTTTCACTTCCTGCCTCTTCCAGACCAAATATCCCTTACTCCCACTGTGCCTTAGTTACGAATCTGCAAAATCTTCCTTTCTTTCTCTCTCTCTCTCTCTCTCCCCCTGTTGTCTCTTTAGATTTTAAGTATTTCAGGGCAGGCACTGTTTCTATGTCTGTGCATGATGCCTAATTCAATGGAACCCTGATCTGAGGTGAGGCCTCTAGGAGCTACCATGATACAAACCACCACCACCAGCGGATGCATAGTTCAGTATATGTTTGAGGTAACTCACGTCATTTAGATTAGACAATGCTGGATGTGGCAGCTACGATCACAAATTGATCTAGACATGATTTTAGAATTACTCTTTCAGATGAAAAGCCGACTGACATTTGAAAAGTTTTCTGGGAAGAGGTATAGCCTTTATGAAAAGAGAGTGATTTGAATGAATCTTATTCCTTGGCCATGTCCAATATAATTCATCAAATTAGGCCTCTCCACTTGCTATCTGAATGTTAGAACAGGAAGACACTTAATGACATTCACTGTGGGCCCACTGCCTTTGTCTGTTTTCCATTGGGATGCTTCCTCACTGAGCATTTATGGGCTTACACAGAAGGGATACCAGAGATATCTCTTGACAGAGAATAAAGTTTATCCAAAAAGAAAAGCGTTGAGGGATCCATCCACTGAGGTAGCCTGAAATAATCATTTGTAAGTGTTATTTCATTGAATCCATAAGAAGTATTATCCATTTATATATGGTGTATCAGTGTTTGTTTTCACTTGTATTGTACTTGGTATATAAGGAATATTTCTTTCTTTCCTAGGGTGGGTGGGTTGTTGATGCAATAACTTTCCTGTTGCCCCAACGAAAGTAACTAATAACCACATATAACTGAAGATGTTAGGCAAAATTAAAAACCAAAGGTGGTGGTGTAGGACAATAGTAAAAGCTAGATCTGGAATATAAGAAGTGATATTCTAACATGAAAGGGGCAGCTGTTACACTGAAACTTAAGAGAACTCTACAGTTTTTCTAATATGCATTGTCTTGGATATCCAGTTCTCATTGGTTCTTTGAAAAAGCATCACAGTGATGTATTACTCTTTAATTATAATGCAGTGGAATCCATACATATGTGTCTCCCTCCAGCTCTTTCCAACTCCTGTTTTCCCATCCAAAAAGATATTCCCGTCAGACATCTCCTGTTGATAACAACTTCCAAATGTAAAACAATTGCAGCTGTTTTTTAGCACTTTAACCCTTTGTCTGCTAGGCTTCCAGGAAATAATTGATGACTGATTGGCCCATTAACCTTTAAAAAAAAAATGTTTGACAGCCTGGACTTGTGTAATGAGGAGGGATTCCTTGTGAAATCAGTTTGATGGCTGAGTTGCTTGCCCCTGAGGATGCAAAATTAGCCCCGTGGGACCTCGTCTGCATAGAAACTGGACACAATTAGTGTAATATCCGGTGTTATTAATGTAGTTTGGAGTAATTGGGCAGGTTGATTTCGACAGGTTGATGGTGCTAAAATACTATTATAGTGGACCTTTCTATGAATAACTGTTACACACGGAAACCTGTTTGATAAAGTGTTGTGATTAGACTCAGAGGGGTTTAAACAGCTCAGCGTATAACACTGCTGGGTAAAACCCAACAATTTCATCTTATTTTGTTACATGGACTTTTCCTCTCTGTGTATGTAGCATTTAAAAATTCTAAACATACATGACCTAGCAGTGCATGCATTTGTGTAATCACAGTAACATATAATACGCTGTATTATTTGTTATTTTAAGATCACAGGTTTGAAACAGTAGTCTACCATATTTAGAATAGTTTAAACAGAAAAACTTATAAGAACAGAGATCTTCAGCTGTTGCAGTTACTTCTGATCTCCTGTTTTTAGCCTCCTCCCCCCTTTTCTGGGGAGGGGAACAAATTCAAAAGTGGAGGGCATGGGAAAAAGAATACTGACTTCCATTTCCTTCATGGGCTGCCTCTCTCAGCCAGTTGTGGTGAACATTTTGGCAAGTTTTCAGACCAAAATAGCATTGTAGCCCAATCCGAAAAATTACATAGCCCCTTTTACCAAGATGGGAGTACATGTGATAACCCTCTGGTTATGTGTGTTATCTGTGCCCTCTCTGCCTGAGCCACAAAGGGTATGAGTATGTTAGAGCCCATAGTATGGAGCTTAGCTGGAGACTTCTGGGTTTAGCTTTGAGGTTCCCAGCTCATATCTTAGTGTGTCAGCCAAGATGGCAGCTGTCACAATGTCATCTGGTCACAGCAAAGAGGGTCAGGAGATGAAACAAGAAATTTGTGTATCAAAAACTATTCTTTGGGAAAAAATAGTTTGTATGTAAAAATGGAACGTTCCACAAGGTGCTTCTGTATGACACCATGTAATGTTCTTACTAGACTGTTTTGTACATAATGTATTTGGTAGACATTTCTGTAAACAAGGAAAAATGTATAATTTGACTGAAATAGTCCTGAAAAGCAAAACTGGCAGTTGAGACACATATTGATGGAAAATCACATTGGCCAAATGAGATTCTAACTTCTGGTTGTCTAGAAAGGGATACTGTGTGTTCAACACCAAAGTCAGTTCTGCCTGCAATACCTTGGCTGTCAAGAATGCCTGCCTAGAATATAACAGGAATTCTTGTAAAGTCTTTAATGCAAAGCCAACATGATGGTTGAATACTAATGTGTGAGAACTACATTCTGCCTGTAATCTACTCTCATTTTAAATTCCTTGCCATTGACTATGGATGTTCAGAGCTTACTATGATACTTGGACTGGGGAAGGAGGAAGAATAATTAGTAATGAAGAGAGCAGTTGGCTCTGTCAGAAAACCAGATAAAGTGCCTAAACATGATCAAGTGTTGATGCCAAATTTTACTGGATATAAAACTGGCTGAATTGCTGAATTTATTCCTAATCCCAAATCCCTTGTTCCCACTTACGAAGTTAGCTTCTCTAGCCATAGTATGATGTAGGATATAAGCAATGAAAGGTAAGAGAATTTAATCAAACATTTTTTTAATTTTCATCTGAGTCACCAAGCAATTAGCAGAGACTTCCCAAATCCATACCAACTTAAAATATAGTTGAATTACAAATAGGATCATTGTCCACACAGTTCTCATAACTTGTATATGTGTTCAAAAATCAATCCTTTCTTATGTATCCTTCCCCTCTGTATCATTATGCTCCTCGTATTTTATTTTTCTATGAAGATCTCTTGGATCTTCACAGGACCTTCTGTATGCTTAGCAAAGGAGCTGCCTCAGTGCCAATGCACTCAGTGCATTTTTTCATTTTGAAAGGGGCTATACTGAAAATTTTGCCATACGCTGTTGCTTCTCACTTCTCTGACAACACATATTGTAGCTGGGCAGATATATTTCTCTTGTACAAATATATGGGAGCCTATTTATAGAATATACACCAGGAGGTTTTTCTTAAGTGGCAGAGGTGGTGCCACTGGGACTATAGAAATTCTTCAATACTTGCATGTTTGAAGGAAAGTCCTATTAATCCCTTAGAGACCGTTAAAAAGAGTAGTAATGATAAACTCTCGAAGTTGGACTCCTTAATACAGGAAGCTGCTAAAACAGGTGCTGGATCCTTCCCTTTCTCTTCTTGAACTAGCCTTCCACATTTTTTGTTCTGGCTCTCTTCCCCCTCAACAGTACTTGTAAGATAACTTACTTTATTAATGTAACTTTAGTTTTGATAGAGATTATACATCGTAGATGTGAACAACAATCTAATAAATTCAAGAAAGCAGTTTGGATGACATAATCACAAGATTTGGATGTCACTAAGATCTGTGAGAAGTAAATCCATAGTTTAACTATAGTATTTTATGTAACATGAATCTGGCTATGTATTTTGGCATTACACATCTTGTTTTGGCATAGGAGTAGTTATATCGATGTCCAACTAGGAGGTTGCCGAGTTGAATCTTCTTACAGAAAGTTTAAATAAATAAACCCTGATGAGAGCTACTGTTAAATGTGGCTGGATTTCAGATCCTTTACATGCTTTCATTCATGCATAACTTTACTCACTTGAGTAAGCCTGCTGAAGTCAATAAGACTACTCCGCATTAGTGAATATTTGTAAGATCAGGGCTCAAATTAAGGAGAAAAACTGTTGATCTTGGCCCTTACAGTTCTCTGGGTCAATTCTTGAGCTCATTTTCAGTTCTTACTCATTCCTTGGGCAAATTCCCACTGAAGTTATATGGCACCACATGTGTAGATTATGAAGTCTTCCTTCCAGTATTTATGTAAATTAATTGTTATTTGGGATGATGGTAGAGCCTAGACCCACCTGAAATTGGAGCCCCATTGTGTTAGGCACACAGAGATGGAAGACACAGGAGGTGTCTTCACTGCTAAAAAAGGGCTTTTTTTTACCACCGAATAATTAATGCGCTTTAGCTATTCTGCCGTCAAATCCTAGAGGAGACACAGCATCTGTAGTTTTTACTGTGAGGTCAACCATAGTCAGGAGAGAATGCTGACCTCACCTAGCTACCTCGTGGTAAAAACTACAGGCACCTTGTCTCCACTAGGGTTTTACAGCAGGATAGCTAATACATGCTAGTTATCTTGCTGTAAAAAGTCACCTGTTTGGTAGTGAAGACATAGCCACAGAGTAAGAGACAATCCCTGCCCCAAATTGCTTACAATCAAAATAAGCAAGACAAAAAATGGTGAGAGGCAAGGGATATAACAAGCAAGCAGTGTGCATAATGTTGTGATTTCCTAGCGCCATGTTAGTTCCATGATTTTTTTATTTTGGATTTTTGTTTGTTAACTTTTTAGAGGTGGGAAGATTCTGCTAGAAGAGTTAATAAAAGAACAGATGGAGTGTGGAAGATAAGTGGTGGCAGGAGAAGTCAGAGGAAGGGAAGGTGCATGGAGGAGGGGTTGGAATAAGCAGCCAGTCACCAAAGGGGAAAGAATGTTCAGAGTAAAAGCAGCAGAAAGCTCTCTCAGGACTATATTAGTGTCTACTGCTGCTGTGTCTGCTCATGCTGCTGCGTCTCTGCTCAAGAGCTGATTCTGCCTTAGAATATTTTTATTTTCTTGGAGCCCAGTGACAAGAGGGGGCATGGTGTCACATGATTCCTGCGGTTCCTTGGTGGTGGTCTCCAGCTACACGTTTTTTGGGGGGTGTAGGGGAAAACAGATAGTGTATTGTTATGTAATGTATGTAGTAGTGTAAAGTAGTGATCCCTTGTGATTTTCCTGTTGGTTAAACAGTATATCATTGTTTTGCGTGGATAGGAGGGACTGTATCGCTCTCTCTTTTTTTTAATCATGTTTTTAAAAGTTGTAATTCACAATATTTTGATGCCAAACCAATGAATCACAAAGTTGGGACTCCTTGTAATTCACTGATGTGGCGTCCTGATCAATAATTGCAACATATAATTCAAACTGTGGGCCAGCCCCAGGGGAGTACTTCTAAAAGCCGCAGCTGGTTACAAAAATGAGCCTGCCAAACAGCCATGGCTTTCATAAGCCTTTGCTGGGTTTTTTTACCCTTCTATGTTTTGATTTAAAAGGCCAACTTGAGGTGTCCTGATTCACCACAATATAATGTTTGCATTCTCTTCCCCTTGCAATCACAGGCCTTATCTCAAAGCTGACTTGCGCCTAAGGGAACCTTTTGTCTAGCCTTTGATAGATCTCTTCTTTGAGCCAGGCTGGGCCTGACCCATCCTGGACACGTCATTTAAGTAAAAGTGAACCCTGGGCATCTTAAATTTGGGGCCAAATTATCTACTGATTTTTAATTGGCAAAGCTGTAATGAAGTTAGTGGCGCTCCACCAATTTACATGAGTGGACACTCGGCCTGTGGACTGGAGTTTGAGTTTATTGGGGGAAAAGTGTTGCCCCAGAGATTGAAGGAATGATTTCCAGTCAGCAGTAGAGCTATATTTAAATGGACTAATTTTTAGACTTGTCATTTATCTGTACATGTTTATGAATGACAAAATAATGCAAAAGTTTCTTGGCTGTAAATGTATAAGTCATTGGCAGACAAGTGAACATAAAATCCCTCTCTAAAGCAAACCCATTATACTTTTTGTTCACTGGTACATTATACTCTCTTATTCTAGTCGTTCCATGATTCCTTGAGCTTTTTTCAGCTTCCTTGAACTTTTTTTATTTGTCTTTGGGTGTCCCAAGTGTGTTTGGAATCTGTGTGTCCAACCCTGCAATATCGCTGAAACTTTCTTACACTGTGTTCCCCTGGCCCTGAAGTATTTTTCTTATGTTCCTGTTATCCTTGGATATTCCAGTGACCCTTTCTGTTGGCTCCTCAGATCATTTTCACAGCTCCTTTAGTCTCCCTGAGCTGCTGAGAAGAAAGTATTGGACTAATATTAATCCTGTATTGCAATTTATTTGAGCTGTGGGGAAAAGATATTATTCAAGACAGTTATCAGCTGTGTGTATGTGCATGTGCATGTACACTTAAAATGTATTATGTATATTGTATATGATACATACATGTAACATATACACAAGAGAAAAATTTACACCAGAGGATTTGTATTATACATTTTTTATTCAGTAGAACATTCATCATAAGTTATTTTTCTAAGTGCTTCAGCAGATTTTACATTAGATTGATTTTACTTCAAATATTTTTTGTTCTTAGGTAGCTCTGAAGGTTAACAGAATGTAGGCTAGGGGTTTTTACTAAAATTTGCAGGTCTCCCTAAAATAATTGGTACTTCATCCTCATGAAATAAAGTTATGAAGCCAGGAAACAACCAATAAAAAACTACAAAATCTTTGAGGCATTTGCTGGCAAAGCATGATGCTTCACGAGAGGAGAGATGTGTTTGGATTAGAATCAGATGTCCAAACTTGCCTTTGAGTGTAACACCATAGAGGTTCTGTCCAAGTAAAAGACAGTTTTTAGAATTGATTGCTGGTTTCATAAAGTGTAAACTGTTCATCCCACTGCTGTTTTTCAGAACAAGAAGAAAACTTTGAGTTTATTATCGTTTCCCTCACCGGCCAGACGTGGCACTTTGAAGCAACCACATATGAAGAAAGAGATGCCTGGGTACAAGCCATAGAGAGTCAGATCCTGGCCAGTTTACAGTCATGTGAGAGCAGTAAGAATAAGGTAAGGTGCACAACATCACATTGAAAGTGAGCAAGGGCCATCGATCATTAGAGAGAATTGAGGATCTAGGGTATTGTGAAAAGTAAACATATTCCGCAAGGTTCATGTACTTGTTGGACACAGCTAAGGAAAAGTAAACCATGCAAACTTGTATGCCTCCGAAATAATTCAATATGAAACATATTTTATCCTGTTATACATTCTGATTTTATATTTAAATAATTAAAATTATTTAATTTTTTTTGCCTTCCCATCTCTCATCATTTCAGATGTAGAATAATACTCTTTTAGTTGGATCACTTGCTCTAACAATACAAACTGTATTTTGGTGGGGAGGTCTATGGGAAAGCCTCTAAGGGCTGAGAAAAGAACAGCTTATTTACAGGCTAAGTCTCTACTGGATGCTACTGGGCTTCTCCATGGCAATGTTCCATTAAATGCTCTGGATTACTTAAAAGTAATGTGCACTGCTATTCCTATGAGTAGGAGCAGACTTGTGTATAAGGTGGTACACATTTCAGAAGTAATGATCAATTGTTTTTGTGAAGCTACTGTGTAGTTTTTCTTTCCTTTAATTAAATGTAATTTATTCTTTGTGGTTTTGCTAATAGGCCAGTCTCAGGGGAAACCAATCAGGAAGCAAAAGCATGGTCCTTTTCGTGGTGTCCTGGGGACAGGCTTCCCCCATCACATTCATATTTGGCAGAAGCAATTTCTTCTGCTTTCTCTGCAAAACAGTTTATTGTAAACTCTGATGCCTCCCCCCAACCCAAACAGTTTCTTTCTGTAGAGGGCCGACAGTTTGCTAGTCTTGAACCTCTTGATTTTTCAAACGTTTAATAACTAGAAAACAAGAGGTGACCGAGGAGATTCTTTTCATAGACCTGTAGATCCTTTTGCTATCTATGTAAAGAAACTTCTGCAATGATTTATATTCTGTTTTGTTATTAAGAACGGGACCTATATTTTGACATGACTGCTTTTTTTATTACCTCTATAATCAGGGTAAACCAGACCACAGTAATTATCATTGTAATGTAATTTACTTCCCATTTTTTAAAAAATTGACTTTTTATATCTGAGGTGGAGAAAAATCACTGCCTATTTATTTCTCTGTGGCCTGTCTTCATTGAGATCAGTACATTATAACAAGATGACAATGGAAATTAGGCTGCAAACATTAATACAAAATGTTAATGTAATAGGAGGTAAAGAATGCTGGTTTGAATATTTACCACACAGTAACTGAAGAGAGAATTACATTTTGGTTATATAAAGGCAAGAGTCTTTTTTTAAAAAAAAAAAAACACTTAACCTCCATACAAATATAACTTTTTTCTTGCAAGGTTTTCTGGGAGAAGTTTTTATCATTCACCTCTGGAACTAGGGCTCAAGAAGCACTTGGAAGGCAAAAGTGAAATGAATTAGATTATCTCAGGACTCAGTGTCCTGTTGACAGAGCAGACATATATATCTGAAACTATCACATATATGATTTGATTGAGCTCTCATTTAATTCAGTGGCAATAATTTGGTGCAGTTAACACTTTTTGCCTAGGAGAGATTGCAAGATTTAGCTGGTTTTGAGGCCGAGCTACCTCTACATGGACAATTGTCTCTCCAGGTCAAAGTAGAGGTTATGGGCAGGCCACAGTGGAAAGAAACACCCATTGTAGCCATCTGATAAAATCTGATCTTTTGATGATAAAAGGCTTTCAGTTCAGCTTCCTTTGCAGACCATCTCTTAGTCTTCAAGTACACAAGCATACATACCAGCAAAAAAAAAAAAAGGGGGGGGGGTTATAAATAATGTTATATAATTTATCTCCAAAAAGTACTTTACATGTGATCATGAATGCTATGCTTCATTTTTCAGCTCAGCTTTCCTCTACACAATCCCATTATTGGTCAGAGTCCAGTCCAATATCTCATAAATGCACAGACTTCCTGTGTTTTATGCAGGGAGCTTCAATAAAAGTTTGAGCTGTCAGAAATATGGATGAAAATGGGTAGCTGTGCTAGTCAGGCACTGAGCTGCAGTACTTAAAGATGCCAAAGGATCAACTCTTTGAGAAGCAAACTAAAGATGTCAAATTCCCTGATCATGTTCATTCAACCCTGATCTGAACTTTCTTTTTTTATTTTTTATTTTTTTGCTTTTCACATTGCTGACAATTGTGTTGTCTAAACCTTTTAATGGGGTTCTTATTTCTTGTGTGTGTGTTTCTTTAAATATACACAGTCCCGACTGACAAGTCAGAATGAGGCCATGGCCCTTCAGTCAATAAGAAACATCAGAGGCAATTCTCACTGTGTGGACTGTGAGGCACAAGGTAAGTACAGCCATTGCTATAGAAGGACTGTTATCCTTGGCTTTATAAAGCTTACGCATTCTCTTTGGTCCAGGGTTACGTGAACACCTGTTCTGATTCTTTCCCTCTTGGTATTGTATTCCACATACCTTTGCAAGCTTGGTGTTCGTTATGAAGATTGATTCGTCAGGTTTACTTCACATTAATTTGTTATTAATATGTGCTATGTTATAATAAGCCCTGATTTTTCACCAGTATTTCATCTGTCACATTAAACATGAGGTCATACGTTTTGTCTTTGAAGTTGAGGAAAAAATGGGTTTGTTTCGTGTTTCTTTTCAACATAAGATGCTACCGTTGTCCTCCAAGAAGGGGAAAAAATCAGGTGCCCTAGCGGTGTTGTTAGACATGTAAAGCTTTGCTTGAGCTTTCTGCTTTTCTCATATTACTGACAGAGGAGAATAAAGCATTCTCTAGCAGTGGAATGCTACAAAATTGATTCTGTATTTCCTTCCCTTAGTGCTTTTTTTTATTCTGAATTCTTTTTAAATATACGGACTAACAGTTAGCAAAGGATTGGCCAGTTTAATTTCGGAGGTGCTGTTCTTCTTCGAGTGATAGCTTATGTGTATTCCACAATAAGTGTGCATGCCTGCCACGGGCACCGGTGCTGGAAGTTTTTCCCCTAGCAGTACCCGTAGGGGGAGCTTCCCGCCGCCCCCCACCCCGCGACCCCTGGAGCGGCAACTGCCTTGCGCATTATAAGGGGGGCTGCACTCCCCCACTCTCAGTTCCTTCTTGCCGCCAGTGAAGGTGCATCGGAACTGCTCAGTTCCAGCTTTGCTGCAGCTCGTCCACAGAACTCTTCGTTTTTTCAGTAGTACCTGTAGTCCGTTAACTAGTTCAGTTAGTTTAGTTAGTCATTGAGCCTGGGCCAGGGCATGCCCCACGCCCCAGGCTTTAAGTCGTGTGGCTCTTGTAGGCGCTCAATGCCAAAGAGCAACCTGCACGCAGATTGTTTGCGCTGCTTGGGAGAAACCCATATCAGTGCAAGATCTGCAAGTCTTTCAAGCCCCGGACTAAAAAAGAAAGGGACATTAGGCTCCGGGCCATCCTGATGGAGTCGGTGCTGGCCCCCACACCGGAAGGCTGCTCCGAACCAGTACCTGGCACCGTGGCATCGGTACGCAGAGACCCTCTGGTCCCATCGTCCAGTCAGCACCATTCCCTGTCCACGGGCATGCCAAGAGGACCAGAAAGACTCCCTCTTCACAACGGCACCAAAAGAAGTCTGGGACAGAGGCTGTGGCCATGTCGGGTAGTCCTCGATCCCCATCGGGCCCTAGGCCCCTTCGGAGCAGGCCTCTCCAGATGCCATCTACGCCCGAAGCCCTCCAGGCAGCCAGGGACATCATGTCCATGCCGGTGCCCGGAGCTCCACCGATGTCGGTCCCACGTTCCAGAGGCAAGTCGCCGCTGGGATCACTGCAGTCGCCACTGGCCCAGTGCCGGTCTCGGTCGAGGGAACGTTCCCGACAACGCTCACCGCCCAGCAACTGTTCAGGGCACAGTCCATGTAGATCGCCCTCGACGCCGGCCAGACTGTCCTGATGGGTCCCGGCACTACTCGTCTTCACGAAGCGAATATCAACGGGACCGTGGCAGACGTCGCCAACAGTTCTCGTCGTGCAGGAGATACCACAGTCGGTCGTGGCACGATCGTCGACGCCATTCCCGCTCGGACTCCCATTACAAGTCTCTGCCAAGGCACCATAGCCCTGGGCTTCAATCGCCGGCGTCTCGCCAACACGGAGCCGCCTGTCGAGGCCGTTCGCGGAGCAGCTACTACCGTCGGTGCAGCTCCTCCACATCGAGATCGCGGTCCTGTGGCCTGCATAGATCCCAGTACTGCTGATTCTCCCGGTCCAGAGGCAGCAGTGGATCATACGCCAGCCTGGCCTCCCCTCACAGCCGCCAGTCTACAGGCCAAGCTAGCCAGCCCGAACAGCCAGCCCCGCCGGTGTCTCAGCAAGCGCAATGGCACCAAGCGTTGTGGCCAACCCAGTGGGCACCATGGCCCCCGGTGGGGGCTCACTCAGTGGCCGGGGCCTCAGAAGCACCGTCAGCGTCCATCTTTAGACCGCCAGAAAAAAGGTTGGTGGGACCTGTGTCCTCGGAATCGTGCCCGGAGTCCGACCAGGTGGTGGATCCTCCAGTGCCGGATAACACCCAAAGCACCTCACTGGCCTCGTCCCATCCGGAGGAGCTGATTGCATCCCCACCCTCCTCCGTCACGCAGGAGGACTACCGGGCCCACCAAGACCTCCAAAAAAAGGGTGGAAGCGAGCCTCCACTTCCACGCTGAGGAGATGGAAGAGCCCTCAGACTCCCTTTTCAATGTGCTGTCCCCTTCAGCACCAGGCAGGGTGGCCTTGCTGCTCCATGAACAGGTAGTAAGAATTTCAAATGCCCTGTGGCAAACACCAGCCTCGTTGGCTCCCATCTCTAAAAAGGCGGAGCGCAAGTACTTTGTACCCATGAAGGGACACAAGTATCTGTATACCCACCCGGCGCCCAACTCCTTGGTGGTCGAGTCGGTCAACCACAGGGAGCAGCAGGAGCAACCAGCCCTAAACCCCAAGAACAAAGACTCTTGGAGGCTGGATACTTTTGGGAGAAAAGTTTATTCATCGTCAAGCTTTCAGCTTCGAGTAGCAAACCATCAGCTTCTCCTGGGTTTAACCTCTGGGAATCCCTCCCCAAGTTTGAAGACTCTCTCCGGGAATGCGATAAGAAGGAGTTTAAGGCACTCGTGGAGGAAGGGATGGCGGCCGCAAGGGCATCCCTGTAGGCCGCTTTGGATGCAGCGGACACGGCCACACGGTCCATGGCCTTAGCGGTGTCCATGAGACAGGCATCATGGCTTCTGCTCTCTCGGCTCTCCAGGGAAGCGCAGTCGTCAATGCAGGATCTCCCTTTTGACGGGAAGGCTCTGTTTGCTGCGGAAACAGACAAAAGGCTGCATGGCATGAAAGACTCCCGCATGACCCTCCAGACCTTGGGCCTCTATGTCCCTCCTCCAGCAAAACCCAAGTTCAAGCTGCAGCAGGCTCCCACCCAGGCTGTCCTCCTGAAGTACGAGGCTGCCCACAAAAAGCAGTGGGACTACAGAAAGCGCCCGCAATGGCAATGGCAGCCTGCCCCCCAGCCTGAGTCTTCTAAGGTCAAGCAGGCAGGCAAAAGGTGTTTTTGACAGGACGCTCGGGGGTACCCCACCAGTTCTCAGCAGGGACCTGCCCCCAGTGAAGCTTCCTTTCTCCAATCGGTTGTTTGCTTTCCTCCCGGAATGGTCGCGGCTCACCTCAGACCAGTGGGTCCTCAACAACCATCTCCTGAGATTATACCCTTCAGTTTACCTCCTCCCCGCCCAACTGCCCTCCGCCCCTGTCCCTCCTGGGGGACCCCTCTCACGAGGCTCTGCTCGAGCAGGAGGTGGGGCGGCTCCTGGACCTAGGAGCTATAGAGGTGGTGCCCAAGGAGTTTTACATCCGATATTTCCTTATCCCGAAGGCCAAAGGGTGGCTCAGGTCCATCATGGACCTGCGAGGCCTAAACCACTACATGGTGAAACTCAAGTTCCCCATGGTTTCCTTGGCCTCCATCATCCCCTCCCTGGATCCTGGGGACTGGTAGAGTGCCCTCAATCTACAGGATGCGTAATTTCACATCCACATATTCGAGCGGCACAGACGCTTTCTCCGTTTCGTGGTGGGACAGAGTCACTACCAATTCACGGTGCTACCGTTTGGTCTGTCCACTGCCCCCAGGGTCTATACTAAGTGTATGGCGGTGATAGCGGCCTACCTCAGACGCCAGGGGGTCCAAATATTCCCATGTCTGGACGACTGGCTAGTCAAAGGCACCTCCCGGTCGCAGGTGAGGGATCATGTGGCGCTCCTCTTGTCCACATGTACTGCCCTGGGCCTGTTGATAAACAACGCCAAGTCCACATTAGTCCCGGTCCAACGCATAGAGTTTATCGGGGTGCTACTGGACACAATGTCGGCTAGGGCCTCTCTCCCACCAGACAGGTTCGAGACCCTGAAAGGGCTCATCGACTCGGTCACACGGTTCCCGGTGATGACAGCCAGGGCTTGCCTGCAACTGCTGGGTCACGTCTGCGTGCATATATGTGGTCCGTCACACCAGACTCAGAATGAGGCCCCTCCAGCTCTTGCTGGCTTCGCAGTTCTCCTAGGCCACTGTCAGAATGGACAAAGTCCTCACCATGCCGAACTCAGTGATCACCTCCCTGCAGTGGCAGTCCACCCCAAACAACATGCTCCAAGGGGTCCCGTTCAGGGACCGGAGCCTGTCATTGGAGCTGGTGTCCAACGCGTCAGACCTGGGTTCGGGAGGCCATGTGGGGAACTTTCAGACCCAAGGCCTGTGGTCGGCTCAAGACCTGACCTTACATATAAACGTCAAGGAACTCAGGGCAGTGCGACTGTCGTGTATGACCTTCCGCTCGCACCTGGAGGGCAAGGTAGTCAGAGTCCTCATGGACAACACGGCCTCAATGTTCTATATCAACAGGCAAGGTGGGGCCCGATCCTCTGCCACAAAGCCCTCAGTCTGTGGGACTTCTGTATAGCCCACGACATTTACCTAAAAGCCTTCCACCTGCTGGGGGCCTGGAATGTGAGGGCAGCTCGCTTGAGCAGGAATTTTTCCTCTCAGCACAAGTGGTCTCTACACCTGGAAGTGGCTCACCAGCTCTTCCAAAGGTGGGGTACTCCCCAGGTGGACCTATTTGCGACCTGGCAGAACCGACGTTGCCCCTGGTTCTGCTCCGGGGAGGGGCGCTATCTCCAGTGCCTTTACCCTGTCCTGGTCAGGCCAGCTCCTCTACACCTTTCCCCCGTTCCCTCTGATCAGCAGGGCCTGGAGAAAATAAAGACGGACAAAGCCAGGGGGGTTCTCATTGTCCCGGCGTGGCCCAGACAGCACTGGTACGGGACCCTCTCAGGGCTAGCGGTAGCTCCCCCATGGCAGTTGCCGCTCCGCCTGGACCTGCTCTCTCAGGGCCAGGGCCAGGGCCGCCTCCTCCATCCCAACCTAGCAATGCTTCACCTCACGGTGTGGCTGCTCAGTGGCTAGGTGGCGAGGAAAGGACATGCTCAGAACAGGTTCAGTGCATCGTCCTTGAAAGTAGATGGCCCTCCACTCGCCGCTCCTGTGTGGCGAAGTGGTCTTGTTTTTCGAGGTGGGCAGCAGGCCAGGGTGTTTCTCTGACGGCCTCCCCAATCCAGCTTATCCTTGATTACCTTCTCCACCTGAGGGCCCAGGGACTGGCGCCCTCGTCAGTCAGGGTACACTTGGCGGCCATATCTGCCTTTCATCCCCTGGTGTAAGGGCACACGGTGTTTTCCCATGGTATGACTGGCTTTGGTTTTTCATAAGGACAAGGTCCAGCTCCCCCCACACCCTGCGTTCCTCCCTAAGGTGGTCTCTGCCTACCACATGGGTCAGGACATTTTTCTGCCAGTCCTCTGCCCCAAGCCTCACATGACTAGTGAGGAACGCCGTCTCCACACGCTCCATGTGAGGTGAGCTCTGGCTTTCTACCTCGAGCGGACCAAGCCGTTCAGCAAGTCTTTGCAACTGTTCGTTGCCTCGGCTGAGTGTGCAAAGGGTCAGCCAATTTCCACTCAGCGGCTTTCTAAGTGGATCACTTTGTGCATCCGTTCCTGTTACGAGCTGCCTTCGTGGCCCACATCCCCATCCAGGACATTTGTAGGGCCGCCACGTGTCTTCAGTTCACACATTCACCTCACACTATGCAATCGTCTCCCAGGCCAGGGATGATGCTGGGTTCGGCAGGGCGGTACTCCATCCCGTGAACTTGTGAACTCCTACCCCCCTCCAACAGGTATAGTTTGGAATCGCCTATTGTGGAATACACATGAGCAATCACTCGAAGAAGAAAAGACAGTTACCTTTTCCGTAACTGGTGTTCTTCGAGATGTGTTGCTCATGTCTATTCCACATCCCACCCTCCTTCCCCTCTGTCGGAGTTGTCTGACAAGAAGGAACTGAGGTTGCAGGGAGCACAGCCCCCCTTATACCGCGCCAGGCAGGTGCCACTCCAGGTGTTGCGGGGGGGCACTCCCCACATGGGTACTGCTAGGGGAAGAACTTCCGGCACCGATGGACATGGCGAGCACGCACACCTATTGTGGAATAGACACGAGCAACACATCTCGAAGAACACCAGTTACGGAAAAGGTAACTGTGTTTTCTCACTACTCTTTATTACCCCTGCTTCTAGGGGTTTGTAAGTCAGCTATAAAAATTAGCTCAGGGCTAAAACTTAACAATACAAGGTCCCAGCTGAGAAACAATCAATTGGAGAAATAGGACGAAAGGGTATTTGAAAATTCTTATTTCTTTTACGTTTGAAAATCATACTCATTTTTTTTAATTGTACAAGGACCAAAAATGAAAATTTAGTAATTTCTGTTGCCTTTTTGTGCTTTTATCTTAAAACTGATATTTTATAGACACGTTGTTTTATAAACTTGTCTATGTAGTTATCTACTTAAATCTTTTTAGCACCTTCCCTAGACTTAAAACAATTCATACAGTAATGCAGAAGCTTTCACACACTTAATTCACTGTCCATATAATGACCAATAAAATTGATCTCAATAACTCACCAAGAAACTCACCATAACCCTATCCCATCAACCTGCTTCTTCCTCACTTGACTTGGAGGGGATGTGGGTATCAAAAGACAACTGGACATTTAGAATAGAAAGATAATGTATAAAGAAAACATTTAAATGTCCCTGTTGCTTTAGAAAGAAATTTTTTACTTTTTAAAAATGTGAGTAGAGTCCACTAAGATCCTCTTTGTTTTCTCCCTATCATTGCCCCTTCAGAGGGCCCAGTTCATACCAACGCCTCCTTGCAATTAAGGAAGGTTTGACATTACTTCCATTGAAATCTATCAGATATTCATAGGTTGTTGAGAGTGGGTCAAGAGTAATGCCAGTTGCTTCATCCCCCGAGGAGCTGAGCATGCTGGTTGTGTAGTGTTGGCCTAATTGTCTTGGACACTGAGTACTAGAGCTCTGGACCCTAATTTAGGTACCGTCAAGGCAGTGCACTGACCTGCTCTGCACAGGTCTTTGATGTAAATTTTACAGATACTTTTCATAGGGACTTTACATTTTATAAGCCAGTAATCCAAAAAAAGGACTATATATGATAAACTAATGGGTTTGTTGCTTTAGGATATATTCCATCATAGACAGACTAAAACAATTGTTTATTAAAAGATCTTTCCTATTATTATGGTTATCGATGTTGAGATTTACTCAGCGACTGATAGAGCTCAAGTGAAATATATAAAATATACATACAAAAATAGCTCATTTCTATAGGAGTGCTGAGAAACCGCCTAAATATGTATTTTGTTCATTCAGAATACTACATTGTGAAATTCTATTTTCCTGCTCCTGTCTTTTACTTTGTAGGATTTCACTAAAACCTCACTCCAGTTGCCCAGAACAGGCTAGAAGGGGATATATGATACCTTCACAGGTCTACCTCCTAGACCTTGCTGCTAAGGTTCAACCAGTCAGTTATTAGTGTACTCAAAGGCTTAGCTCAGAAGTTCTGTGGGAGGGGCAAGTGGCTAAAAGTCTCAATTTCAAGGTCACCATTAAATGTGAAGCTTTTATTTTGAAAAGGTATTCTTCAAGCATGCATTCTGAGAGAGCATCTTTTAAACAGCATTTTGCCTTCCTGGGCCTGCCACGGTCTCTTTCTTCAAGCCTTGCTTTTGTAGGTTTCCACTTCTGGCATGTATGCACTCTAAACATTAGAGCTCAGAACACTTTGGAAAGCAATGGCTATTACAGGCCAAGTCTGCACCCTCACAAATCCAAATATTCAGAAGCAATGGGATACATAAGAGATTGCATCCTGCAACCAGCCTTCAATTCCTTTCAACTACCATCAACAGCTTCATGATCAGAATCCTCATTCATCCTGTTTTTTCAATGTTCTCATCAGTTACCTTGTTAGCAGCTCGTTTTAGTGATGTAGGTTCTATTGGTGTTACTACTTTTGTGTTGTTTTATTGGTTAAGAATAGTCACTGCTTGGTTCCATCAGCCTGGCTCTTTAGCAGCTTTGGACTTAGGTTTTATCAGTGCCCTTCTGTCATAAATATAAAGGGAAGGGTAAACACCTTTAAAATCCTCCTGGCCAGAGGAAAAATCCTTTCACCTGTAAAGGGTTAAGAAGCTAGGATAACCTCGCTGGCACCTGACCAAAATGACCAATGAGGAGACAGGATACTTTCAAAAGCTGGGAGGAGGGAGAAAAACAAAGGGTCTGTGTCTGTCTGTGTGATGCTTTTGCCGGGGACAGAACAGGAATGGAGTCTTAGAACTTAGTAAGTAATCTAGCTAGATATGCATTAGATTATGATTTCTTTAAATGGCTGAGAAAATAAGCTGTGCTGAATAGAATGAATATTCCTGTCTGTGTGTCTTTTTTGTAACTGAAGGTTTTGCCTAGAGGGATTCTCTGTGTTTTGAATCTAATTACCCTCTAAGGTATTTACCACCTTACAGAGGTGATCCTTTTTACTGTTTCTTCTATTAAAATGTTTCTTTTCAAGAACTGAATGCTTTTTTCATTGTTCTAAGATCCAAGGGTTTGGGTCTGTGGTCACCTATGCAAATTGGTGAGGATTTTTACCAAACCTTCCCCAGTACAGATGTGTACTGTGGGGACCTGCATGAAAACCCCCCAAGCTTACTTTTACCAGCTTAGGTTAAAACTTCCCCAAGGTACAAACTATTTTACCCTTTGCCCTTAGACTTCCACTGCCACCACCAAACGTTTATCTGGGTTTATTGGGAAAACGTTGTTTGGAAACGTCTTTCCCCCCCAAAATCCTCCCAACCCTTGCACCTCACTTCCTGGGGAAGGTTTTGGTAAAAAGAAATTCAGTTACAAAAAAGACACACAGACAGGAATATTCATTCTATTCAGCACTGCTTATTTTCTCAGCCATTTAAAGAAATCATAATCTAACGCATATCTAGCTAGATTACTTACTAAGTTCTAAGACTCCATTCCTGTTCTGTCCCCGGCAAAAGCATCACATAGACAGACACAGACCCTTTGTTTTTCTCCCTCCTCCCAGCTTTTGAAAGTATCTTGTCTCCTCATTGGTCATTTTGGTCAGGTGCCAGCGAGGTTATCCTAGCATCTTAACCCTTTACAGGTGAAAGGATTTTTCCTCTGGCCAGGAGGGATTTTAAAGGGGTTTACCCTTCCCTTTATATTTATGACACCTTCTATTCTGTTCCCATGTCAGCACAGAGTGATGGACTAGTTGTCCCAGGGCAGAAGGCTGGCCGCAAACACTGCACCTTTTGCATGACTCAGATGTCATTGCCAGACCAGAGTACTTGCTGTGTCTCAGAAGGACACTGCTGTGGCAGTGCACAGCTTGTGTTGCCTTATCCCAGAGGGTATGAAAGGAATTGGAATCCCTGCTTTGACTTCCTTCTTGAGGAGCCACATAAGACAAGTAGTGTTGCTGAGGAAAACCCAGCTAAGTCTGTGCCTCAAAGTGCTTTGGCTCTTTCCATGAAGAGGCCTAAGGGGAGATCAAAGGATAGATCTGAGTCCAGTCCAACGCCTTCAGAGAAGCTCCCGAGAGCCAGGGGTCCAGTGAGCTTAGAGTTTCCAAGATCATAATGAAGAAAAAAGAAAGAAGAATGGATGTGGTAGCAGTTCAGCACAGTGCAAATCATCTAATCCAAAGGAGCTGGGACAGTTAACACCTTGGTATTAATGCCATTTTTTTAGATGATGACCAATCTGATTGTGGTTCTCTTCCAGGTGAAGAGAAGGAGGAACTTCTTGGCAGGGATAATGACTCTGAGCATCTACTTCAACTTGATGCAGAAGTATTTGTATCACCATTATCTCTTGTGAATTTCAAAAGTTTTCAGAACTTCTTATACGGGTGCTGAAGCTTTTAATCTGGAAATACCAATAGTTCTACAGAGGTCATATTTGCTCTTTGACATACTGGAGAAAAAACGAAAGGGAAGAATGGCTCGTCCAATAAATATAGCTCTGCTTGAACAGTTAGAGACCTTTGGCTCATTCTAGCATTGTCTTGCTGTATCCAAAAAGGAGAAGAGAACCAATCATGTCCATACCAATGGTTTTGAGTATTTTTACAATACTCTAACCCCAGGATTATTGGCGGTATCAACAGGGAGTGAAGCATGTTTGGTCCAAAAAGTCTTTTTGATTTGCACCTTCTGAAAAAGACGGCAAGTGTATTGTCAGTTATCGAGCTCTACTTGATAGATATGTTTTTAACCCTGTATCAGTGATGAACCTTTTTTGCAACGCATGACATGAAATTACAAGGGAAATACTCACTTTCATGTGGCGTGCTGGAGGTGCAAAGGTCAGTGGCACTTCTGCTATGTTAAATTTCAGAATAGAGCTTTTCTATGTTCTTATTTTTATTTTACAGCATCACACATGATGAACTCCATACCATTCACCAATCAGTTCCTGATGTCTGCCTTTAAATTCATTTGAGAACAATTATTCAGAAGAGTACATTGAAACAAAGGTCAACAAGAACACTATTGCTTTTTTTTCATAGAATGAAAAAAATCAGACCATTTGTTCCAAGCATGCAAAACTTTGTTTGAGGGAATGGATTGATTGTTTAATTCAGTCCTGTTTCTTTCTTTGTTTTCTTGTTGGAACTGAGGTCAACAGCCTTGGTTTTCTTGGGGTCATTTCCAAGGACCTCAGCCATCTCATTCTTAAGTCTGTCCATATCTACTCACTTAAGATCTGTAATCTTCATATCTGACCATATTTTCTAGCTATTGAAACTCAGCATACCGTCCTGAAAAGATTTCCAGTGGCTTCTTGATTATATTAGAATTTGGTATGCTACTTTGATGTTACTACCATTGTCCGTGGAAGTAGATTCTTCATAAATATTTCTTATGAATACTTCTTCAGCAAAGGATAGGGAAGGTGAATTTAGCAATGCTCAAAGACAGTCTAGGACTCCTGTCTTCCTGCCATCACAGAGATCTTTAGTCTTGGCATGTGCAATTATTAAAAGATCTCTGAGAAGACTAAGCTAAATATTTCCTTAATGTAATTTTTGTGCAAATAAATCTGCTGAAGCCACCTTTTGAGTTTCTTGCAGAATGTTCTCCTTTCCATCAGAGCCTGGAGACATTTTTAAAGGCAATCACTTCTGCAAAGAAGAGTCTGAGAGATACAAGACCTGAGGACAGGTTCTCAGTGTTTCATAAGAAAATACTGTAAATTCTTCACTTAAGGCCCTGATTCAGCAAAGCACTTATATATGTGCTTAAATCCCATTTACTTCATTGAGGGTTAAGCAAATGCTTAAGTACTTTGCTGAATCAAGGCCTATGATGGTTTCATATGTTCATTTACAACACTCTATAAATGTGCTAATAGTTTTTCATAAGTCTGACATACTATCCTGGGAGGCTAGATTACATGGTGTGGATGAGGAAAGAGAGTGCATTTGTAGAACAAACATATTTGCCCATCTTGGATACAGTCTGTGGCTTGTGGGGATAGATCTAAGGGAAGTCCACCTGTACTCAGAGCGGTTTCACAGTAGCAGCCGTGTTAGTCTGTATTTGCAAAAAGAAAAGGAGGACTTGTGGCACCTTAGAGACTAACCAATTTATTTGAGCATAAGCTTTCGTGAGCTACAGCATCCGATGAAGTGAGCTGTAGCTCACGAGAGCTTATGCTCAAATAAATTGGTTAGTCTCTAAGGTGCCACTAGTACTCCTTTTTTTTTTTTTGTACTCAGAGTCTCTAAATGAGTGAGACTGTGTATTAAATCTTGCTATGGTCTTAACTCCAAACTTGAGGATGCTGAGCCATATTCTGTTAGGTCTCAAGCAAATTTTACCGCATACTTGACATATGACTGTCACAGAAATATATAATGCTGATATTTGGAGTTCTGTTCAGTTTTTTTGCACCTTTGTTCACTTAATCTGGTTATTTGATATGATGCCCAGTACAGAAGAGCTGTCTTGCCATTTTTATTTAACAAATACTCCTCAGAACCACCTCCTTTATAATGTATTACTACTTGATAATCTTTCAGTGCAGATACGTCTGAAGAACTTTGGTTCTTTGAGATAATTGCCTATATAGATCCACATTCCCACTCTGCTTGCTCATGTAGTCAGAAAAGAAACTTTATATATCCTCACTTCTGAGTGTCACAAGGCCTAAAATAGAGTATGGAGCTGCAGTTTCCCCTTTGGCTGTTAGCAATATCATCAGTGTTGGCGGAGAAACACAGAACCCTGAACTCATGCTTTGGCAGGTCAGTGAAAGAGATTTTATTCCAAGTTGCAATCGTTTGTAAATTGTAATTTAACACACATTCTCTTACTAATTTAGACCTTAAACAATTACTTTCTTTTAATCTTTTCAGCTAGCTTTCAATACTACACAAGTCCCCCTATGTACTGTTGGAGACATGAAAATTATCTATTAAAGATGATTGGAGGGTGAGGGAGGGAAAACAATTTGTGCCTTTTGTAGATCCTGTATGATGTACAAAGAATGCATGAAAGGAATAGCAAGTCTTGTCTTCCTTATTTTCACAGGACTCATTGGAAATCTAAGATTTGTACTGAGCTTTCTCAACACTTAATCAAAGGACTAGGAGTGACAATGAAGCTTTAACAAATAATTCTATTCTTCTGTTTGAACTTAATTTTTTTTAAAATTCTTTATTAGGGCTGTTCAAAACATTTCCATCAACAGTTTTCAAGGGAAAATTGGGTTTTCAATTAAACAAAAAAATTTATGGAAAGTGTCTGCCTTCCTTGAAAATATTTGAATTTTTGTCCAATACCCAAATTTTTTGGCAGAAAACCAGAAAATATTTTCAGGTTTTGGCAGCTTTCAGTTGCAGAAAAATGTTCAGTTTCTGTTGCAGAAAATTCAGGAAAAAATCATTCTTACTGAAATGGAAATTTCTTACACCAGTGAGGGAATCCCATTTTCTGACCAGTGTTAAAATTTACAGTGTGAAAAGAAATCTCCTGCCCTATGAACCAGGTTTTTCCTGCTTGATATCGTGATATACTAGCTCTTCAGAGCTCCATAGTGTCTCCCAGGAAAAGAAAGGTAGACAAGATCTGACATCAAGAAAAGCACCTCCAAAAATCCTCCCTCGGAAGTGTTTCATTGCATGTGTTAAAATTAATGTTTGTTCAAGAGAGGTTCAGACAAACTTGCATTTAAATAACATAGCATGGTGACAAACATGAAACATCTTGAGAAATGACTTTGAATTTCTTGGCTTTTGCCAGGTTTGTCATAGCCTTGTCTTTTGGGCGGTAATTTTTTTTTCTGTAGAATTGTTCTTCCTAGTACACTTAAAAAAAATTGCACATTTTCATCTTAGTACTTATCTCCCTGATCTTAGAGATGAACCATACCCCACAGCATGTTAGATGTATAAGTCCTAAGTAGGTGATGATATAGATGGTTATTAAGGGAGTTGAGATAGTTAGCAACAGCAACATTGTATCAAGTAACTTTTTCCTTTGTAGTAATTGTCTACAAGTGGTTCCAGATACCCAAGGAGTGGCTTTTTCTACCACTTCATCTGAGCTACCTGCTACCGTCTTTTTATCTTCCCTACTGCTTCTTTTCTCTTTAGAATCACAGGTTCCCTTTGTCTGTTGGAGTGTTGCATGCGCCTTCCTTTGAGCCCATCACTACTTCTTGTCAACTCAGTTACGGTCTGTAGGAGGAATGTCACATTGAGAGGGCTAGACCTAGGGACCAAACTTTTGCCTCCACTTCCTGTCAGGCTTCCTAACAGTGCTGTGAGACCAAGAGACCTGAATATTACTCCTCTTGCTTCCCCAGCCAAAATCATTATTCATAAGTTCTTCAGCTCTGAGAGAGGTTTAGAATGTGTCACAAGGAATTTTGTTTTGTTTTTTTTAGTGATTGTTTGTGTCTATCTTCCTGTAGACCCTGACTGGGCCAGTCTGAATCTGGGAGCCCTCATGTGTATCGAATGCTCAGGTATACACCGGAACCTTGGCACGCACTTGTCACGTGTACGGTCACTTGACCTGGATGATTGGCCTATAGAACTCATCAAGGTGATGTCATCCATTGGCAACGAGTTAGCAAACAGTGTCTGGGAGGAGAGTAGCCAGGGACGTATGAAACCCTCTTCAGACTCCACAAGGTAGGCTATTTTGTTCCCTTTTGTGTACAAAGCATCCATATATCAAAACTGTGACTAAGATTTTAAAAAATGAGTATCTAAAACTAGGCACATAAATACATATTTAGGCATCTAAATTTATGTCCTGATTTTCAAGACTATTTGCTTCAAGGGGAGCTTGCTGGGTCTTAGCACTTTTTACTATTTATGGACTTCTAGGAGCCAAATTTCAGGCACCATTTTAGCATATGTCAGGTAAATGTGAAGTCTGACCAAAAAGTGCCAAAAATTCAGTGAGCTTGGTAACTTTTGTACTTGCCAAGGCTGCCTCAGGAGTTTCGAAGTCTTTCAAACGGTGGGAAATTTAAGCCTCCCAAACTTTTCTTCCATCATTTTCATTAGACTGTATTGTGTGTTTAGCTTTTGATAAACCAGTAAATCTGACCCTCTGGGTACTTTACTGTAATTATCAATGTTCTTTCCATAATCATAAGCTAACCCAGCAAACTGCTGTCTTCTTTTACACCTAACTGTGAATTCTTGGGGCTATAACATTATTGCTCTTATTGTTTTGAGAGTTCTGTTCCAAATGAGGCTGCTTAATTTCCTTATGTATCTAAAGGAGTCGGTCTATTGGGTAAGTGTATGTTTTTCCATGACTAATACAATATTTTATCTACAAATCTTAGGTCAGCATACAGAAGATCCTCTCACTATGGTTTGTTATCCTAAAAGAAAACTAAGGTTGTTTTTGTATTGCATCCATATGATCAGGGTCAAATGGGTTAGAAAAAAGTTTAAATGGTTTAGAAAGAAAAGTTAACAGTGATGGGTGTTAAATGTAAGAGCTGATAATCACACTGAACAATTAAGAAATACTTGCTTGGCGAAAGCAATGTGACCACTGGTAGTCTCTATATCAGTAGAGCAGATTTCAGACATGAGAAGGAGCCTGGACTACCTTGCCCAGCTAGTCCAACCTTTTAAGTTGCCTTCAGAAGTGCGTGTGTTGCAGTTGTCACACTGCCACACTCCAGGGGGCTAGCATGTCGCACTGACTGCATCTGAGCACCGTTTAGTCCCCAGGTGTCAGATATTCTGATGGAGGTTTAGCACTTGATGTCAGTGTTTGCCTCCTGGATGTAAGAGAATACAACAGAAGGGTACTTTTCCTTTTTTTTTTTAAATGCATATGCTTCATTTCTGGAGTTTATTGTACCCAATACCAGATTTACTGAAAGGATAACTGAATCTATACCTGTGCCGCCTTCTACAGAAGATAAATAGATTTGTCCTGTTGACTGTAATAAAGTTAACCATATCTTACTGCATTATTTCGTTTGCACTGAAAAATGAATTTGTGGTGCCACCTTTGGTTCATCTTAGAGAATGAAGGCAGTGTATTAATCTGGCTATTTATATACACAAGTGTCCATCTAAATATGTGCATACTCAGATATACACATGGAGTTCATAGAACCTGTATATCCTGTATATGTGTGCATATATTTGTAACACAGATCAAATAAATTAAGAATTTCACAAATTAAACTAGATCTAACTTAAAATATTGTTATTAAATCAGCAGCATTATCTAATAACTGTAGACTTCATCTGAAGACACTGTTTTGTTGTTTTGTTTGACTATAGCTCTTTAATAATGAGGCATTGGAAAGATTTATTGATTCCGAATATTAAAGATAGGCTTCACTCTCAATATTTCAGTTCACAATATTTTTAAAGATTTTTGCAAGGCTGGATATAATAAATGAAAGAAATTGTCTTGGTAAACCCATGCCACAATAAAGATCTCAATGGAAGGAGAATACTAGTGTTGAAATCAAATAATTCAGTTCTCTAACAATGTTTGAATTAAGGCTTGGTTGGGTGGTTGCATTTTCTCTTTATATTCCGTACTTAGAATTTATTTTAAACTGTCCCTGCATCTTCACAATTCCTTCATGTATGTATTTTGTAGTGTAGTTTTCCAGCTGTTTTTATATTTGTCAGTAACTTAATTAGCCTTCCCTCTGTTAACTTCCCTCTGTTACACATGTTAATGAATGATTTTTTTTCTCAAAATTTGGAACAATAACTCATCATGGGACAATTGCATTTTTGATGGCCTTTAGTAAAATATTTAATAACTTTTGCACAAGAAACATTTTAAAATCCTCCTAGTTTGAAGTTTAACCCTGTTCTGTGACATTTAATTGGGTTCATCTGGTGTAAAATAATCGTAATCATACTTGGTTTCACAGTTTTACTCACCACCTCTTGGACGTAAGTTAGACACTAGAATTTTAAATATAACAAATTATTCACCTAGTAGTTGTGTTACTCCTGAGTTGAGTTTCACAAAAGAAAGCCAACAGCCAGACACTCTACTATGGACGTGGAGTCTTGAGGAAAAAGTGCTGTTGTGGGACATGAGATAGGTTATGGGGTTGGATGGGGTGAGCAGGAAAGTGGGTGAGCTGGATGGAGAGCTGGATGTTATGAGTTATAGTGGCTGGGTGACTTTATCATGGGGTTTGGAGGCTGAAAGCAGAAGGAGAAACCACTAGCAGGAGGGAAGTCAGTCTGCTCTGAGCCATAGCATGAGTTCCCCTCCACACGCTAAGGCTTACTGGTCCTTCACACAGCTCAGGGGCCATCCAGAACCTGAGATCTGCAGGCTGGCACATGAGGAGCCAGCAGCTCATACACTCACAGCTTCGTGGCTCACCGTCCTAGTGAGCCATAGAAGCTCCATCGGGCAGAGGGGGTAGAGAATCACTAGTGCCTCCCTTCTTTCTCATCCTCCTGCACTTACCCATTCGTCCTCCACCCCAACATGGTCACTCATCTTTCATGGCCCCACCAATATCTCCACTCCCCCATCCCACTCGCTCCCTCTCTCTCCCACAGGCCTGCTTAATTTCTCATATTTCCCACTCCACTCACCTCGCCCACTGACCCACACTCCCTCTTGCTTGCCACATACCCCTCTAGCCTCTGAGCAGGGCCTGCAGACACATGCTAGAAAATGCAGGAAGAGAGGATAACACTGGGAACAAACAGTAGAAAAGAGTCAGAGGGATAAGTAGTGTTTTCTCCCAGTCCACCCTTCATGGTAAACTGTCCTGGGTTTCATTTAGAAAACAGGTGGGAGTAGATTGGCTGGGGAGAGGTAAGGGATGAGGACCGTGGCTGAAAACTTCATTCCTCTACCACAATGGAACATTCTACATACTTGTAAAGCTCATCTGTTCTAGAGATGCCAGCCCACGACTGTGGAACTAACTCACACAGCAGTGTGTAGCCTATAAGGCTATCCTGCTTGCTTGCTTATATATCTTTTCTTATGAGTTTAATCATTTGTTATATTATAGGTTTGTTGTTTGTTATTATAATGGGTTTATCAATTTGTATTAGAGTATTTTGGATGGTTGTATTAGAGTATGTTAGCTGTAACTCAAGGAACCTACAGGCAACATCCTGTATGTTAAGCTAAGGCAAGTGAACATACTTATGTTTGAGACCTTTACCCTAAATGGGTGGTGATGAGCTAAAGCATACAGTATATATGTTTGTGACCTTTAACATAGATAAATGGGCATGTTTAGAGCTAGTTGGTAGGTAAGGCCACCCAAGTTCATGGCCTTTTTCAGACTTTACAGGTACAGCACAAATGACATGGAAACAACCAGGTTAGGACAGAAATAGCAGAGGTGAGGATGAGCTAATGGTCACTAATAGTTACGAATATGTCATTAATACTCACGACCATGCCAGCCTATAGAGTAAGGGAACCCTAACGTTTTCATAGGGAGGAAATTAAGTTTTGAGGAGGGCATTTAGGGAAGAGGGCACTTAGGGATCAGGCCCTATAAAAGGGGCAACCCACCATGTTGGGTAGGTTCAGCTTGTTCATTGGTAGTTCATCCTTGTTAGTTCTTAATGGATAGTTTTAAGTAAACTTTAAGTTAGCTTCTACAGTCTTTCAGCAGCTTTTAGCTGTAGCTTCTTCTAAGTTCTTCACCTCCCACTCAAGACTTGAGGAACCTGAACCATCGAGCTCTCTTGGCATGCCAGAGGCAAGGCTGGTCTTTTGTCTCCTATCATCAGGTTATCAAGGAAGGGTGTGAGTATATTAATCAAGAAACCTTTATAGTATATAATACCACATATCCTGCTACAACAATATTATTGATTTTGTAATTGATGGATTATTCGATTATTATTTGATTACTATTAAATTACTATTCCATTTATTTCAATAAAAAGCTTAAGGCTGCATTTTGTTCTCAGTGAGAGTTTTCTTGTCAGACATCCTGAGAGTCCCGGCAGATTCTGTGTAGCCTGATTCTGGGACAGGAACCTTATTATCTTCTGATCAGATTAATGGCGAGCCTATAACCCATATTATCTATTAATCTCCCATAAAATCAGGCAACAAATGAAGGGTGAATACAAACCTCATCACCTTCTGCTCTGAATGTAAGGCACTCTTCTTTTGCCTTTGGCTTTCTCTAACACAGCAGTTCTTAAACTGTAGGTTGGGACCCCAAAGTAGATTGCGACCCCATTTTAATGGGGTCGCCAGGGCTAGTGTTAGACTTGTTGGGGCTTGGGGCTGAAGCCCGAGCCCAAGCCCGACAGCTTCAGCTCTGGATGTCGGGGCTCAGTTTTCAGCCCTCCCCCCAGCCTTGGGCTGATGCCCTTGGGTTTTGGCCTTCCCACCTGGGGCAGCGTGGCTAGAGCGGGCTCAGACTTCAGTCCCCTTCCTCCTGGGGTCATATAGTACTTTTTTTTTGTCAGAAGGGGATCGCGATGCAATGAAGTTTGAGAACTCCTGCTCTAACATAAACATATAGCTCTGTGTGTGCATATATATATAAATATTTTACTTTTTTTTTTTTTAATGTTGCCGCGTACACTTCTCCCTCTGCTGAGGGGATGGGAGAACAAACAGATGACAGATGTCAGTCATGTATGCTGTGTCACTCATATCACTTAATGCACTTCTGGAAGGTGATCAGATATTGTGGTGATGAGGGCAGTATAAGAACCCATTTAGAGTATGGAGGAGTTGGACATCCTTCTCTTTCCTCCCAGCTGCTAAAATTCTCCTGTTTGAACCTCTGTAGCCCCATCAAAAGCTTTCTTTGCTCCCCACGTCCACAGATGCCCTGTCTTTTCACTTTGAAAGGCTGGGTTAAACATTCTGCAAGAGGTGATCACAATGGTCTCTTCTGACCTTAAAGTCTATGAGATTGCTCCCCCCACAAAAAAAGGCTAAATAAGAGAAATTAAACACAAACTCTGTCTCTCTCTGACAGGCATGGTTCCCAAAATAACACTACTTACAGAAGATATGATGCAAGGAAAGGTTGATTTTAAGATACATTTGTTAAGGAAAACAGAGCTACGTGGGTTTCACCGTTTCATAGTATAGTTTGTCTGATGTGAAGCTACCAGTGGCTGCCTGCAGGCTTGGGATGGGGGAGGAGGGAGAATGATTGACTCTGGTCCACAAATAGAGTACATCATGTAAGGATGCTCAAGGCAGCATTGAGGTAAAGCTTTAGGAAGTACTGTAGTAAAGACATTCTCTCCAGTCTCTTTCACACAGGACCAGGAGAAGCTGAAAGTGCTGGACATCATTTCAAGAGCAGTCCTTCCACAGTGTTAGGAAGCATCATTGACTGGCCACAAATGGAGTCCCATGCATTTGTCCTCTGTGGAAAGAGTGTAAGGGGGTGAGATATGCAGGTCCTTTAGGGTGGAATTGTGAGCAGGTCAGCAGTAAAACACAGAATATGTGAAAAGCCATTTCCCAGAAAGTGGGAAGGGGCACGACTGTCATCTCCCAAACATTTTGTTTTATACAGTTTATTTAAATGTGCCTGTCCAGGACTCTAGCTGCATGTACAACATGTGTTTTAGATGCACATGCAAAATTGAGTTGAACCAGTATCAATACCAAAAACCTCCTAAATGAAATTCTTCCTTCTCAACCCACTCAAACCTCTCTCTGAGGAAGACTTGGAAACCAGACAGGCTTTCCAGCATGTTCTGAAGATCAACAAATGGAGACTCTATCAGACTGGGCCACATAAGTTCCAACACTGAAGATTCTTCATTGAAAATGTCCTGCCACTGGCAGTCTTGCTTTATACCGGGGGCTGTTAGCTCAAACACCTCTGCTGATCTTAGTGTCACATGAGGGGTCAGAGACAGTCTGTGAGATAACAAGGACCCCAGACCATTTAGAGGCTATATATCAAAACCAACACCTTGGATTGCACCAAGAAACAAATTGGAAGCCAATGCAGGCTATGGGAACACGTGTGTAATGTGCTCCCTAAAGGAAGCACTCCTGAGTAAATAAGCAGCCACAGTCTATACAAGCTGAAATTTGGGTTGAGGATAGTTGTATGAAAATGATGAGGAAAGAAAGAAATGTGTGTTACTAGTAAACATGGAAACTTTTGTTAATGCGGGGGGAACAGTATGGTAGAATTTGTGAAACTAGAAAGAAAATGTGAACAGCTGGCCTTCTGATTGTTGTCCATGGGTCCCTGATTAGGTCAGCTTTAGAAAGCTTGTAATTGGTTCCACCAATTATCAGCAGCCCTGAGAACTGCCGTTCAAACTTCTGGAGCATTGTGACAAATTGAAGCAGACTGCTGCTGAAGGAGTATCGACTTTCCATTTCTAAACAGGGGGATCATTAGTCAAGAAAAGCATCTTTTAATTACTCCCAGGAAGAAAAAAAATCTTTTTGGTATGGATCCTGCAACAACTTCCATTTTTTCCAAGTGTATTCAATATTAAATTTATTGTCTTGGGGGGTGATTTGCCCTCAATCCTTCCCTCAGTAATGTGGGTTTAATTTGCAGTGAGAAGTCAAATTAGAGTAGATCAATATTGCAACAATTAACCAGATCTGAGGGTGAAATCAGGATTTTCCCCTCTAATTGCTATTGATACTATTTAAGCACACACTTAAAAAATTGATTTTGAATGGTGTAATCCTGAAGTGGTTTGTGGATAGTAGCAGTGGGCAGGTGGACAGAATTTACTTGATAAAGGAATGTGAAGATATTGTTGGAGGTAAGTGATGGAAGTCGGTCTTTGGAATCCTCATTAAAGGATCTTATGCATAATGTTTGTACGCGCCTTTGTCAGTATTGTTTTGAAGTTACATCAGAATAGTGGATTATTTTGTGGACCTTTTCTTGTGTGTGTGTGTATATATATATAATATATATATATTAGGGCTGTTGATTAATTGCAGTTAACTCATGCAATTAACTCAAAAAAATAATCACAATTAATCGCACTTTTAATTGCACTGTTAAACAATAGAATACAAATTGAAATTTATTAATATTTTGGATGTTTTCTACATTTTCACATATTTTGATTTCAGTTACAACACAGAATACAAAGTGTACACTGTTCTCTTTATATTATTATTTTTGGTTAAAAATATTTGTACTGTAAAAATGATAAAAGAAACAGTGTTTTTCAGTTCACCTCATACAAGTACTGTAGTGCAGTCTCTTTATCGTGAAAACGCAACTTACAAATATAGAGTTTTTGTTTACATAACTGCACTCAAAAACAAAACAATGCAAAACTTTAGAGCCTACAAGTCCACTCAGTCCTACTTTTTGTTCAGTCAATCACTCAGACAAACAAGTTTCTTTACATTTACGGGAGATAACGCTGTCCAATTCTCACTTTCTGGTGACATTGTAAATAAGAACAGGCGTTCGCATGGGACTTTTGTAGCCGGCATTGCAAGGTATTTATGTGCCAGATATGCTAAACATTTGTATGCCCTTCATGCTTCATTCCAGAAGACGTGCTTCCATACTGATGACACTCATTAAGAAAATAATGCATTAATTAAATTTGTGACAGAACTCCTTGGGGGCGAATTGTATGTCTCCTGTTCTATTTTACCTGTACTCTGCCATATATTTCATGTTACAGCAGCCTCGGATGATGACTCTGCACATGTTCTTTTTAAGAACACTTTCACTGCAGATTTGACAAAATTCAAAGAAGGTACCAATGTGAAATTTCTAAAGATAGCTACCGCACTTGACCCAAGGTTTAAGAATCTGAAATTCCTTCCAAAATCTGAGAGGGACGAGGTGTGGAGCATGCTTTCAGAAATCTTAAAAGACCAACACTCTGATGCAGAAACAACAGAACCCGAACCACCAAAAAAGAAAATCAACCTTCTGCTGGTGGCATCGGTCCACTGCTTTGGATTGTTATCGAGCAGAACCCGTCATCAGCATGGATGCCTGTCCTCTGGAATGGTGGATGAAGCGTGACGGGACAAATTAATCTTTAGCGCATCTGGCACTTAAATAGCTTGCGACTCTGGCGCAACATGTTCTCGCTTTCAGGTGACATTGTGAACAAGAAGCAGGCAGCATTATCTCCTGCAAATGTAAACAAACTTGTTTTTCTAAGCGATTGGCTGAACAAGAAGTAGGACTGAGTGGACTTGTAGGCTCTAAAGTTTTACATTGTTTTATTTTTGAATGCAGTTATTTTTTGTACATAATTCTACATTTGTAAGTTCAACTTTCATCATAGAGATTGCACTACTTTACTTGTACTAAGTGAATTGAAAAATATTATTTCTTTCATTTTTTACAGTGCAAATATTTGTAATAAAAAATAAATATAAAGTGAGCACTGTACACCTTGTATTCTGTGATGTAATAGAAATCAATGTATTTGAAAATGCAGAAAACATCCAAAAATATTTAAATAAATGGTATTCTATCATTGTTTAACAGTGCGATTAATAGTGTTTAATTCTTTTAATCACTTGACAGCCCATAAATATATAGTGACCGGGCCAGATGGCTAAAGGAGAGGGATAGAAGGCAGATATATTAGCCCCAGGTTAAGTAGGTCCCTTTTCCCTGCGTAAGGTAACGGAAGGTTCCAGAACAATCAGGAACTTTCTGGAAACAATTAAGGCAGACAGGCTGATTAGAACACCTGCAGTCAATCAAGAAGCTGCTAGAATCAATTAAGGCAGGCTAATCAGGGCACCTGGGTTTTAAAAAGGAGCTCACTTCAGTTTGTGGTGCGTGCGAGGAGCTGGGAGCAAGAGGCACAAGAAGCTGAGAGTGAGAAGGCGTACTACTGGAAGACTGAGAAGTACAAGCATTATCAGACATCAGAAGGAAGGTCCTGTGGTGAGAATAAAGAAGGTGTTGGGAGGAGGCCATGGGGAAGTAGCCCAGGGGGTTGTAGCTGTCACGCAACTGTTACAGGAGCCACTGTAGCTCTTATGGAGCCCTTACAGAGATGAACCACGGCCATGATGGGACACAGATCATATGGGCCAGCAATTGGCTGCAGAAAATGACGGGGGAGGATGACATAGAGACATATCTCCTGGCCTTTGAGAGGACAGCCCTACGGGAGGCCTGGCCTCAAGATCAATGGTCTGGCATCCTCGCCCCATTCCTGTTTGGGGAGGCCCAGAAGGCCTTCTGTGATCTGCCTGAAGAAACTGCAGTAGACTACCCCCAGCTGAAAGCAGAGATCCTGGCCAGATCTGGGGTAACGACCGCAGTGCGGGCCCAGCGGTATCACGAGTGGAGATACCAGGAAAACAAAACCCCGCGGTCCCAATTATTTGACCTCATCCATCTCACATGAAAGTGGTTGCGAACTGAGTCCTGGAGTCTGGAGGAGATACTAGAGGTTCTGGTCATCGACAGGTACACGAGAGGACTACCGCCAGACCTTCGTGCCTGGGTAAGCCAGAACTAACCCTCCACCTACGACGAGGTTGTCGCACTGGTAGAAAAACAAAGGACAGCGAGGGAGTTGCCCCGACCAGTTAAGGAAGAAGCACCCCAGGTTAAACTAGCAGCACCAAGCCCTAGAGCTCGGGTGACTGGGCCACCAGGAGAGCCCAGGTGGAAAAAGAGAGAGGGGCTGAAGGCCCACCAGAAGCCACAAAGAGTCGGAGCACTGAGGGGGAAGAGGATCATGATGTTAGACTGTCCAAACCAAGAGACTGGGGAACGCCTAGGGCTCCATACGGATGTTATGCCTGCGGGGAGTGGGGACACATAGCTGCACAGTGTCCCAATGCTGAGGAGCCTATGCAGTGTAACCTGGGGAACTAGGCAGACCCATGCTCCCTAATCCACCTTGTGGGGGTCTCACTAACCCCACATATGTATACCAGACCAGTGAAGCTAAATGGGGTAGAGACCACGGCACTGGTTGATTCGGGGAGTGCTATCACGCTTCTCTCGGGGAAGCTCGTGAAGCGTAGTCAGCTGCTGTGGGCTAAGCATGCGGGGATAACATGCGTCCAATGGGACAGTTGATTATTACCCCACCATCCCAGTAAAAATTGACATTCAGGAGAACACAGCAGCAGGTGTTGTCTCTAAACTCCCATACCCAGTGCTCATAGGGAGGGACTTCCCAGGGTTTGGAGACTTACTTCTGGTAGGGGAATTGGAGAAAGGGGGAAACCCTGAAGTCAGTGAGGCATCCACAGTAGACTGTCAACCCCCAATCTTCTCTGAAATATCCCCAGATTTGTTCTCCACTCCCAGACAGAGTAGAAAGTCGAAAAGGGAAAGGAGGGTAGCTAAGCCCTTGGGAACCCGAATACTGACCCAAAGCCAGAGGGTCACTCTCTTAAGTAGGGGGACCCAAGCAGCTGAAAAGGAGGCCACCCAGGAGGGAGAAGCACCCGAGTCTGACCCACACCCTAACGCTTCTGAACCAGTAGAGGCAACAGAGACTGGCCCCCTAGATCTCGGGCAGATTAGCCCCGGGAGAGGAAATTTTGGACGGGACCAGGCTGAAGACCCAAGGTACGACGACGTTAGGAAGGAGGTGACCAAAATAGATGGGGTCCCCATGGAAGGGAAAACCCAGGGACCAGGACCCTACTTCATAATGAAGAAGAATCTCTTATACCGGATTGCATCAGTACAGGGGCAGAAGGTACAGCAGATCCTAGTACCTCAAAAACACCAGAATGCTGTATTAAGTCTTGCCCATAGTCATCTTTTTGGGGGGCATTTGGGGGTAGAGAAGACCCTGGCACGGGTCCTGCGATGATTCTGCTGGACCGGAGTGCATGAAGAAGTGCAGAGATACTGTGCGTCCTGCCCAGAGTGCCAGCTGCACAGTCCCCATCCCCACTTGAGGGCACCTTTAGTACCCCTTCCCATCATAGAGATCCCCTTAGAGCAAATAGCCATGGACCTAGTGGGACCCCTGGAGAAGACAGCCCGGGGCCACCAATATATACTTGTTCTGGATTATGCTACTCGCTACCCAGAAGCCATCCCGCTGCGGAACACGGCCTCTAAAATGATAGCTAAAGAGTTGGTGGGGATCTTTGCCCGAGTGGGGCTACCAAAGAAGATATTAACAGACCAAGGTACCCATTTATGTTGAAGCTAATGAAGGACCTCTGTATGCTGATCCATATCCGTACCCTGAGAACTTCAGTCTATCATCCGCAGACCGATGGACTGGTAGAAAGATTCAACCGAACCTTCAAGGCAATGATAAGGAAAGTGGTACGTCGGGATGGGAAGGATTGGGACACCCTGCTACCTGACCTTATGTTCACAATCGGGGAGGTACCTCAGGCCTCAACTGGGTTTTCCCCCTTTGAGTTATTATACGGACGTCACCCCCGTGGCATACTAGATATCGCAAAAGAAATCTGGGAAGAGGAACCCAATAAGGGGAGCAATATAATTGACCATGTAAAAAGAAAAGGAGTACTAGTGGCACCTTAGAGACTAACCAGTTTATTTGAGCATAAGCTTTCATGAGCTACAGCTCCTTTTCTTTTTGCGAATACAGACTAACATGGCTGCTACTCTGAAAATTGACCATGTGTTGCAGATGCAAGAACGGATAGCCCAGGTCACCCCATTGTACGGGAACATTTGGAAAACGCGCAGGAGACCCAGCGAACCCATTACAATCGCCAGGCAAAAGTCCGACAGTTGCTACCAGGGGATCGGGTGATGGTGTTGGTGCCCATGGCAGAAAGCAAGCTTTTGGCCCAATGGCAGGGGCTCTATGAGGTGGTTGAACCCGTGGGGGAAGTAACCTACAAGGTGTGGCAGCCAGGATGCCAGAAACAAGAACAAATTTATCACATTAACCTCTTAAAGCCTTGGCACCAACGAGAGGTGTGTGTAGTGGCCCAAGAGACCCCGATCCAGGGAAATAACATGCAGGAGCAGATCAGGATATCCACTGATCTGACACCAAACCAGCAGAAGGAGGTAACTGAGATGATCAACCGATACCAGGACGTGTTTTCAACCAAACCAGGTTGGACCACCGAAGCATATCACCACATTATCACAGACCCTAGGGCAAAGGTAACTTTAAGGCCCTATCGGGTCCCAGCAGCAAAAAGGGAGGAGATCAAGGCAGAGGTAAAAAAGATGTTGGAGTTGGGAATCATCGAAGAGTCCCACAGTCAGTGGTCAAGCCCGATTGTGTTGGTGCCCAAACCCGATGGCACCACTAGGTTTTGTAATGACTTTCGCCGGCTGAATGAGATATCCAGATTTGATGCATACCCCATACCCCGTATCAGTGAGTTAGTTGACCACCTGGGCAATGCCCGATTTTTGACCACCCTTGATTTAACAAAGGGGTACTGGCAGATTCCCTTGGCCAAAGATGCGAAAGAAAAGACGGCATTCTCGACACCAGAGGGTCTGTTTCAATATACTGTTCTTCCTTTTGGACTGCATGGGGCACCTGCCACCTTCCAGCATCTTATGGACAAGCTCCTATGGCCCCTTACCGGTTATGCAGTGGCATACCTGGATGATGTGATTATTCACACCCCCGACTGGGAAACCCGCTTGGAAAAGGTGGAAGCGGTTCTGGACACGCTAAGACGGATTGGCCTCACAGCCAAGCGTGCTACAGGGCTAGCTGAGGCTAAATACCTTGGCTACATTGTAGGAAGGGGCATGGTCAAGTCCCAACTAAACAAACTAGAGGCTATCCAAAATTGGCCCCAGCCGAATTGGAAAAAGCAAGTCTGGGCATTCCTGGGTGTGGTGGGGTACTACCGATGATTTATTCCCCATTTCACTACCAGAGCGAGTCCCCTGACAGACCCTCTATTCCCACTTAAAAGTTTACCCCAAAATTGAGGTGTGTACAATGAGTGAACACTATACTGTTAAAGCGGCAAAGAGTCCTGTGGCACCTTATAGACTAACAGACATATTGGAGCATAAGCTTTTGTGGAGGTATTCTATCCTGTTAGCTACCTTTGTGTACCAGCTGAAATATATAAGCTCTCCTGACACAGTGATAAGCAGAAACCTTCAACATAGAGAGTCTGGTTTTGTGTTACACTGCATAAAGCACGCTTCTGAACTTGGGTACCAACGGGTGGACTCTGCAGTCCGATTTTCAGTCAGCTGACATAAGAGTGAGGAGGAATTTTTTGCTTAAAAATCTGCAGCCTTTCCTTCAGTGTGGATTACAAAACCTGTCGTAGCTGAAGTTCTTAGGGATGGTGGGGAAAAAAATAAAGCTTACTTTATCCCCTACATTGTATGTGCTTCCTCTTTTCCTACAATCACTCTAGAAATATAGTGCGACTTTAAAGTCCCCACCATGGTTTGCTGCCCCCGGCGTCGATTCTTTTTGAGTTCCTCTCAGATAGTCCATTTACATAGTGTTTTTTCTATTTGGCAAAGCTCAAAGGAAACATGAAAAGATTCTTAATTCAGTCTGAGAACTTTTGAATTAGGAGTTGAGTTTCTGAAATTATCCTTTACCTTAAAACATTAAGTCTAGTTTGACCCCCACTCTCAAATGAACTGAGTCAGATGGTCTCAGAGAAAACATTATGCAGTTTGGTATATTTAACAGACTTTTTTTTTTCCAAACTCCAGGCTAAAGTCTAAACTATCTCCTTACCATACAAAGATAATGATCACTACATAGGATGTGTTGGTCCCCTGTACTGAAGGCTCTTTTGGGTTAACCAGAAGCTGATTTATAGGTTAAATATGTTTGTCCTCCCTTTTTCTTAGAATATTAGTTCATTCCTATTTATACCCACAGTAAATATTGATAAAGGGCAAATATATCAAAACTGTGAACAGCTGGAACCCTGTAGCTTATGCTGAATGTGTAAAAATAGTCCATATCAACCTTTCTTTGTTTTGTTCAGTTTGATCATAAGATCACAGTATAGCCATGTCGATCTCAAATTTCTGGCATAAGGATGCACCATTACAAATGCAGCCTCAGGGAACATTAGTACCCATATATCCAAAATTGTCAGGTCTTATTATTTCTTAACAGTTCCTGGCCTGATGAGGTCAGTGTTTTGTCCCTTTTGAATGTTGTTTCGTGCTTGACACCTTTCCCATTTTCTGGGGGGAGGGAGAGAAGGGGTAAAAAAAAAAAAAAAAAAAAAAAAAGACTTTATTGTAATGGGCTGACCAGAGCCCATCTGCAGTTGGGTGGCATCTGCTCCCCACATGTCACTTCCCTCATTAACAAGCAATTGAATTAATTAAATGCTACTCAGAACACGCATAACAAGCTACCGGCAGTGTCCAAATTAGCACTGATAATCAAGGATGATTTCCTTTATTATCCTGCTAAGTGGTGTGCAGGCTCTGATCTCCCTGTCTGCCCTCATCTATTTACATACCCCCAGCTTCTGCCTTTAGAAGCTGAGGTTATCTTACCTAGTTAATTTGCCACGATCACTAAGCATGGCGGATTGATATTCCTGCCTCTGCTGAAGCAAACCCCCTTCTCTCCCCCTTTCCTCCCTCCCCAAGCCTGGTCCTTTGTATCTCAAGCTCACTGATAAATTAAAAGCCACCCCTGTGGTCTCTCAAGTGAGTAATAGAGGCAGAAATTTCATTTTGCAACTGGCTGATTTAATGATCCAAAGGGTAATTAATGGCCTGATTATCTTAATGTTAAATATGTCCGGCAGCAATTACTGTGACCTCCCGCTTGTCAAGGTCCGGGCTATGCTCTTCTTTCAATTAAGTTCTCTGGGGCTTAATGGTATGAATAAACTCCTCTGATTCTATCATTCCGGACTCTGAGATTTAAGCGAGCTAGGGGCTCGTTTGGAGTTTTAATCAGCCCGTCTTCTACTTGAGCGATCAGAGTTAACAATTATAACAAGGACAGTTTAACTTTCTTCCCCCCTCCCCCACAACCCCTCTTCTACTTCTTTATATTCTATTTTATTTTGTTTAAGTGCTCCAAGGGAATTCTGTTGGCTGAAGCAGCAGCATTGCGAGGCTCGTCTCTCCCTATATAAATTATCATGTGAATGCTGCTGTTTTTCCATTTGACGGGCTTAATTAATTGGCAGGAGAGCCCAAAAATGACAGTGCTACTAATTGCAACTCAAAGTAAATTTCTGTCATTGTGGCACGCTTGTCAGCGGGCATGCCCCAGTCCACACTGCGGCCAGAGTTTGTTGACGTTTTCCATTTCAGTTTTCACATCTCGTTGGGGAGCGTGATCATATGTGATAGCACTAACGGACCAAGATGTGCCTCTGGGTTTTCCAGGCACACAGTTTGTGTGCAAGAATGACATTTACTGCCAATAAAGTTTAGACAACTGTGCTTCTGTGGACCAAACAGCTGCTAGGGGACTTAAGATTTTACTTAAGATATTTTAGCGAGTTCTGTTAGCCAGAAGACTCTGAATCAAACTGTGAGTTGTAACTCACTCATTGTCTCATGACTGAACTATCCTTATTAACACATCTCTAAGAATGCTAGACCTTACTTCAGTTGTGCATTAGGATGCAAATATTTCATTGTAAGCATTCGGTCAATTATACAATTGCATAAATTAAAAGTGCATGAATAGTGATATACATGTAAATAAAAGATATACATGTAAATAAAAAATACTGATCTATTATGGCCAGTAAACCGAAGCTTTTCAGCTCACATCACTCTGTAGGAATGAACCAATTCTGACATGCTAGAATACAGTACTTTCAGGTGAAGCTATTGTCACTTCTCAAAAATTCTCAGAAAATGCACCTACTGAGAATAATTCAGCAAAAAAATATTGTTATTGCTCATCTTCCACCTTCAGGAGGCCTGCAACTCACAAGAGAAAGCTAAGTGCTGCAAAATGTTTTATTCTTCTCAGCGTCGGAGTCAGTAAAACACTGGTGCCTAGATACCACTGATTGGTGCATGATAGATAAAAAGATAGTCCAAGCACATGCTGATGACTGGTTCAGATAGAGATCATGCTTCCTGGTGCAAATGTATATGTTTATGTAACAAAATTCACCTTTAATAAAACCAAACTACAGCTTACAAAACAATTTCGGTTAATACCACTAGAAACCAGACACAATCTTTGTCAAACTCTGTGTGTATATAAACTTAATGTTTCTCCATTGTAATGTATATAACAATGAATAACCTACAAAGGAATATTTTTGCTCCCTCTGAGGTTTACAAAATAGTACCTAAAAGGCAAGAAATATATAAAAAATAATTTTTAAAAATCTTTAACTTTCTAAGACTTGTTTAATTGTTTTATAAATCACTTGTCTTTTAACAACTTTGTATATATGTTATTTTGTATCTCTAGCATGTACATGTACGGTGCACACATACATGACACATCCTATGTGTGTGTGGGTTAGATCAATATGGTAAATTATGGGGCCAGTTGATAGAGTGACATGTCTTCCTTGAACAGAGATTTCCAGTTGTGCTAAGTGGATAATGGCAGTGTTATATACACCTTCTAATTCCCAGTAGCTCTTAGAGTAGCAGCCGTGTTAGTCTGTATTTGCAAAAAGAAAAGGAGTATTTGTGGCACCTTAGAGACTAACAAATTTATCTGAGCATAAGCTTTCGTGAGCTACAGCTCACTTCATCGGATGCATTCAGTGGAAAATACAGTGGAGAGATTTATATACATAGAGAACATGAAACAATGGGTGTTACCATACACAGTGTAACCAGATTGATCACTTAAGGGGAGCTATTACCAGCAGGAGAGCGGGGGGGATGGGGACCTTTGTAGTGATCACTACAGTAGTGATCTTTCCAGTAGCTCTTGATACCATTGACTAATAAGTTGGTATTTGAGTTGATTAGAGATCTTGAAGGAAAGGGCCAAGCAGCTCTTCACTGGTGTCTTTCTGCATATAGGGGTATTGCTGAGTAATTGCTTGTCCTTTTTAAGTCTTTCACATGCAAGTCTCCCTATGGTTCCATCTGTCACTCCTCTTTTGTGATATTCATATGCAGCCACCAGGGGAGATTGAGATTTTTCCACACCGCAGTGTCACCAGATAGCTAATGATACTCTGCTCCCCATCTCCTCTTCATCAAATCCAAATTCTATAATATTACTCTCCAAGTTTCTAACAGGGATGAAGATCTGGTTGAAAATTAACTATCTGTGACCCAATCTGAAAGTAGGCAGGGGATAATTTTCAGAAGTAAAAGAGGTGCCTGTACCATCAGGTGAAGGTTTATACCAAACTTCCACCAAACATGGATCAGAAGACAGTTCCTCTCAAGTGTCCTGCTTTTAGTTGTCATGCAGACCTTTATCTCCTGGCTAGGCATCTGCAATATGTTCTACTTTGGGCCTAGTTTTTGAAGTCTGCTTAGAAGCTCCAAACAATGTACAATTTCAGATGCCAGAATTCTGAACAGTGTGGACTGTAATAAACACACAACAGCTGTGGTAAGTCAACAATGACTCCCTCTTCACTTCCTTGTGCAATTTAAAGTGAAGTTTGTAACCTTTAAAGCCGTAAGTGGTCTGGGCCCTGGTTATTGAAGAGTCTTGCTTTTGTCCCATACCATATCTCACCCTGTGTGGTAGAGAAATACTTGCTGTTGGAAGATCAGTATAAACATTGGTCTATTGCCTAGTGACAGGCCATGTTGTCAGTTCTTTCAGTTTTTTTCCTAGTCTCTCAATTTGCTGTGCTTTTCTTAAAACTCCGGCCTCTAGAATTGTGGGAATCTCAGACTTAATTTATTTAAGTAAGTTTTTACCCCGCAGGGATGTGGAGAAAAGCTTGAAAACATGACATGAAGGCTCAGAAAACAGCAGAAAAATGAAAAGGACCCCAAATTTATTAGGCTTAAAAATCAGGAGGTTTTTTTAAATCTCATAATTTTGTGGGTCTAACTCATGGCTTTGAATGGTTGAGGGTGCCAGTAGTGGATAGAGGTTTCTCATTTGAGGGGCCTTGCCTTTGAAATTCACTCCTTTAGCACACTATTAGTGACTTGTTTCAATGTCCTCCAGAGTACAAAACAAGATGCATTGATTTTGTTTAGCGTTAGACATTTTGTTCTGTTTCTGTGTTTTTCTCTATAATTAATGTATTTGGCTACCACAGCAATAGACACTATGTAAATTAGTCATAGGAATATATTTAGAAGTCTGCTAGGAATTAGGATGGTATTGTCAAACTCATTTTTTGCAGTTGAGTAAAGCTAGAATTTGAATCCAGGACTCCAGAAGTAAAAGGGAGAGGATATTTTCCATTGTGTGTGAACTTTTATCAATTAGAGAATTACATGATATGGTGTAGATATATAGTTTTTCAGGTTGTCACTATAAGCTAACTAGAGCTGTAAATCTGTGTGCAGTATTAATGAGGATCAGACTTCTGATCCGTGTCTGTGTTCTAAAGTTCTCTCTGAGATCTTGGAGGAGTTCTGCATTGAACCTCATTCTGAGTTTAGAAATGGATTGGCCTTCGCTGTCAGCATGACAAAGCAGGGTCACTTCTACACCAACCATGGAGAGTGGTCTTCCAATTCCAGGATGTCATATGTGCAGTGTTTTATCTGCTGGTTTAGAAGACAGTGAGTAAAAAAGCCCAGTTTAGAAGGTACCAAAGAACAGAAAACCATTGCCGTGCCTAGGAGAAGCTACGTGGGACAATGCTGAGCAATGTTCCTGTAACTGATAAATGGAGGAGGTAGTTAGCACAATAATCTGATCTTCAAATGGAGAGAAACTGGATTATGAGTATTTTTAATGGTAATTGAAAAAAAAATGTTTCTCTCAAACTGATGTCTGGAATGGCAATGCCACCTTAAATAAGCTGGGAACCAGCCACCATAAATTAATATTTATTAACTCTGAAAATCATCTGATATCCACTAAATCGGTTTGGAAAGACATGAATGAATCAGAGCCTTTCATCAATATACATATGAAAATTTACCTTGGTTATACCCACAGAAGAAGATGGAACTTCATATTACCAGTATAACAACTATTCAGACCACACTGATGAATATAAGAAGCAATAGGAGTCATGTAGATAATAAAATTATTGTCCTAAAATTGAGTCCTTCAGATTTCCACAACACAGAAAAATGATTATTTGAAATGTGCAGTGTGAATTTAGAATTAATGATATCCAAAGTCTGGACCAAGATTAATGGCCTGAACTAATACCCTACAGGTTTGTCTATACAAACTGTTAGTTGGTGGCAAGCTGGGGTATGAATCTACCCTACACTAGTCTACCACAGACTAACTGCCTGTGTAGACCCTGCCGACATGAATTAACTGCTTGTTAGTGCACCTTGATCTAGTCCTCTTTGAAATAGGAATCGATCAATGCATATTAGCAAACTCTTAATAGGCATCAGCAGAGTCCACACAGACAGTTCGTCTGTGGTAGATGCTGCTAGAGTCTCACCCCAGTTTGCTGCAAACAAAATGTTTGTGTAGACAAGCTTTAGCGAAGAGTAAAGCAGGGGCATTGGTTAAGGCCTGATAATTAGCTAATGAGTCTTTCAGGTTGAAAATACCATTATCACAATGGTCCTCCAATGTTACTCGTATCTCCAACCAGTAATTTTTAGAATCCAGTGAATCAAAGTGAACCATGGAATTTTAGGTTTATGATGTACATTTCATCTATTTAACATAAAATAAATATTATGACATTGGACCTAGGAGCATGCTTAGTGCAGCTAATATGTAGACACTCAATGGGGCTGTAGCATGCTCAATACAAATAGAATCTTTTGAGATCTTAGCAACAAAAAATTCTATTGATCATGTAGAAAATGATGACTTTCAGAGGATTATGACTGTGCCAAATCTGGATGGCTTTTCACAGGGACAGCAAAAGGTACCTTCCTAGTTCCAGAATCATCTGTTTCCCAAATTTCAAGCTCCTGCAGCAAAGCTAGAACTCTTCAAAGGAACAGTTGGGGAAAATATTTACATTGACAAGAATAGCTATATATCCTTAATGCCATTCTTATGAACAGCTTAATTGTTTCTGCTGAAACTTTACGAAAAAAATCAGCCTGCAGCATAGTGCAAGCATGGAAAATTTTAGCTTAAACGGTTAATGTCTGACAAAGTTAAAGGCAACTGAAAATGGGTCTTTACAATGTAAAGTTTTAGGCATCCTTAATTGTAGGGGTTCCTGCCAGCTCAACCTTTAATACCTGTGTTGTTTTATTGAGACTTCTTGAAAGAAAAGAGTTCAACTTAACAACACTATCAGTTCTAAATTGAAGACATCTGATAGACGTAGCCCTGCAACAGGAGGAAAAACCCAGTAGTGATCAGAAAAAGAACATGCCGAGGGCTTTTCTATAAAGCAACTTAGTGCACAGCAAGTTGGTGTGCTGTCAGGTCATACCCCGCCTTGCCGCGTGGTAACCTGCTATGTAGACAAGCCTTAGTACCAAACATCAGCTATTGTGGAACCCTTAGAAAGAATCATAGCCAAAGTGTGATGTTTGAGATTTGTTGCATTTAGACACCGAATTTGAGCAACTAGTGTTGCTGAACATACAACTTTATATATCAAAGACAGGTAATAATTGATTGAGGGTTTTTTTAGCTAGCCAACAATGGTCAGTTTTTTAAGGAGTGGCTAGAGCTCATCAGAATACTCTGAGTGAGAAAAATCTATTAAATCTCTTCCATATACTCCATGCTGAAACAGCTGCATTTCATTCCCCCTGACCGAAGATCACAGTATCTTAGTTCTGTATCTTGGGACTTGTCTAAATACAAAGTTGCACGTTTAACTAAAGGAGCTAAAATCATTTTATTAAATTGGCACAAAACCATAATGTTATGTATTGTTGGCTTATTTGGGTGAAGAACTGACTTAAGCTAAATTGATTTAAGTGTGTCCATATAACAGATTTTCACTGCTAGCTAACTAAATCTGTTTTTAAATCAATTTTAGTTAAGCCCATGCAACTTTGTGTGTAGCCAAGGCCTCAGTAATACACTGTTTTGGCTGGAGTCAGATAAGATACAAACTGCTCTTCTGCATGACCCTAGCTAGAAGTTTTTTAGTCCTTGTGGTGGTTCATCAGCATTTTGTGTTTCAAGAGCCAAGAACTGCAGGCTTTTAGTAGTGGTCACACTAGATTGTTCTTCACCAAGTTGTGTTGCATTCAGTAGTTATCAAGATAGTAAGAAGCTTTGGTGAACTTGTGCCATACTGAAAATAGGAAGATGCCTAAAAAAGAGAGCTAGTAATGGCAATGGTAATAAGACTTTAAAAAAGAAAAAAAACCCTGCAGCTTCAGGACCTTGCAGATGATACTCGCAGCTTTGCTGGTCAGCACCACAGTGACACTGGGCATAGAAGTAGCAGCAACAGCATGCTTCTGCTTTGGTCATAGTTACAGATCCTGCAGGACTCCAGAATAGTAACTGTGACCAACTTTCTCTGTCTTGTGATTTTTTTCCCGTTTTTCTTTGTTTAAGACTGAGCTTTGTTTCTGGCTCTGCAGGTAGCTGGTAGCCTATGGCAAGGGACTGGGGAGATGAGACTTCAGTGATAGAGAACTAAATGAAAAGGACAGCAGATTGCAATGAAAAGATGGTGCTGGCTTTTCACTGGACTAAAACTTTATATGAGTTGTCATCCCAAATGTAGTTTTCTTGCAGGTCTAAAACTTTGTGAATTTGTAACATAGAATCATAGGACTAGAAGGGACCTCAAGAGGTCTTCAAATCCAGTCCCTTGCACTCAAGGCAGGACTGAGTTATCTAGACCATCCCCGAGAAGTGTTTGTCTAGCCTGCTCTTAAAAATCTCCAATGACAGAGGTTCCACAACCTCCCTATGCAATTTATTCCGTGCTTAGCTATCCTGACAGGAAGTTTTTCCTAATGTCCAACCTAAGCTGCCCATTGTTTCTTGTCCTATCCTCAGAGATTAATGAGATCAGTTTTTCTGCCTCCTCCTTGTAACAACCTTTTATGTACTTGAAAACTGTTCTATGTCCCCTCTCAGTCTTCTCTTCTCCAGACTAAACAAGCCCAATTTTTTCAGTCTTCCCTCAAAGGTCACGTTTTCTAGACCTTTAATCATTTTTGTTGCTCTTCTCTGGACTTTCTCCAATTTGTCCACATTCTTCCTGAAATGTGGCACCCAGAACTGGACACAGTATTCCAGTTGAGGCCTAGTCAGAGTGGAATAGAGCGGAAGAATTACTTCTTGTGTCTTGCTTACAACACTCATGCTAATACATCCCACAATTGTGTTTGCTTTTTTTGCAATAGCGTTACATTGTTTACTCATATTTAGCTTGGGGTCCAGTATGACCCCCAGATCCCATTCCTCAGAATTCCTTCCTAGGCAGTCATTTCTCATTTTGTATACTGCAGATGTTGCTTGCTTGTGCAACACATGTAGTGTTATTAAGGACCCAAAGGTGAACCCTTGCAGAGAGGTGTAACCAGAAAAACATGACCACTATTATAGAGACAAGGTGTGTGAGGTAATATCTTCTATTGGACCAACTTCTGTTGGTGGGAGAGACAAGCTTTCAAGCCACACAGAGCTCTTCTTCAAGTCTGGGAAAGGCACAGCTACAGCTACACTGCATGACCACTATTATGTCAGTTTTAAAAAAAATAAATAAATAACCAGGTTTTAAAATTGCAAATTAAAATGTGCTTAACTGAATGTAGGTAAAGTATTCAATAGTCTTTGGACTCACTCTGGATTTGGGGATGTAGTGAAATGAAATCTCTATCTACTGTGCCCATTATTTAGATTGTGTAGTTGGAGCTAAATACTAGAGTATTTAAGAATTTTTGTCTGTGTTGAGCCTACAGAGTGACATAGCAGAAAGAAGCCATCTCTAATGATGGGTTTAATAGATGATTATTCCATAGTCTAGAAATCTTCCCAAGTACAGATTTTCTCAAGAGATTTCAAGTACATCCTGGGTTCAGCAAGGTCAGAAATACTAGGTGAGAAACTTTTTGTTTTCACTTCCCGTGCCAGCAGTATAGAGGCACACACAAAATTAAAACAAAAGGAGAATTTATCGCTTGAACTGAAAGAATGACCTCCAATGAACATCTTCAGCCTACATTATCAGATATTACGGAGATGCACAGTTGGTCACTTTTTCAGTGCAAGGAGCAAGACTTTCCAGCTATAACACTCAAGAGCTAATATATACATATACGCACATGCACTCTTTACTTCAAGAGCTAGATTCTCTGCATGCCTTTTGGCTGCTTTGTGCCACTTTTACGGTGCAGAGTAGCCAGAAATCCAACATAAAATGACTACCTAGGGAATTCCCTAGTGCAAGGGGACTCAGCAGGTGCCTAGAGCCAGCATGGCCCAAACTAGTACACAGTCAGTCCTGTTGCTGGCACAGAGTGCCCAAGGCAAGCAACAGCTGGGTTCGTTGCCCAGTGTGCGTCGCGCTAATGACCACAACGGGGTGGAGAAGCAGAGAGTTTTATTTGGGGCTCCAAATAGGGCGCAGGGAGACTGAGCTGTCTCAAATCCTGCAGCAGTGCAGCAGATTCCAGTATACATTTTATACCTTTTCCTACTTCACTACACAAGCATATGCAACCAATTACCTGTTGCCCCGTACAATACTGTAGCCAATCAGCTAAAGCAGCCAGTTGTGTTTTTCTCAGTAGCATTGCCCGAGCCTTGCCTTGTTTGGTCCTATTTGTTACCAGTTTTTGCTAAACATTTCTGCCTTATCTATCTGTTTCCCAGGCCGAAGCTGGCCTTGGCTGGCGAGCTGTGTGCAAACCTGTCTGTTTGTGTGCTAGCTTCCTCAGAGTTATGCAGGATCACAGAGGGTTCAAGAAGCAAAGGGACCTTGGTTTATCCGGGCCTAGAGCAGGAGGGCTTCATCGACACTCATGGTCTTCCACCCTCCCGAGTTACCTAGTGTAGTGCCCAGTGTCCCCAACAGTCCCACAGATGGAAAAGTAGCAATAAGGCTTCATTTTGTGGAAGTGACATATCAGTTTGGTTGTAATTTTTTGAGTGTTTCAGAAGTTTTATTTGACCAAACTCTGGGTGTTTTTTAAAAAAAAAAAAAAAAAAAAAAAAAAGCTTTTGGAACACCCAAGATTAATTTTTTTACACAGTTCATTTTAAGAAGTAGCTAGTACAGTTTATTTTGCTAGCCATAATTTCTGTGTAGCCTCTGTGCTGCACATTTTATAAGCAGTACAACTATGCAAAACTGAATGGTTTCAGTTGGTAGGGGATTCATGCAAGCCTGTTTTTCTTTTTGTAGGGATTCACACCTTCCTGAGTTTGGTTTTGAGCTTTGGCTTTGAATGAAACCAAAAACTCAAAGCAACAGTCCTGCATTTTGTATAGCTGTCTATCAAAACCTTGCCAAAACCATCAAGTTCCATGTAACAGATGTGTAGAAACCATAAAGTGGCCTAGGTTCACTCAAAACTTGGCTTTGGTTTGCTTAAAGATTCACTATCTCGTCAAACCTAGCTTGTATTGTAGATTTATAAGGAAACGCCAAAACAGGTGATATCAACCAATTTAAAATTTTATAGTCACATTTTGTACAACTCTGGATCCCTTTCATTTTAACTCTTAAGAAGCCTTGACTTAGGCTACTATTGTGCACTGAGTTCTCCATTAAAGCCAATGACAAAAGATGGACGCCTAGACTTTGAACAAACATAAACCAAGATTGTCAAAGTGACGAGTGATTCTGAGTGCCCAAAAGGCTATGCACCCCCTGAGAATCAGGCCCCTGTTGGACATGCAGTCAACTTTACTCGTCACTTTTGAAAATCTGGGCCACTGCTTTGATACAGTATATTGCACCTTATGAATTTGTTGGATTATAATTTGTTAGTATCCTTTCTTTTGTCTTTCTTTGAGTAGCATAAATCAAAAATCCCATGGAGCTACAACTTTGCAGACAAGATATCAGCCATAATGGGGTTTTTTTCCATTAACATACACTGTAAAACATTAAGCTTAATTTGTAAAGGTCATAGAACAACATCAAGGAAAAGCGAACCTCTTTCAGTTTCAAATAGGCAAGAGCTATGGACATTCTCCCCATCAAGATAGCTAGCTTTTTACTTTTCAGAGTTCTCCAACCTCACTAGGTTCATTGCTCTAGGGCAAATTTAATTAAAGTCAGCAGAGAATTTAAAAATGGGGAAGGGGAACAAGAAAAAAAAACATTTCTTAATTATGCTGTGGAATTTCTCCCTGTAACATCTCAGGCAGCTCCTTTTGAAACAAGCTCTTAGTGAAGTATATGGCATCCTCTACAGATCAACACTGAGACTCTACAGCTATGCATCTGGCGTACAGATTTTTGATTTTTGCATGATTTAGCAATCGGGATTTTTGGAGGTTAAATAAACTGTTGTTTCAAATTCCTTTTAAATACCATTAAGTGTCCATTCTACATCATTAATTATTCTATTTTTAAAAAGTCGTCATAATTTCTACGTTCTTCACACAAATGTGAGGTTTAATTTATAATTGTTTATAATGTGCCTTAAGATCCTCAGAGAGAGGGCACTGTCTGGATTTAGAAGGAGAGTCTCAAAAGTACAAAGTTAGGTGCCCAGCTCCTTTTGATTTTCAGTGGCAGTTACGTGCCTGATTTGTTTCTGCCTTTGAAAATCTCCCTCTTAAATATAGCTGCTACAATTACTGTTCCTATGTAAGTAAATTAAAATATGAAGTAGGATATAAGTTATATTTCGTAACACATATAATTGTATGAATCTATTCCAGCCTAATCACCCTTTTTAGGACAGCACAGGAGCCAAATCAGATAAGCTCATAAATGTCCCTCCATTTGTAAGTAAACAAGCAATATTGATTTTGACATAGAAAAAGTCCCATTCAGTTTGTCATATTTTATTGATTAAAAAGTTATAATCTGAAAGAACATAAAGCAAAAGTATCAACAAAATCTGAAAGATAGCCACTAAATTTGAATGAATATATATATGTATACACACAATTATTTATTGTAATCTAAGAAAATAAGCTATAAATCCTAACGTACCAATCCTACACATAAACACCATCTTGACAGTCATGTTGTATATATTGGTTAGCAAACTCTTTTCTTAATTAATATGAGGCTTATTCTGGTTTTCTCTGCATCAGAGTCTGGCACTGAGTCACCACTGTTCTCTTTGCTATCAATTTTAGCTAATTAAGTTTCAGCTGATTTTTTGACCCCGTAGATATATTGTTTGCTCTGTTATGTGACTCCAAGTCTTCTTGGGTGAAATAAACGCTCTCTGTATCATGGTTGGTGAATGATATTTTTATCGATAAGAAAGATGCCTTCATTTAGCTTAAGTTGTTGGTCCCAAATTTGGAAAAAATAAGAATCCATCACTTTGTATTATTGCCTTTCTTCTTATGAGCTGAAAGTAGTACTTTTTTCTTTATCCTGGTAGTCATCCATTATGTACAATTACAATTTGTCTTTGTAGCTGAACCCTTTTGGTTATTTTTATTCGTGTCACAGTGATGAGATGGTCATCTCTCACATTTAGATTGTGTCTTTAAAATCATTTCTCATCTCCTCTTTCCCCCTCCAAAAAAACCCTCAACCCACCACACTAAAAACAGTGGAGGATCCCAACTCTCCTCTTTGTCAGGAAGTCCCAACGCATACGGCTGGTTCTTAAGTAGGTCCATCCTATATGAAGTTTCCTGAGGATATTTTCCTTGTCCCTAAAACATCTATTTTGAGGCCTATGTTAAAAATCCCAAGATAGCCTTCATTCTCCTATTTTCAAGTTCTAAATTCTGCACTCTGCAACACAGCACATCAGTGTAGTGTTCAGCCAATTCAATGTGCTGTCCATCTTTACAATAGTACAAGAATGGGACCTTCAGCCAGAACGTGCCTAGCTGCAGGCAAGACTAGTGATGGAGGCCATATCAGTGAGGCCTGTGGTCTCACTTACCACATAAAAGGAATTTTAGGGTTGAAAACATCTTGTTAGTAGATTTTGGCACCAGAGAAACCTGATGTTTATATTCACTCCTTGAGTCCAAACTTCACAAGATTGGAAATCCATAGTGTTATTTTCTGGCCACTTCCTCTTCCCATTGGGTTTTCCTTCACATGTGGTCTGCATGTCCTCAGCTTGATCTGCTTCTTCATAAGCTGTTAGCTCTATAAATTCATGCAAATGAATCAACACTTAAAAACCAACCGAAGATCATACATATTTTTCAAAATCTATCATTTTGTTACACAAGGAAAGAGATGGGCAAAACAATTTACAAATTGGAATTTTGCTATTCAAAATAAGTAAATAAAACTTCAACTCATTTGATGGCTCTAGAGTATCTTGGCATCAGTCCTTCCCAGCCTGGATTATCTTGAAGCCGAAGCTACCACTAGGATTGGGTGTGGGATAGGAATCTAAATAGAATGGCGGAGGGATTGGGCACCAGGATGTGTTTTCCGATCCTGGGACCAAAATGTAAGTGTGTACCTTGTAGGGGAAGGTGATTTGAGGGGGAAACCAAACTTACGTTTTATTCCATTCTAGACCTGTCATTAACAAACAGATAGCAGAAAAATTAGAGAGTTCCAAAGGCTGCATTGAATGACTTATGAGGAAGTATTAAGAGTTAACTATGTATATCTTGGCTAAGTGGTTATTGTGAGGAAATGTGGGGACCGAACAGTTTACTAATATTTGAAGAGTGTACACACCAACAAAGAATGAATTGACACAGTAAAAAGAGTTTTAGCTAGGAATAATGGGATGAAATTAAGAGAGGAAATATTTAGGCTGATTATCAAGAAAATCTTCCTGGCAGCTAGATCTATTAGGCTGTGGAGTAGCTTCCCATGGGAAATGATGGAAGCCTCATCACTAGTAAATGTACAATAGGGAACAATCCTGTACTAGCAAGGAGAGGCACTGAAAAAACGTCTTTTTTTGTTTCTAGAATGTTGATTCTATTATTAGGGATTTTAGAAAGAGACCATCCAGACTAACATAATACACTTCTTAAATTTTTGTTTGCCTTTTACCATACCCTTGAGCACTCAAACAAAAGCAATGAAGTATAAAAAATGAGCCTGCAGCTGAAAGGCATGGGAAGGAGAGATACCACTGAAATAAAGGTCTAATTCCAATGCTGATTCCTCTTGTGTGCCCTCTCCCCCTATCGCATCCGCTAGATGTCCATTTCTGTAAGTTTTCCCTTCAGAACAAACCTATCATTTTTCACCACAGGATATTTACAGCTTCAATCAGTGCCAAATTCAATTGGCTTCTGATCTCATTGCTGGAAGTTATAGATGCAGATATTATTTGCACTGCGGTTAATTATGGAGCAATCAAACTTTGGCTTTTCCACTGTAATTTCCTCTGCCAGCTAATTTAATTAATCACCCCCAGCTCAGCTCTTCCAGCTGCGACCGGCAGGGTCATTAATTAGGCATGTGGCGGTAGCTCATAGACCAGTTCCTGTTAAGGGGCTGCTGCCCACTTGATCTCTAAGGGAGTGATAGCTTTTTCTAAGCATCCAGGCAGGATTAGAGGTGGTTGACACATTGTCTCCTCTCTAGAAGGAAAGGCTATTCCCAAAAGATGTTCTAGGAGTAAACAACATGATTGCTGTGACTACTGGCTTAGTTCACTGGCATGGCTAAGAAAAGGAGGGGGCTTTATCTCATGCAATATTTTAGGGTTTTTTTAAAATCCTGTAGTTGATAGATGTGAGTGCACACTGTGTAGGTGTGGAGACTGCCTGCAGCCCTGCCAAGTGTTTAAAGGTTCCATCCTCGGTATTCCTAATGTAGGACCCCCCCACCCAAAAAAATAAAAATAGAACCTAAATGCTAAAAGCCTCTCTACAGCTGTATTTGGGAGCTGATCAGTTTTCAACAAGTACATCTTAAATGTCCTGTTTCAGAAAGGCAAAGCACATTTTCACTGCCAAAAGAAATATAATTGTAGTTTTGTCTGTTCAGTTAAAAAAACCCCATGGTAATAACCCAGTAGGTCTGTGTCTTGTTCTTCTGATCTGAAAATAATCAGCAAAAAACTGGTGTGGGGTTTTTTTTACATAATATGCAAATTAATTTGTATGACTCACTTTGTATTTATTCAGATTAAGAATCACTTGCTGAATGTAAACAGGAAAGGCCAGTAATGTGATACGCTGGTCTGATAGGCTTCAAAATACCAAGCTCCAAGGCCATTTAAAAAAAAAAAAAGATAAATCCTAGTCCCCTCATTTGGGATCATGTATTATGATATACACGAACTACATGTCTTTCCACCAGGTTCTGCCTCATATGCTGATGCTTGTCTGATCTTCCAACTCAATCTCTAAAGCTCCTTGGTGTCCAGGCCCTGAAAACAATATTATAAAACATCCCAGCTTCTTTGTGAGTTCTTTCTGTCCCCCTCGGATGACAGGAAATCCCCAGTGTTCCCTTAATATAGTGTAATATTGTGTCAGCCTGGACTATTGGAGCAAGTTTGATAGAAAAACCAAAAATAGGTAAAGATAATTGCAACTCTCAGGCAGCCACTGACTACAGCAAATAACTTGGAAAGAGTTTTAACAAACTTTGAATCTGAAGCCCATCTCATTGACTGATTGGTATTTCTAGTCAATGTATCTATCCACCATATGTAGGTCACTGTTGAACTGGTTGGCAATTATCCCGCTTCCTTCTAGAATAGACAGACTGTACTCAAGATAATTGTGTCTTGGGAATAATTTGCTATAGAACTACTAGCAGGTGCTTCAAAGTGCTTTCTTCCATTCACAACCTTCCCAAAAAAACAATCTCACACACCAAAAAAAAACTTAGGATAAAAGAGATCAGTTGCCTCCATCAAAAGAATAAGTGCAACTGAGCCAGTTTCAATAGAAGAGTAATTGTGTGGACGTTCTGTTTCTAGAAAGAAGACGACATTTCTGATAAAAACTCACTTCAGCATTTTACCTGACGATTGCCTTATTTCATTGGATCTCTCAGAAGTTTATCTGCACACTCACATAAGAACTTTGTACCAGAAATCTCCCAGGTCCCAGACTTTTCTTTGTCTGGTCACAGACAGCCCTTTTCTCAAAGATGCAATTAATAGTCATATCTCAATTGAAGTCATAGAGATTGCACACATCCCATTTTCTTATCAAGCCTAGAACCCAAAAGGAATCCATTCACAACAAACACCCAAGTCACCACTGAGACCCTGGGTGAAATAGGTTTGTAATTGACATACCCCCAAAGCAAGCTAATTCCTCACAGAAAATTCTGCACTTTCCAGTCTTCCTAGCTATGAAGTAAGGATGAGTGACTTTGTTTGTGGTGAGTTTCTACAAACGCCAGCAAACAGTAAGTAAATTACTAATTCAAGAACAATACATTTTGCAATCTTTCTTCATCCTTATACGGCTTATGGACTGAAAATTCTGCAGTTAGAAGGATGGAACATGAGACGTTTAGAGCCTGATTCTCACTGAGTAACCAAAATCTCAAATGTCCCTGGACCACAAGTTAACAACATGCCAGGAGGTGCAAAGGGCAGACCAGGAAACAATATGTTTCTTCAGCTGAGTAGATGAATTTTATCGATTACATCTGTTCATGTAAAAGAAGTGCAACAATAAACATGGACTGGCACAGTCTCCAAACAATCCATTAGGAAGAACAAAATCTGAAATACTCCAAGTTGCAGCAGATCATAGTAAGAATCAGGACATTCAATGATAAATGCTTCTGCCTCAGCAGTGAACAAAGTAAGAGATACATTTCAACAGAAAAAAAATCTCAAAGCTAAGGCAGTGATTTTGCTATCATAAAACTGGTTAGTCAATTTATATATGCCTTTCCCCAATTTCTGCTCACATGGGAAGTGCAGAAAAATTAGAATAGATTTAGTAATTTTAATAGTCCTTCCATTAGCCCAGGAGATCTGATTCTCGAACTGGTTTAAATTTCACTAGAGGGCTCTTTCAGTCTTCCTGCATCATCTATTTCAGGTTTCTGTAAGCATCAGGATTACTAAAATGGAGACGATAGAAAATAATCTAGGCTCCCAAAGTAGAAGAAATGATGATGTCATCTAGAAGAACATCTACTGCAAGAATTTTTTCTAGAATGAGTTTCTGTAACTGGGGTTACAGAACATCTTATATATTCTACAGCAGAGCCTGAAAATGAATTTGTTTTAGCTGTTCAAAAATTACAAGTGTCAGCCTTACACTCGGTCTCATCAGCAGAATGCAATCACCCCATCCCAGTTCACCCACACATCTCACTTGTTTTTGTTGACAATAAATATCTTAAATCTTCCCCATGCTATTGAATGCCTTCAGTGAAGACTCACCATAGTCCTTAAGGCATTCATCAAGGCCTTCACTGAGCCACTGCATGAAGTATCCTTCTGCTTCTTATCAATCAAAACAGTTTACTTATAACTCTTTTCTTTGGCTTCCCAAAGTAATCAACATTTGATATTCCACAGATTGCAGAATGTTGTCCCTCTCACATTCTGTGCTAATTCATCACATGAACAGGCATAATTCAGACAGAAAAGCATTAAAGATTTAAATGAGCAAGAGTCATTCCATAAGTGAATCTGCTAACTGCACCAGATGTCAGAGCAAAAAAGTATTCAAGACTCCAGCTAGATGACTCTAAGAATTGCCATACTGAAACATACAAAGCAACAGGAAGTACGCATTCTGCAACAAGAAAACAAGTTTTTCATAGCATCTGTGTGTCTGTCATTGGCTGAAAAAATGAGAGTCCCAGTAGAAGAAATACGTAAACCAGCAGTATCGTCCATTATGTATACCTTCACAGAGCATAAATTTAACTTTCAGTATTCACTTGAAAATCCTTTGGAAGGAGAGTGCCACAAGATGAGGTTTCCACTTACCAGGGTTTTCCAGACTGTTGAGGGGTCAGATTTACTAGTTTTCTCCTGATCTTATTTCCCTTCCTTTTTGCTAGCATTTTAGAACTTCCCAAAAGTGTTGGATTAGTGGACATATGCTTTCAAAAGCAGCTTGTCCACTAATCAAATGTCGTTTCCAAAAAAAAGTCAGATTCACTGCCCATATTTGTAGTGAGGAATTGGCATCATTTATTCATAATTTCTCTTGAGTATAATTACTAGTTTATTAGCTTTGGAAGAACTTTTTCTGTGGTTAATGCAGTGGACGGTCCCTCCTGACAAGAGCACCCTTGGGAATCAGGTCTGTGACTTTTTTCAGTACTCCAGAACTCAGTTTAAAAATCTAAAACAACTTCTTTTCGAGCTTACACCAATCTCTGACTATTAAGGGTTACAGGAGGACTATTCTAGGGAATAGATTCTCCCACATCCTGTCCTGCAAGGTTTCTTGCACTTTATCCTGAAACATCTGGTGCCAGGAGACAGAATACTGCACCAGATTAACCATAAATCCAGTCCATTTTGGCAATTCCTATTTTTCTATTCTATGGTAAAGGACTCAAAGGTCTCATCTCAGAGAAAAGAAAATGTAGGGAAAAGAGTGCCTTTTGGTGGGTAAAATGTGATTTTTTCCTGCAAAGTATGGGCAAAATGTATATTATTCTATTTGGGATACAAATATTGGACTAGAATATGGATTATGTATATACAGCCCTAGTGACAATCGTGAATAAGGCTTCATGCTGTCCAGTGTGATGTGGACCAAACTGTGGTGCAAGACCCCATTTGACTCAGGTTTTCTTCTGAAATAATTCCTCCTTTCCTTCCTTAGTAGTAAGTGTCTCCCTCTAGCTGGCATTGCAAATCAGTATGTCCCTTCCTAAGACAATACTATATCCAACCAATGGGGAGCTGTGAAACAGAAACACCCTTCTTGCATGCTTATTACCTTTAAAACAAACCAAAGAAGAAGAAATACCATAGCAAAAGAATTTAAGACTTTTTTTAAAGAGTGAGTGGCAAGAGGAAATTATAAAGACTTGAGACAGTAATTATCAGTCACTGAGACAGCAAATCAAGCTGTCTGGGCCAATATACAGGAGAAATATGCTGCAGGGGCTGGGTAGAATGGTTAGATTAGGCCCGCTTGGGTGCGATCTGTCTGATCAGTGTAAGGTACTGATTGTAGTTGTCAGTTTTCTGCTGTTATAAGCTCTCCTGTTATAAGTGCACCTCATTCACTGCCTTTTAAAAAGGTTCCCTAAACCTCCCTTCTGTACCCTTCTGCTTAAAAAACACAGTGGCTGACAGTCCAAATGTTTGAAATAATTGGATTCTGCATTCTAATTCATCTGTAAAGTATTCGTTGATTAAATTAGCCTAATAGATATTATTTCTTACATGACTGCATAATTTCATCCTGATTGTATCTCTATGGCACTAACGAGTCCCCCAATTTACTATTGACTTGAGAATCACAGAAGGCTAGAGATAACTATCCTCTTGTTTCAAATTTTTTTTCCCAGGCTAAAAGTTAAACTGATTTATACTAAAAGGGCATACTGCAAATGCTGAACTGCCGTTGTGCAGTGTATTTGATTCTTCAAGACCAGCAGAAGAAGAAAAAATATTGTTTTATATAATCTTGAGCCCTTGTATTTACTCAGTGAGTTGTTCTTGAAGCAGAAAGATTAACCTTTTAAATTCCTTTGGGGCAAAATTGGAATATTTTTAAATAAAATAAGTTTGTATTATCTCATCAAAACAATTTTTCAACTCACAAACAAACCCCATAAGAACTGCACACATTCAGTGATATAAAAACGCTCCTTTAAAGATAGTGTTTCAAATAAAGTGGTTTTATCCTTTATCAGTAAGATTATCTTTGAACTGCAATTTAAATTGACCAAGAGAAGTTAAGGAAAGCAAAAGCAACCCTCAAATCAAAATGTTGTGGAGCAGGGACAAATTAAAAATAGGCACCTCAGAATCCCACGCCGTCAATTTTTCATCAGGAAAATGCAGCCTGTGATTGTACTAGTGTCTTTTCAATTGTCTGCATGAAATTAAACCACTACCCAACAAATTCCAGTTCTGGAAGTAACTTTATGTTGGGAAAGGGTTAACAGTAAAATTCGCTTTCTCCCTGAGCCAGGAGCTGGAAACAGCTGGTGGGTTTTGTATTGCGCTGGTGAACTGAGCAGTAGAAAAAAAAAGTTTTGGCAAACACTTGGCCTACCCAGGACAGAAGAGGTGGGTAAACTCAGGAAACTGTTTTCATGAGTAAACGGAGGAAACAAAGGCAGCTCAGCAGGAACAGAAGGGATACCCACTCCCTCTGAATAGCTCCCCTAAAAACAGCTGAAAAGGAAGAAGGCCCATTTGCTTCTGGGAATCCAATAAATTGTTTCAGGAAGTAAAAGTCTGTCCACACTAATGGAGCTGTGATTGACAGTTGGATCTCATTACGGTGCCCATCAGGGGACAAAGTGCATTCCAAAGTTATTTAAGAGGTTAAGTAGAAATAAAATGCAGGTGACAGCCCAAGGCTGAGGCATCTTGTGACACTGTTCATATGTTTATATGGAAAGGCTCTGCAAAACTTAAAATGGGTGAGGGCAGAGGTAGCTTTTCTATAGCAAGCAAAATAAAATCTTATCAGGACTGAAATTTAGTGAAACCAAGAGAGCAGGAAAGAAAGTCCATTTTTTTCCTTCAGTTTGAACATTTGTTTCAGTGAATTGTAGTGTTCAGAGTTCGTCTTCATGAAAGGTACCAGACTGGCAGTCACTGAAGTTCTCTGACTGCAGAATAGCTACAACATAGGTTGTGAGAAATGTGAGCTGCTTCACATCGCCCACTAATGAGTTTCAGTCCTCACTTGGACTTTCTAGCATAGGAACAGGAGGCTAATTTGGCCTCCCTGGCCATTTAGCTGATGGTGTGTCAGTGCTAAGATTGCAAACAAGGATATCATATGGATGTCATGTTAGGTTTTTTTTAATGTCATCTTTGTCCCCTAGGAATGGGACTAAAAGTACTAACTCATTTCATACAAGCCACAGAATATATGGGATGTAATGACCTAAGCCTGTTGTGCAATGCAGCAAGCTGGAGCCAGGTCTTCTGGCATGGCAGAATGGCATATCTGCTGCAGCTTTATTTAAACTTTAAAATGAAGTTTTAATTAAGTTTAGAAATGATGAGTACATTCAGTAAAATTGCCCCGCTTGACAATAAATTTGAAATGTTTAATGCTGTCCACATACTTTCAATTTTTGATACCCACAGATCTTAGTATTGGCAATGCATAATTGCATTGTAAAATTTGTTGGAAAAGCTGGTAGCAGGAGACAGCTGGAGCTCTTGTTGGCAAGTGAGGATGGGGGAGGTAGTTTGGAGTTGTAGGATAAGCACCTGAGTATGATGATTCTGCTAAAATTATCAGCAGTGAATTAGTTAATTAGACATTAGAATTAGACATTTAAATTGTCATCTGTAGGTTTCAGAGTAAACACGGTGAATGGGCCAGTTTGCACCTCGCATAGCTTTTGTTTCAGCTTGTCTGCTAAAAAAGAGGATAACACTGAATTGATGTACACTCCCCATGTTTTCAAGTCTTTATTACCTTAAGGGCTGGACACTGTTTCTTTGTTTGTTTGTTTCATGGCAACATGGATTCTGGAGAACAATTGAGAGGCAAAAAAGTGGATTGCACACAATGCAATGACTTTAATTCATTACATGCCTGGACCAGTAAAGGGCTCAGCCCATCACTAAGCCACTGAGCCATGCAGTCCCTGTTAAGTGCCCTCCATTTTGCTTATGTGATAGAAATTCTATAATTGTACGATAGTTGTCCAGATGAGTAGAGCTGGACAACATTTTTTCAGCAAATAGCAAATTTGCTGAAAAATACAGACTGAAGCTATTTGAGCCGTCAGGTGAAATTTGGCAAATAGTTTCAACCAAATAAAAAACAAGGGGAAAAACTTGCAAAAGTCAGAATGTTGTTTCACCATTTTCTAAATGAACAGTTTTAACATTTTGTTTAAAAGGAAACATCGTTTCAAAATGTCATTTCTCAGCATTTCATTTTTAAAAAATTCATTTTTGTTTCAGCAAAAAAAATGAAAAAATTGCGTTTTGCTTTGGCAAGAACCAAACATGTTTTCAGATCTTTCAGTATGGCCACGAAACCAACAAAATCAGTAATTCACTCAGGTCTGTACAGGAGGTTAGTACCCTTTGTGGGTTCTGCCTATATCTCACAGCTTGTTAATATTACTGCAAGTTAGAGAGGAAGATGGTAGAAAGAGATTGCATTTGTTCATTGCTGTCCTTGGTAGCAACTCAGTCAGCAGGCCCCCATAAGTGTATGGCTGCAAGAACTAGTGAGATGCAGTAACAGTGTTAGCTTTTTGTCTGCTGATGGTGCTGTTAGCATGTGCCAGAACTTACTGCTACACTTACTAAGGCAAATCATGTAACATTTAGTACAATCAGATCAGATTTGATCAACTGCTAGCACAAATGGCAAGTAGTTTTGAAATGAAATATGTAAAGGCCCACACAGTGATATAACAGCATGTTTACATGACACCCTTGTCAGATTCTGATCTCAAAGACTACTGAAAGAAAAGAAGGTGGTACGAGGAAAATGTGCTCTGAATTATTAATCTAAGGTGCCTTGTACTGCCCGTACATATTAGCATTGTGATCCATGTCAATGCAGTACCATCGTAAACTGATGAGTCTGGCATGGCTTTGGACATTAGAATGCTGACTTCTGTGCATCTTATATTGCACTGAGTCAGAGTTAAAACCAGAATCCTTATGTGGCCTTATTCAGCAGAGAAGGAAGAAAGGAAATACACTTGATGTAATCCAAAACACAGTGTTTCTTGTATAGATATAAGCACCAAGCGGTATCAAAAATAGTGGCCAGAGTAGAAAATGTATTGAGCAGGCTGAAACCAGACTTGATTTTTTTTTTTATTTCTATACTTTATTTTTTCCTCGCTGACTGTGATGCCAAACTAAGCCATTATGGGGTATCTGGCACTTTTGGGTGTCATAGTGAGAAAGAAGTGTGAGATGATAGATCTAATATGAGTCACTGTATTGATAGAATAATACATGATGCATGATTAAATACAAGGATGTAATTTAACCAAGAGATTCACAGATGGCTTGTGAATGACGGTGAAACTCCCAAGTATGAAGTCTGTAATAAATCTGGTTCGGTACAGAATTAATGTGGTATTCAGAATTATTATTTACCATTTGAAGTACAGACATGACTATAAACAAGAAGAATAACTGTACATAGGGTATAGGGAGAGGGCACTTAGAGGGGAAAAATAACCCAGTGTGGTGTTTCACAAATACATTTCTGGGTTAAGACTAATGAGAATTATGCTTCGGAAATCTAAATGCTGGATTGATTTGTGATGAGATCAGCTCTAAAGAGTACATTTATGGAATGATAACCTGATTGGTGGCACTGCCTCTTGAATGGCTGAAGGGGTCTAATTGGCATATAACGCACTATAAATTTATTAGCATGTTCTGCTTTCTCATTGGTAGGCCCTTTACTGCTAACCACCAGGAAATTACCAATTTTCAGGAGTTAGTCACTCAAGTCGCACTGCATCTGGGTTTAAAAAAAAATCTACTTTGCTGCTATTATAAATCATGGGGTTATAGCTTGTACATCAATAGTCCTCAGAAAATTAGTCACTTTGCTAGCAGACTCCTTGAACAGCATGGCAGGCTGAGTGTTTACTGTTAAACTTTCCTTCCCTTCTTACTGCTTCCCTCCCCCATCCAAGTTTTGCACAAAGACCATTAGAAGCTAACTAATCAGTTTGGCAGCCCTTGGGCTGCAGCTGCAATTGACCAATGTATGCACTTTGTAGAAATTACAATTTTGTGGTAGTTTATGTTCAGGGCTTTGATGTACTTTTTGATACATTCAGCCCTAGGGCACATCAGGCAAAAGAAGACATACCCACCCTCTTATTTCAAGAGCATAATAGAAATACTCAGGAGCAGACATAATTATTTCAATTACTTCTCTCTGGTTTTGAGACACACACTCAAGAGTCACAAATTAGAAAATAATATTCACATGTTTTTCTAATTGGTAACAGATTAGAGACATTTTATCTTTTTTTAAATAATTTCCAAATGTGCCCTGAAGAGACTATGCAGGAAAACAGCAACAACAACAAAATCTTTTAAGCAAATATTGCTTTGGCAAATGGAACAGAATAATCCATTTTGGTGCACATCTGAAATTCCTTGTAGATACTTCCATCGAGTCTCTGTATAATAGGAACTTCTTGGCCTTACAGTTGGTGTGTATCACCTGTGCATGTTTACTTTTGCTTACAAGTTGTCAGATTTTATGTGAGTTTTTCATATTTTACAGATGCAGGTTCTGAGATAATGTTACTAAACCATAAAAGCTTAAGTTTCCAGGCATGTCTAATGATTTTGTGTGCCCAGTTTCAGTCACCTTAGAGAGACCTCAGTTTCAGAAGGTGCTGGGCACCTACCAACTGAAAATCCAGGTCCCTCTTAAGTGTCCCCAGTTGGACTCCCAAAACTTTTGGCCAAGGGACTATTCTAACTTTGTAAAACTAAGCAGATCTTTTTTTCCTCTCTTCTCACCTCTTCTCCCAACATCACAATCTCATCTCCCTCCTCCCCTTCTTCCTGGCAGCATGGTTATATTGACAGCACAGTGACAGCCCAAAGAATACCCCAGCGTGTTGCTGCATATTGGGCTGAGGGTGGTGTTCACCAAGAGCCATGCTCCTGGCAAATTTTCATTGACGTTAGACTAGAAGAGTAGCAGAGAGCCTTCAAAACTTAGTTGGACTGTGGTGATTCCTTATGGGCATCTAGGAGAGCATTCTCAAAGACGTGTGCAGGTTTTTTAGTTGTATTATTCCCATTAAAGTAAATGGGAATCGCACAACTGAAATCCCAAGTAACTCATTCAGAATGAAACCCCTTCCTTTCCTCTTCTTCCAGTGCCTACAAGCATCTCAACGCGTGTTAACTCACTGTGAATGTTTTTCACTGGAATTCAGCTGAATTCCATTTTTATGGCTCTTTTCCAAAACAGTGCATGAGATAGAAGTATTGGGCAGTCAGAACTAGACAGGCATTTTACACAAGGCCTTCTATTTTCCTTGTTGCAATTAAATAACTCATTAATGGTTACTGTGTTGGTAAGTGTCTAAGATTCCTTTGCTTTTCATGTTGTTTGTTTTATTTTTGTTTCTAGAGGAGGTACTTGAGATGTTGTACGCTTTCAGAAAATGTTGGATGATACACTTTCCCAGCGCCAACTTTAAATGTTACCTCTGGCCTGATTTTTCAAAGGTGCTGAACACCTGTACTCCATTAGCTTCTAATTTAGCTCTTAAGTTATCGGGGGAATATGATGTATTGATGAAAAGAAGACACTCCTTCAGCTGACTAACCACGCCAATAGATAGAGCTTTATCACAAAATGATGTGGCAGTCAGTGACTTGACATTTTAAACATTGTTAATACACCACCAGACTTCTTCTATCAGTTTTGGCTCCAGAACCTTGCATTAAATTATGATGGAGGTAAGAGAGGCCCAGAGTGGCTGAAGAAGTAGAGGTGACAGATGACATGGTAAGCAGGACAAAGAGAGATTTGGGGGGAGAGATAGAAGAGACTACAGTGTCTGAGAGAGGAGACGAGAGAAGCTCAAAGTGGTAAAGGATTGGAAAGGGAAGCAGTGATGATTGAAGGGTCTCAAATGGAGTCACTGGAAAGGGAGTTACTGACTATAGAGGTCAGTTGTATCAAAGCAAGGAGAATTTTCTGCATTAAAACTTTGATTACCATTTAGAATTTGGATATTTTTGTGATGTATTCTTTGGTTTTCACACACTAAAACTTCAACTGAAATTGTGCCTGTTCTTTGCTTCTGACATTGAAAATATCAAAACTTTTTTTATTTGTTTGTAGCTCTGAATGCAAGTTTTTTTTCATAATCTGTGCTCAAGTACTGAGTTTTAGTACTGAAGTTTTTTGTTTAGCTATAATTTCATGTGTATGAGCCAGTATAATCTTTTTTTTCCTCCCAAAGAGTGTTTTTATTTTTTATGAAGGCATAACAAATGTATCTGCAGAGATGGTTTCACTGGTAAAATATTTGTTTTTAAATGTTATAACATAGTGAACAGGATGCAATGTAGTTGTAGCTGTGTCAGACCCAGGATATTAGAGAGACAAGGTCGGTGAGGTAATATCTTTTGTTGGACCAACTTCTGTTGCTGAGAGAGACCCACTTTCGAGCTCTTCTTCAGGTCTGGGAAAGATACTCTCAGAATCACAGTGGAAGGCAGGGTGGAACAGATTGCTTACCATAAGTAGTTAGCACACATTGTAGGGGACTATTCAAGGTAGAGTGGCCGGTTATGCAACATGTGGTGTACCTAATGCCGTGATAACAACTAAGTGGGTGAAACCAGACAATCATTGCGCTCTTGAATGAACTCATGGAGGAAAATGATAAAAGACAAAAACATGCTCTCACCTGTAGGTGAACACTTTTCCCAAAATGATCACTCCATATCTGACCTAACAGGCCTTGTCCTCAAAGGAAACCTGCACAACACTTTCAAAGAATGAGCCTGGGAGCTTAAATTCATTACTCTGCTAGACACTAAAAGCCACGGGCTGAACAAAGACACTGGATTTATGGCTTATTACAACAATCTGTAACCCACTAACCCCCTCTTTTTGTCCTATGACTGCAGAGGTGTTAACGGACTACTCTACCTTGAATGGTCCCTTATAATATGTGCTAACTACTTATATTAAATAATCGGTTCCACCTTGCATTTTGCTGTGACACTGGGAGTACCTTTCCCAGACCTGAAGAAGAGCTCTGTGTGGCTTGAAAGCTTGTCTCTCAGCAACAGAAATTGGTCCAATAAAAGATATTACCTCACCCCTTTGTCTCTCTAATAGTTAATAGGGTAATTTTTTTTGTAGCCCAAATGATTATATAATAGGTTGTTTTAGAAATTAACATTAACAAGAGGTTTGGATTGTCCAGTGATTTTAAATTTTCTATGTAAGCCCCCACATGTACATAATACGAACATCCTCCTCTGTTTTCTAGTCTTCAAACAAAAATTGTATACAGATTCTGTAGCTCAGATCTTCCCATGTCTTTCCATTCCCACCACTCAGCCACTCCTGTGCAATCTGTTTGGTTATAGGCAAGTCCTTGTTTGAGATATTTTTTTTCATGTGTAAATTAAGTTTATTAGCTCTTGGATGGGGTCTGCATTTTTCCCTTTCATTATTTGTAAAGCATTGGTGCACTCATAGCTATGATACTTATCCACTTTATAATATTATGAGCAGAAGAAAAGCTCCATTTCTCTTCTTTCATCTGTTTATGATGCGATACGTTCCAAAGCAGATCACATCAGCGACTGTTATGGTATCCCTAATGCAGTGTGATAGTTGCATCACAGAAAGAACTGCTGTAAAGTACATTGCTGATGTACATCCCTGTTATATGCCACATTACCAGGTCTCTGAGAATCTCACTTGACTACCTCGGTCTGCTTCTCACCTGGTACAGATTTATTGAGATTTATGCATTGAAAAATTTGTGTCACATTTTTTCTACTGCTTAAATACTGTACAAAAAACTCTACAATTATATGAACATGAAAGCAGAAGCCTGATGGATTTTGGTATAATTTACATTAAAGTTGTCACTCTTTTTCATAAATAAATAGGATAAAAAACTGCCCTCATTTGCACAAAATGTTGTCATGTTCATTTTGAATTGAAATGTCCATTCAAAGCAAGTCTCCAGTTTTTGGCTTACCTTTAGTGTGACAAATTCAGCATAAGAATAGAAATTGGTATGCTGTTTTTTAAAGAAGAGAATGCATTTTTTACAACCCCTTGAATGCAACTTTAAAAAATGCTTCCACTTTTCTAAAATGTGGTCTCCATATGGGAGACAGATACCTTTAGCAACTGGCAAATTAATGGAATGCTCCATTAATATATAAGTGATATATATATAAAATTGTGAACTGAAATTTCCAATGGAAATTTATTATTTACATACTTAATTGATATCTAGATAAATCAGAAAAAGAAAAGGAGTACTTGTGGCACCTTAGAGACTAACAAATTTATTTGAGCATAAGCTTTCGTGAGCTACAGCTCACTTCATCGGATGCATTCAGTTTGTATAATGAAATGCAGTGGGCATACCATTGCCGTTAATATTCTCTTTATTTACATATTACTGAATTCCAAGGCAGTCTTGCCATCAATTTTGTGGACTTTCAAAAGGCATTCAATAGTGTAAACAGACAAACAATGTGGAAATTGTGGAACAATATGGAATTCCAACAAAATTAATCAACATTATGAAGGCATTCTACGCCAACTCAGAATGCTGCATGAAAATGGTTTGAGTAAGCCATTCAGCATCAAGACAGGTGTAAGGCAGGGGTGCATTCTGTCTCCCTTTTTGTTTATGGTAGTCATGGACTATGGATTAAAACAATGCAACAGTGATAACATGTGGTCTAAAATGGAACAATTGAAGGCTATTTGATCTAGACTTTGCTAATGATATCGCCCTTATCAATGAAGATGCCAGCAGACTACAAAAATGCACAAACCAAGTAAAAAGTAATGGAGAAGATAGATTTGAGATACAATGCAAAGAAATGTAAAGTCATGTTAATGGGGACTACAGGGACAGAAATCAAAACTGAAGAAGAGAAACTGGAGAAGGTGGACAGTTTTACGTATCTTGGAAGTACGATCAGCCAAGATGGTACTAGTTCCAAGGAAATAATAAGAAGAATCGGGAAGGCAAACGCTGCATTTGGAAGACTCAAAAACATCTCCCTCGAGACAAAACTGAACGTGTACAAAGCAATTGTTATTGCCATCACAACATATAACCATGAGACATGGCAACTTACCAAGAAAGATACGCAAAAGCTGGATGCATTTAATCACAAATGTCTGAGAAGAAATTGGGAATAACATAGAGATAGGAAGAAGAATGAAGAAGTCAGAAAAATTACTGGCCTAGGCACCGTCTCACAAATAATCTACAAAAAAAGACATCGGTGGCTGGGATATGTGCTGAGAATGGAAAAAGAATGGTTACCAAAGACCACCCTTGAATGGAAGCCAGAAAATGCAAGAAGAAAGAGAGGAAGACCGCGAGTAAAATGGAAACGAACGGTTCTGAACAACATCAAGCACCTCAACATGAAATGGAAAGATTTGGAGAGAAGGGCAGTTGACAGGCAAGGATTACAAATGTGAGTAGCCCAATGTGCAGCAAAGCATGGGATGGACTAAGGTCGAAGGAATCACCAAGAACGTACTCCAGGGTTTATAATTTGTTTGTGTATCCGCTGTAAGATAATTTTGTGACTTTCTTTTTATTAAGTAATTTTTAGTATGCTTTAAAAGTTGCCAGATTGGCAAGGCTCTATCTATATGGGCTGATACAGTTTCAATGTAAATTTCCCAATGCTACTCTGAGATGAAATAATGTACGCTGTGTCCCTTGAATACATCCATCGCCTCCTAGTGATGACACTGCCTGCAAGAAAAACAAATACAGGGGTGGGGGGGCCCTCAAGAATGTGTTGTGGGTGGGGACATCTGTCTGCCAGGAACTGTTCTGATGGCACCAACTCTGTTCAATTTCTGTGTGCCTTCAAAGAGCTATTGGAAGATAACTTTTGTTCACTTCTGTTTTGGGCTGGGTTTGAATGATTCTGTGGCCTGTTAGAGATCCCACAAGCCACCCATCTCCCCCCTGCCCCCTCCCCAGTGTTTAGTTTCATTTTATTACAGATTTTTCCAAGCTGTGTATGGAAAAGTGTTATGGTTCGCTGCATTATTTTTCCTTTCTTTGCAGCTGTTGGTAGGACTGTCAAAAAATGACTAGTAGTTTTGGCTTCGATGAGAAGATACCAGCTCTGGAAGGCATCATGGTTTATGAAGTGCATGTCTGACAGAAAATGTGGTTAGATTTGAAACAGGAAAAGACTTAACATATTTATAGGGTTTATAGTTGTCACACTTACAACCTTGTCATTTGTCTTTGATAACTTAAGAAAGCTTTCCTTAGTATCTGCAGTATTCCCTATGCTATGTTGTGTGACTTTTATTTAATCACATACAGAGTAATCCTCAGATGTGATTTATTTTATCAAAGGTGCCTTAAAAATTATTAGATTTAATTGCGTGTGCTGCAATGAAAACACTAAATTTACTGCTGATTTATATAGTGTAGCAGAGTCCACAATTACAGTATATTTATCCAGTTCACTTCATGTCAGTAAGCCTTGATGTCCTGGCCAGGCTGGTAATTAATGTTGTACAGTAGTAACTCCAGCAGGTGTCTAGCACCTGAGGGAAGCTCAGGTTATTTCATGGCATCACTGAAAAACAAAGCTTGAAAATACATGAAATGCAGCTATTTGAAAGACCCGGGTGGTGGTGGAGTGTCAGAAACGAAGTAGATAAGAGGGGCTGGTGTCTTCAGAAAATCAAAAAGATTATTATTAAATGATAGGTAACCTTCAATAAGTGATTAATCTGATAGAATGATTCAAGTCAGAATGCTTGTATAAGAAATCACTGCTATTAGGAGCTCCTGAAATTTGTAAGACAAGTTTGTAATGGTATGACTGAAGTACTAAGTACAGTTGTGGAGTTACTGATAGAAAAACTTTTTGATTTGTGGACTACTGAATGTCTCATGAATGATTTTTTGTTTTGTTAAATATCAAGTGAAACTTCCAAAACATCAGAAAATGTCTCTTGCATCCTTTTGGTGTAAAGTCCCTTTAGTTTAAAAAAAAAAAAAAAATTGTGGGGGGGGCATTTCCATCTGAAAAATAGACTTGTTATTAATGTGAAATAGGACCTGTATTCATATTCATTATGAAATGAGAATAAACTTGAATTTGAGTAGTTCTGTAACACTGCATTATGAATTTTACACCTCTTCTTTCTAGTAAACTGGAAATAGAACACCATCCTCATCCAGATAGCTTCTCTGCCCACAACAGAGAATAAAAGCATTTCTCAACAAGATTCCCTGCATTGACTGACCCTGAGCTCACTGGCCAAGTATTGTAGACCATGCTTGTCTGCTTATTGCCGCAATACATTTGGATGTTGTCCTGTCCACAGCTTTTCTACGTGGCCCTATTTCATCTGTCTGGTGTATCTAACTGTAACTTGTAAGAAGTAATAAGCTTAATAGGTTGACTTTTTATTTATTTAATTATCCTTCTCTGTCCTTAAAGTTCATAAAACACCCTGCAGCTTGGCAAAACACTCATAATATTGATCAAGAGCCACAGGAATATTTATTTCCTCTATGCCCTAGTGCACATAAATCCTTGTCCTTTGCTTCCCTTTCTCTGCATGTGGGATTTACAGTGGCCAGTTTCTTAAAGGCTTTTGGTAATTAAGGAATAAATATCCATCGGTCTTTGTTTGCTGTCTGCGGCCCCCTTGTTAGCCAGGGGCCTACATCCCTAGCGGGCCTGTGCTCCTTCCCCCTTAGCAACGCAGCCTAGGAGAGAAGGCATGCATGTGAGGAAGCAGTCAACTGCTAAGCACTTACTTTGCAATAGAGTGGGGTCTTCTCCTGCAGAGAGAGGAAGCCCCCTCTGTTTTCTCAGCATATTGTTCCTAGCTCCTCTTCCATGCCTCTCCTCCCAGTTCCTGCTTTGCTAGAGGCAGGAAGACACTTTGGAAATTCCTTGCTGCTAGCCCATTCTTCTTACCCTCTCTTCCCCCCGCCCCCTTTCCAGTCAAATTTTTTAAAAAATTGTAAATGCCTCCTACCTCCTCACCCTTCCAATGTCTTTGTTCCATTGCTTTTCCCTACAAAAACACTACATTGCAAATTCCAAGAAAACCAGGTGATAATTTATCGAATACGGAAACGTATTGTCTTGAATAGCTTTCTTTAAAGAAAATCTGCAGCATGATCTAGTGCCAACATAGCTTATGATGAGGTTGCAGCTTTGCTTGTATGATGCATGTTCCCTACATACTGAATCACTAAGTTAATGACACATCCTGGGATGCTACAGAAGATGCATGTAAAGCCAGTTTTAGGGGTTGTCGAAGGGGCGGGGGGCTTTACTTCACTTTCTTGGAACTGACGCATTGTCCTTGTCAGTCTCTGACAGGCTGGCAAGGCTGGACTACTCATGCTGAGTTAGCCAGGTTACAAGAAGTTAAACATTAGTAAACTTGTTAAATATGCAGCCATAAATGGCAAAATAAATGTGACAGACACACTGTGCTTAGGTTTGAGTTGTCAAATATATAAAAGATAGTGAGAACTGAGAGACTGTCTCAGATAAAGCATTATCTATGACAATGAAGATGTATTGTTTACGTATTTTTGTAAGGTTGGGGGATGTCGGTTGGGGGATAAAAATACATTTTAAAATGTTGACTCTGCAGACTCACTCTGTATTTTGGCTGGTATGTGAAATAGGCATGATAGTGATTTCTTGATGCAGTAAACCACCTCCCACTTTTTGTAGCATTTCTTATACAACCTTGCAACATTCCATTCACCTACTTACTTGGGATTAATAATTTTACATAATGGGTGACTAGAATATAATTTTTTTTCTTATCAGTTTAATAAGATTGAGCTTGTAGGTTTTATGCCTGGGCTGGTGAATTCTCATGGCAATTCCCTAGGCTTTTCTCTCATACACTGTATTGACTAAACAACAAATTGTAAATTCCCATACTAACACTATTTCTGCTTCCAAAGTGCATGTTATTTCCTTATCTTGCTTTCTGGTTTCTCTACTTAGTACATTTGAGGAGGGGAAATGAGGTTGGAGGTAGAAGTATGGAGGGCGAGTAGGAATGATGCCAGCAATATTAAGCTTTTACCTGGATCTGTGTCAGGTATATAAACTTGAATACCTGATTGAAAAAAGAGAGCCAAATGATGCAGTAGAAGTGAGTCTGGACTTCTAAATGAGTATTTTATGCTCCAACATACAAGCACACAACACAATCAAGTTCATGAAGCAAAATAATTTTGTCTTAAACAAATTTGCTGTTTCTACCCTCTCATCCTACCTACTCTGTCCCCCTCCCTTACAATCCCCGGTATGTATGTTTCCATAATAGTGATCTGATGTGGCTGGCAGAGTAATTTAAATAATTGGACATTATCTTGAGAAGCAAGCACCTAATTATATCAGAATAAACTGAGGGTTGAATTTTGTTCCATTTGTCATAAACTTTGGCTCATATACAGTATCAGAAACATGGCATAGTTTTCATTATTCACACTAAAGTGGATTAGAGTTCAGTGATGATGGAGACACATACTAAAGTAAGGAAATTGATGGTGCTTTTTGGTCAAGACTTTGTGCATCATCACTTCCTTGACATAGAGGAACAACATGATAATGATTATTCAGTTGTATCAGACCTTTATATAGACAACAAGGCTTTAAGTTTATATCAGTAAACTAGGTTCAAATGGATTGTATTTACCTGAATAAAGGTAAAAGGTGCAAGCGCCACCTAATCTAATTTACTGTACTTCTGCTTGTTGTTGTTAGTGTTATTTGTTTATCCATTAGTTTGTAGCTGATCATTAATCCACCCTGTGCGTGTGTGTTTAAAAAAAAAAATAGTACAGTGCAAGTAGGCTATATTTTGAACCAGCAAGGTCATTGAAGAAAGGCTGTGTCCTTCTCAATCACTGCATACTGGGTCAGGCAAGCTAGAGAAGATCCAGACACATCGTGTTATAACATCTCCCAGGAGCTGGCCTTGGCCTGCTCTCTGATCCAGAGAAAAGGATGTTAATGAATTTTGGAAGTCACAGTAAACAAGCAAGCTAATTTTGTTTAAGATTAGGATTTGGCATGCTACAGCTACATCTGGGGTCCCTAGCACAGGCGAGGTTACCCAGAAAGCGGTTAATAGTGTTACAAGTGAAAAGAAGAAGAATATTTATTAGCAGATGTTCAGTTGCACATTTATTTTTAGGGATTGGTTCAGTGTCTTTCTCCTGATTAGTTGCTCTTTCTCTCATTTCCTCTCACTCTTATGCAGTTGATTTATTTAAAGGTATGTCAGCACAGGCTGAAATGAAGTACTATGCCTCCTCTTTCTGCTTATTGCTGACCGTTCCAATCATTCATTTTTTAGCTCATTAGCTAACGGGGGATGTGAACAGTGGTCCTCCAGGGGATTGGAATGAGGTTAAGTGATCTACTGCTGACAACTCTGCTCTTGGACTGGCCTTCCTTTGGGAAAATGAAAACTCAACCAGGACAAGCTGTGGATCCCACAAATGAAATTGTGACATCAGAGAAACAGTTACACTATTTATGTCTTAGTGTCATAATTCCTAGGGTGAGCAGGTACAGTGAAGCCAAAATAGTCTTCCAGGAAAATCCTGAGAACTTTCCATTTTAAATTAAATCACTCACACCAAAGGAAAGAGAGCCTGCATTAGGGGAAATATAGCAGGAGAGGATGTCTGTGAAGCTTTCTGGATTTTTACTCAAAAGAGTAATAATTCTGAAGTTTGAATGCACCGACCCAGGGAAGTGTGGGGAACACACTGCCAGCTCCAGACAATGATCAGCTAATCAAAGATAGTTTCCTATAGGAATACCCAAATAGAATGTCTCACTTGTGCCCCATTTTGCACATTGGTTGTGTTTGGAACCTCACTTGTCATCAGAGGTCAGAAATGAGCTGCCACAGGGTGTGCTAAACATTTAAAGCCTTTTTATTTGTGTTTCATAGAATCATAGAATATTAGGGTTGGAAGGGACCTCAGGAGGTCATCTAGTCTAACCCCCTGCTCAAAGCAGGACCAATCCCCAACTAAATCATCCCAGCCAGGGCTTTGTCAAGCCTGACCTTAAAAAGTTCGAAGGAAGGAGATTCCACCACCTCCCTAGGTAACGCATTCCAGTGTTTCACCACCCTCCTAGTGAAAAAGTTTTTCCTAATAGCCAACCTAAACCTCCCCCACTGCAACTTGAGACCATTACTTCTCCTGGGGGGGGAGGGATAGCTCAGTGGTTTGAGCATTGGCCTGCTAAACCCAGGGTTGTGAGTTCAATCCTTGAGGGAGCCATTTAGGGATCAGGGGCAAAAATTGGGGATTGGTCCTGCTTTGAGCAGGGGGTTGGAATAGATGACCTCCTGAGGTCCCTTCCAACCCTGATATTCTATGTTTCTATCATTCTGTCATCTGCTACCACTGAGAACAGTCTAGATCCATCCTCTTTGGAACCCCCTTTCAGGTAGTTGAAAGCAGCTATCAAATCCCCCCTCATTCTTCTCTTCCGCAGACTAAACAATTCCAGTTCCCTCAGCCTCTCCTCATAAGTCATGTGTTCCAGTCCCCTAATCATTTTTGTTCCCCTCCGCTGGATGTTTTCCAATTTTTCCACATCCCTCTTGTAGTGTGGGGCCCAAAGCTGGACACAGTACTCCAGATGAGGCCTCACCAATGTCGAATAGAGGGGAACGATCACATCCCTTGATCTGCTGGCAATGCCCCTACTTATACATCCCAAAATGCCATTGGCCTTCTTGGCAACAAGGGCACACTGATTGCTTGCACTGATTGCTCTTCCCATGGCTTCCTGCTAGAACCCTCAAGTGGAATTTTGGGAATCCTTAACCAGGCCGGTCATTAACATCATGTGGTATTTAGATGAAAGTTTCTGTGTTATTCATCAGGAATGTACTTAAAATAGCTATTGTCTCTCTGGATGTATAACAGGCTGACACTTTCTCTCCAGTATATTCCCCCAATAACTACTGTGTCTAGAATTGTTTTTAAATAGTCTTGCAAACTAGAAACAATTATTGACATTGAAGTATCTTCCATCTGAGGATCTCAAGGTGCTTTACAGACAGTAAGGACAAGATTCTGCCATGCTTACACACCCTGAATTGTATCTTACTCCACAAATAGTCCCACTAATTTCAGTGGGACTACTTAAAGAGCAAGGCTCTACTCAGTCTGAGCGAGGGTGGCAGAATCTGGCCCTAATGTAATTAAGACTCTCAGTACTCATAAGAGATAGGTGAGTATTATGCACATGTTACACATGAGGAGATTGAAGTAAAGTAAAATTAAGTAACCTGCTCGAGGTCACACAGCAAGGCAATGACATGGCAGAGTCTAATATAGAATGCAGAACCCTGCTCTTGCAAGTAGACTCCCATTTCCTGAATATCTTGGATTACCAGTAACTCTAGCCATTGCCCAGCTCTGCAGTAGATTTAGTGAAGTTGCACAGAATTCTTATCACAGCATACAGTAAGAGTCAGAGAGAGAGACAGTGGTTTGTGTCACGAGGTTATGTAGCAGTAGAAATCTTTAAGAGAGGGACCGGTTGCGTCCTGCACTTTGTCTTCCCCTGCTAAGCCAACAGGACAGCGAGGGTGGATGGCCTGTTCCCACCCCCACAGACAGACCCTATTAATGGATTACCCATAATAACCTAACAAGTTTGTGGTCTGTCCTCGTTACCCTTTTTGAAACAGTGTGATCATGTGGTCCCAGTTTGGAGCTTAGTGGCTCATTCCTGGTTCCCCCAGGCCATCCAGACATGACAGGATCTCATTGTGTGATAAGCCTTTGCATCACTCTCCAGCAGCTTTTTTTTTTCATATGCGTAAGATACACATTTTTAGAAGAGTTAATGTTTCTCCGTAAAAACCACTTTTGGAGCGTATGTAAATGCTGTGGAGGAAAAATAGATAAACTGTTAAAAAATAGTGTAAACATAAAATACGTTCTCATGAATTTTGTAAAACTTTGGCAGCCTAAGGCTCTGAAAACTTCCAGCTGATCCTGGCACTTTTAGTTGCTGCTTCTGTACACGCTGAGGTATCAGCTCTCATGGGTCTGACTGAAGTTATGCTCATCTTTAATAAAAACAAAACAAAAATCCTTTTTCTCATAGCTGGATTGTGAGTAGAATAGAAGGTTTGTTTAAAATAGCTTGTTTCTCTGAACAGAGAGCAATTTCTGTTCAAGTCACGATTCCCACAACTGATGCCACAGCTGGGATTGGAACCGTGGACACCTGTTGCAGAAACAACTGCAGGTTGCTGTTGCTGACACTCCCCAGTGCCCTTTAAATTTAAGTCCTTAAATTTAAGATTTTAAAGTTTTGTTATGGAGCAGATGGGTAGAAGCAGCTCTGGAAAAAAATTGGATGTATGATTTTAAGAGGTATAAATTGACTGTCCCCTGACTTAGGCAGTGGTCCCACAATAACACTGTGAAATGCACTTAATCTGGGAGTCCTGCCCATTTTATAAGGGTAAATGATATATTTATAAAATATTTTGTACATTACACACATTTATTTTTAACAAACATTAAAACATTTTAAATGAGACTTACCAAATACTGTACCTGCTTGCTCCATTGACTTGGAGATGTACAAGATCTGGATAAATAATAGTTTTACAACCATCTATGGTTATTTTTTAAGAGTGCATAGAATACCAAAATGGCATCATGTGACACAACTCCACAGAATTCATGACATTTTAGGCAGCTGGAGCTATGCTATTCCATCCTTCTCACAGCATTGGTACTTGTTGGATTTGATTTTATTTGTACACAACAGCACAAGATAAGTGGAGTATTAACCTTCCCTCTCAATGTATGTTTGTGTCACAAGGTTAACAGTATTCAGAAGTTTTCTCTCATGGTGAATGTTTTAAGTACTCCTTTTCTTTTTTTTAAAATAGAATGTACTTTCAAGCATCAGCATCACAGGCTATTTTTCAGCCCCCAAGATGGTTTCAGTATTATTCAGAGTGTGGTGGTCGTTTGAAGGATTGTCCAAGCCATAATTTTTGGAATAAACTGAAAAATTTATACTTTTTTTATGGGGGAAAAATGACTGTATATTGCATAGTTATAGGTTGACTTGTCATTTGTGTAGAAAAGTGCATGCTTTGGAAAGCTTTGCATGAAAGCATCCAGAGGGGTCAATGTAAGGTCACTCCACATGTACCAGGAAGTGATGCAAAACTAATCCAGATTTGCTGTTAGAACTATCTGTTTACATAAGTATTTAAAAACAGATTAGGGCTAACCTGACACTAGATTACTGGGAGTAGTGTAAACACTGCTGAAAGGTGTAAACAGAGCTTTTCTTTCTGTACTTGAGAGGGAAAAAATGTCACCAGTAAGTAGTTTTCCTACTAGGTGCTATATATGGTTTTCACAGGATAGACAGATTATCATGTAGATACCTGAAGTATTAGGCAAAGGGCACCTGTCAATGGGAATTTGCCTGTGACCACGTCCCCCAAAGCACATCAGTGTGTTTTGAAAAGTTTTTAACAGAAATTGGAGTCACTTGTAAAATATGGCATTATCCTACAATACGACTGTATCTAGGAAGCTTTTGGTGCTTACTTGGTACAGTGAGAGGAAATGATGCTTTAAAGTACTGAGATTTTCCTTAAAAAACAAAAACCTCCTGAACCTCTGTCCCATTGTGAAACAAACTGGGATGCTGTTGTTCAGTGGCCAAATCTTACAGAATGAAAAAGCAAGGCAGTATCTTTCATTAATTTCCCTTTTCTTTCTTTAGATGCAAGCAGGAGTCAGTTTGTTCATGGGAGTGAACTTTGAGGAATTTAGTGCTGCCACTGGCTACATCTAGGCCCACTGCAGGCAAATTCTGTGCACACTTCCCTGTGTAGCTTTGCCAGCACATCTCAATCCTGACCTGGAGCTCCGCTTGGCTGCTCCAGTCTTGGGCCTCTCTTGAGTAGAGATGGCCAGTTTTGCTGACCTGTGCCAAACTGCATGGCACCAAACTTGTTCCACTTGTGGCCCAAAGCATGCTTGAGCCTCTGTTTCTGGAGGTGAAAGGCTGGTCCATGAACCCAATATGTAATGTAGCTCTCCGGCCAGGTACAACCAGGTGAGAAATGTGTAGGTGTCATAAATTTTGTCGCAAGTATAAGGCATAAACGAAATGTTTCAGAAAGAAGCTTTTTTGCTGACATTTACAAGAAGAAAATGTTTTCTTGCTAATTAGCCTCTCTGTATGGCAGTGGTTTTTTTGGATTGTCTGTCTCCAAAGGTGAATATATAACATCACACAAAGGCAATGGAACCAGTTTTTGAATGGCATGTTTCTTTTTGCTTCTCTAGGGAAGAAAAAGAGCGCTGGATACGTGCTAAATATGAACAGAAGCTCTTCCTTGCACCGCTGCAGTGCCTGGAACTTTCGTTAGGCCAGCATCTGCTACAAGCTACAGCTGATGAGGACTTGCGGACTGTCATCCTGCTCCTGGCCCATGGAACCCGGGAAGAAGTGAATGAGACCTGCGGAGATGGGGATGGGCGCACAGCCCTTCACTTGGCATGTAGGAAAGGAAATGTAGTGTTAGTTCAGCTCTTAATTTGGGTAAGTAGCTGCCTTGTGGTGTTGGGTATGCAGTGCTGAGTTACGTTTCACTCGCCCCTATTGTCTAGCAAACATTATTTCAATATGGCCTTTCAAAATACTGCTATGAGCATATTCCAGTGGGGTGCTCAAGGTATCTCCCTCTTTTCCTTAGTCTAAATGTTCCTATTCCTTTCAAATGATGGCACTTAAGCCTTCTTGGAGATCACTTGCAAAATGTGTCTTTTTCCACATCTGTTTAAATGTGGTAAAAACTGGAGTGAGGCACGGGAGATGGGGAGAGGGATAGGTGCACACACTGTGGAAAATCCACATAAAATGCAATGGTGAGAGATTATTTGCGTGACCGGCAGCAGGTGAGGCTCTTCCAGTAGAAAGCTGTATGTGCATGAAGCATGTTTGTCATGTTTAGATTTACAAACCCTTCAAATAAGGAGCGTCTATCTTTGAGAATTTCTCTCCATCCGTCGCACCCCTCCCCTTAAACTCAGCTCTAGCTGTGCTGTTTTCTTTCACTCCATTTTAACGCTGTGTTAGCAGCAGGGTCTCAAATGACATTTGTTTTTTTCCACAGTATGGCGTGGATGTTATGGCCCGTGATGCCCATGGGAACACAGCTTTAGCCTATGCCAGGCAAGCCACAGGCCAGGAATGCATTGATGTTCTCCTGCAGTATGGCTGCCCTGATGAGCGCTTTGTCCTGATGGCTACTCCCAATTTGTCCAGGAAGAATAATAACAGGAACAACAGTAGTGGAAGAATGCCCACCATCATCTGAGGAACGTGCTCATTTCTTCACTGACCTGAGTAACATCCGCAGCCTCATACTGCTCCATTTTCTTCACAGCTCTGACCTGTGAGTTTTATACCTCCGCATCTCCCCTTTCCCCTCAATCTCTGTCCTCTCCAGAAAAATCACATCTGGACAGTTTGAAGTGACCAGAGGAGAAAAGGGGGCTGCAGAAACCATTTATTTTAATAAAAGGTCTTGAATAAGGAAAACTGAAAAAGAGAGGGTTTGTGAGAGAGTGTGGTTGTGAGGACTCTAATTATAGCACGACATGGGACCATTTTACTAGTTGTCTTTAGACAGAGGCTCTAGAAGTGTTGAAAGAGAGGTTGGAGGGAGAAGAAAGGAGGAGGAAGAGGAGAAGAAAGAAGAAATGGTAACTTTCCTTAACTGACAGTTAAGCATATCAGTACATTTCACCTCTACCAAACAGAACACTTGGATTTCATTCTCTTCTCCGAAGAGCTTGACGGCATAAATCAGAAGCAAGCACAGAGTTTGTCAGGTTTGAAGTTCCTATGATGGTATGTGTCAAATCAGTTGTAGCTAATCTGTCCAGGGAGAATACTGGCTTCATTACACTTGTATAGTTGAGTTCTTCCAGCATTACTGCTGTTTAATAGAACATGATTAGTCATCACGGAGAAAAAAGCATATTAGCTGAGGAGGTAGTTACATGGCACGCTTCGGTGATTGCTTGGATGTGATTGCAATATTCTTAGAAGCATCATATTATCTCAGACATGTTCTTTCAAGCCCTTGGAGCCCTCCTTTCTAAATTCACTGTCATAATTTAGTATCTGTTTAATTTTTCAGTCCAAAGAGAGGAAATCGGTTGCTGAGTGTTAGTTGACTGCAGTCTCCTTGGTGTAAAAACAAAATGGAAAAAATAAATAAGAATAACTATGAAACACAAAAAGAAATAATGAATACTGCTAAGGAAAAACATTTCAAGTACATTTAGTAAAATAAATAAATGCATTAAAGGCTACTATTTTTTTCAGTCACAAGAAATATGTTATGTCATTTTGCCAAGTAAGTGTGTTGAGTTTTTTGGTCACTCTTGTGATGCATTGCCTAAATTATACAGATTTTGTATTGTGTCTTTAGATTATATGTATGTAAAATCTATTTGAATAAACAAGTTCATAAATATGCATTGATTTTTGTACAGACAAATGACACTTCTGTTAATTTATAAAGTATAATGGATGTGAACGAAATAATGTGCAAGTAGTTAGGATCTGAGGTTTACAGATAATTGCACATTGAAAATATTCCCAGCAGTGAACTGTATTTCCATTTGTTTGATGCAAACCTTTGAAGAACATATCGGAATGAGAGGATGGCATATTTGGCTTACCAAAAAAAGCTGTACAGTATCTATTAGGAAGAAAAGGAGGATGTCTCTCAGTAGCGTAAACATATTTTACATTAGAAGCTATGATGCTTTCACAGACCGAGACACAGCCTGGGGGTGGGAGGAGAGATCAGATTTGTCTAATAGCTAAACTTAATGTCGTTCTCTGAGGTGGGCGTGGCCTGGCTCCTTTGACTCTCAACTTGGCTGCTTTATGGAGCAACAATGATTTGTGGAAGGAGTTTGGACAGTTCATCCATCTACCAGTTTTAATACTTGATTCAATATTTTGATAGCACTAGACTGATGCTGGTTTCTGAAGTCTTCTAAAAACTGAAATTGTGGCACAGAGAAGTAGATTGCAAGGTTTCTGGCAAAAAGAGAAGTGATTTTTAAGTAGCATATGGTAATATGAAGGTGGGAGAAGGGTGTATTTCAGAGAAAGATGAAATCTGATCTGAATCATGTGGCAGAGAAACAAGTGTATGAAGTTGGTCAGGTGCACACAGCACACTAATTTGCTCATCTGCCTGATCTTCTTGTATTTCATGAGTTTCTGCACTTCCTGGGGCTCTGTATGTCTGTTCAGGTCAGAATGGGAAAAGAAAATACTAAAATGTATGTGGACAAAATCGGGGGGGGGGGGGAATGTAATATCCCATGGGTGTCCAAAAGAGGCAGGTTTGGCCCAAAAGCCATAGTGATCAGGTGAGAGAAGCCCCAAGGGCTCAAGCAGGTGGACATTGATGGGCTTTCCTGGTCCTTTAGAATTCTGCTGTTATGCTTTGTTGCAATAGGGGCATTTAAAGGTGAATGGAAAAAGCTTTTAGTGTTCCTTTTACCAGCCTAAGCTGGCAGCATCATGGGTGCACATGTGCATTCAAAATGATAAAACTGTTTTTTGTTGTTTTTAAAGTAGTTTGCATAATGGTGCCTTCTTTACTCACAATCTGCCGTCTGGACTGAGATATTGACAGTTGTCTTCCTCCAACCTTGGATGACTTCGCTAACATCTACAACCGAACATGAAACTGCACACTCAGCATTCTGCTGCTGGGTGTTGATGATTTTACCATCTGTGGCAGGGGACTCAGTAACCTGATCTCAAGTCTCTTGGCAGGCCGGTGAAGTAGGAATTGAGAGTCTAATTTCCAAAAGTGCTAACCAGCCCGCCTCCGTTTAAAATACTTTGTTTTAAAACAAGTTGCCATTTTTAAGCCTACAACACAAATGCTTTTTCACAGCTGGTATTCTTCTAGGTTTAAAATGCTTTTCCATTCACCTTTCAATTATCTCTTTAAACCAGTCTTCCTAGCATGAAACACACAAGGGCATTGAGAAATAAGGGGAACCGGGCTAAATTGTAACAGGTTTCTGACATTGTGGAGGTCCATCATATCCTTCTGTGGTAAAGGAGGACATTCAGAAATTGTCGCAAAGGAGTCTTTAGAAAAGGAAACTCTACTGTATCATAGGAAGGATGGTTTATTCAGACAAACAGAATATTAACACACTACTTTAGATAAAGCAGTAACACAGTTGTGTGTAAATTAGCAGATCTTTTTCATAGACATATTAGTAAGGGATGATGATAGCAATGTAGACCAGTGCTTTTGTAGAATATGAGATAGCTTACCTCTTTCTAGTGGCATATCCCAAAAGTCAAGGGATGTCTGCAGGGAAGATATACAGCCCATCCACTTGGTGGCATTCTCTGTGAAAGACTGGGAAGGCCACCCATACATTGTCCCTGGAGACAATGTAATGCTTACTAGATGTGGAAGGCTTGTCATTGCTTTGATAGATGTGGTTTAGGCCCTGACAAACCTATGTTTTTTGTGCTATCTAATATGCATACCTGTAACCAATTCCCCCTCGCCTCCCATTGAGATGTGAGCAGTAGCAGAGGTGTTAATGAGGCACAAGCTACCGTATGTGAGCAGATTCAGGTATATTTGTCTCCCAGGAAGTTTGCATCCTCAGGTACATATTCAAGGAAGGTTGGTCAGAAATGGCTGGAAAGGGGTAAGGCATTGCTTGGGCCTTTGGTCTCAAGGACTCACCGTGAGAGGCAATGTGACAAGATCAGGCCAGTGTGAATACCATCCCCTGCTTGTTGCTAGCTCTCTGTCTTGTACAGTGTAATTAATATGCACTGTACTTAAAGAAACAACAAAAATCTTCTTACCTGGTGTTCCAGTCTCTCTCCTAAGTTTAAAGCTAAGAAAAGTCTCATGTTTTCCTTTGTAAGATAGACCCCATTTTACTTCCTTCACACACTAGGGTACAAGGTGCCCAGAGCTGATGTTTAACAAATATTAGCAACTGTTAGTCATCTCCCAGATATCCAGCAGACCTAGTCTGACTTGGATTGGTATTAGAAACTGAGATTTGTTGACACTACGCGCTTATAGGTGATGTGGTAGCATTTTGCAGAGGGTGATCCTGACCCCACCAAGACATGGAAACACAAAGGAATACAGTAAGACTTCTACACTCCACGGTAATTTTTTTTACACTGATTCTGCTCTTTTAACCTGTCCACTTCAGTTCCTCACTTTTGCTTTTAGCCCCTCTTCTTGCGATTCTGGAACCCACTTGCCAGAATGTTTACGCCTTTTGAGCGTGTTAGGAGCAACTTAAAAACCAATTGAAGGCCAGGCAATAAGAAATTCCAACAGAAACATACTGGGGAGCTAAATCTTCTCAACTAAATATTTATCAAATAATGGAGATCCATAATGTCACCCATTCAACCCTTTTCCTGCTCCCATTATCTTCTTTCCTATCTCCTCTGCAGTTTATCCACAAGTAATAAAACACTAAAATCAAAGCCATCTTTGCTATTATCATTGGCATTTCCATTCTATTTATTTGAATCCAATTGCTGTTGAACCATAGAGATGAGCCTGATGTGCAACACTGGGGTCTTGATGTTCCCAGAGTTTGGAAGGCTGTGTTTCATCTTGTAGACAGAGGGGCCAGATCCAAACTTCTGGAAAGTTTTAGGATTTTCCAGATCAAAGGGTTTGGTCAGGGATCCTCTCTGTTTAATAGATTTCAGTTTTATTGCTAAATGGGGGCAGAAGAATAAATGTGTCTTGAAAGTGTTGGTGCATTCTGGTTCACATGCCATATAGAAAGCTGTTTAACTATTCATTGGGAAAGGGAGAAGATTTTTAGGCATTGCTACTTAGGTACAGTGTATAACTGCTGTGTAAATATTAATACTGTTTATTTTGCGTCTCTTTCCCCCACCTCCTTCAATTATACTTTGTAGGGAGCAAAGAGCTTCCCCTTCACTTGATATGAGATTTGCTCATGGGAAGGGGAAGTTGAGTAAAATAGGAAAGAAGCTGGAGAGAGAATACATAATGTTAAATACACTCCCCTAACAATTGTATCTAGCACTACAATGTACCATTATTCATGGGGTCTGCACTGAGGGTCCAATTTTTTGCTATTTTCATCTTTTATATTTGTAAGGTGATCAATGAAGTAATGTGTGGGTTTAATAAAGTAGCAGTAGCTTAGACAGGCACAGATTTCACAAAAGATTTCTAAATAAGTGGATTCCTTCACTACTGTCTCGGGGAGCCATGTTTGCACCCCAAGAGGGAACAGGTGTTCATTCAAGCTATTGCTTCTCTACTTTAAGAATGCAAATGTAGGGGGACCAAATTTGGGGCAGTTTAGTCCTTGCTTGGGAAAATGCTGATGATTCCCTTGTTCATGTTTTATATTAAAGCACCTTTATTTTCCCACAGTGAGCTGCTTTTGTCGTTAGTGTGGGGGATCTCTGACCTTTGCTTCATTAGTCTCGGACCCCTGATTTATTTCAACTTCTCTTCTTCCATTTTTGTAGATTTGTCATTTAGAAAGGCAATCTTTGGCATTTTATCTGTTTGCTCCATGTAAAAGCACTCCAGGTCACAATGCCTTTTGATGAAAGAATAAAGTAACACTAATAAATCTCAAGTTTGAAGTTGTGTTTTTCAGATCAGGGTTTACCTCTTGCATATTGAACTACAAGAAGAAGAGTGGTTCAGTAGTTTTAGTTTGAAAGGGCTCTCCCATTTGGAAAAGATACCGATTACAGAGCCAATTATACAAGCCGTTGATTTGTCATGTGACCATGTCCGGTTTGGTTGTCATGAGCCAGGTTTATTTTAGGCCACTGGTGCTCCCGTCTCATGGCGCCAAGCTTCATTTGGCTGAGTCCACGTCACATATTTTAAGCAGAGGAGATAAGGGGGTTTCAGCAGCAATTAGTCATTTTGGGTGCGTCCATTGGGAATTTCAGAGGACTGGGTGCCCAACACACCCTGAAAATGGGGCCCTCAGACTGGGCCCCCAAAATCGCTAGTCGCTTTTTTGGAAATCGTGGCTTTTGCTGTTTTATTTCATGTGACAGCAATATGTGGGTGAATTCATTCCCTATACTTGTCCTCTGAGCATTTTAGGGACTTTTGTTTAATGGGCAGATAAAAATAAATATCCTTCAATGTTTTAACATGGTTAGCTTTCTTATTTACATCTAACGTTTCCAGCAGATCCACTTGACAAAGGTGAGATTCACTGACTCTCAAAAGTTTCATCTTCTCTCTTGGCCACCAACCGCTGGGTGTTTGTATTGAATGCCCACTGCTCAAAGTTCTAACAGCTGAGGTTTTGCCAGTGCTCCAGAGCTAGTCACTTTCAGTGTAGTATGAATGTTAGATTAAAATGTGAGGGAGAAAGTGGTGTGGGGTGTTATAAAGGTTTTATTGGCATGAGTTTGGAATGACCGTATCATTGACCAGCAGTGATAACACCATCAGGTACTTTATGTGGCCACATATTTTACAGAAAAACTGATCAATGATTTCTGGTTTCAGCAAATATCAATGGTTCAATTTTTCTTGTATCTTTCCACCTTTAAAGCTAAGTTGTCTAAGTCAAGGTGGAGGATGGGAAAAAGGAATACATTTTAGAAACCTCTTGAAATTATCTAAAACTTTTTATAAGTCATAATATTGCAGCTTTAGTCTGAAATTTCGTGTCTTGTCACAGCTATAAACAGATGCTCTATCTGATTAGAAAATTGGGTCAGTCCTTGCTCCTCTCCAGTAGCATTTAATCTTTTCCTAGTCCTGATGGACCACAAGATATGGGACCTTAAACCTGCCACTGGTGGAGGATTTAACATTGCCCAACCTGTGGATAAGGCCAGTGTAATTCTCAAAGCTAATTCCACAGTTAAGGTGGGGGGAATGTGCAGCAAGTTAATTGTGGGGTTTTTTTCTTATACAAATGTAATGGGGGTTGTTTGGCAAGCGGCTCAGTGATTTGGAATCTTAGAACGAGAGCCAGCAGAGTTAGATTATTACTGGGCAGAGTGCAGGAGAAACTGGCAAAGTTGCAAGATTTAGGCAATGGATGGATACTACTAAATGTACGAAACAAAAGTATTTTGCAGTCTGTGTCTGCATATGTTAATATATACATATATGCGATATATAACACATGCGGTATAATTTTATATATCGTGTGTGTACATATATTTACATATATGCAAATCTATGGTGAGTGCCAGGGTTTCAGTTAGGTGTGCATAACTGTGCACATTTTCACATACCTAATTTATGTGCATGAATATGTGCATGCATGAAGCAGGTGTCTGCAAGCATAAATGAGGCATGCACAGAACTGTGGCTGCCCAGTCAACAGTAGACACTGTGTATGTGGATATAATTAGGCAGAAAGAGACATGGACAGTGGTACTTTTGGGTGCCCATTGAACGAAGGGGGCTCTTAGTTCAGAGGCAGACAACTGGTTGTGAGCATCGATTCAGTTCATTCAGAAAACTCCTTCAAACTATAGGTGCACGCAGTGTCTTTATCAAAAAACCCCAAACTCACCACTCGTCGCGGGATATGCCAACTCTACCGTAATTTAAAATGGCATAGTCAGCCCACGGGGTTAACCGCTGTGGTCTAGGCAGCCATAGTGGTGTGTTTCTATTCTGTGAAAGATGAGCAAAATTCTAGGGTGGGAAAAAGATGCAAAAGTTGAGAGCGGGCTCACCAGTCAGAAGCCAATTTCAATATATATAATTATGGGGAAAGTGCTGAGAACTTCAGCTGACTGGCTGAATTGAACTCTGAGAATGACAGTCTGACCTTCTGCAGCTGTTTTAAATTAATGCCATTTGATGTCTTACTGCCACTTACATAATGTGTGTGTGGTGTATGTATATAGGATAGTTCAGGAATTCACTCTGAGGAAGATGTTTAAAAGAGCTCTCTCCAAGTTGATAGTTTCCTTAGACCTCTCCCTGCCCTTCCCTTCACATGTTTGTTAGCTAAATTATGGCAGTATATTAGTTTCTGAAGAGATTGTAAGCATTGACTCTAGGGTATGTTAAGGCACTGCATAATAGTGGGCAGTGCATAAATATTAGATCATGATTCACACCATTGCTTTCAGTGACCATTTCAGTTTATAATCGTGGTAGGGGAAATAAGTTAAAGAGAGCTCAAACCTGATAAGGTAAAGATGCCAGTTCTCTGCAGTAAAGGGAGGTATGTTGGAAAACACAGCTGTGGGGGTGTAATATTTTTTTAATTTTTTTCCCCTTCTTATACCTAAAAATCCTCTAGGATGGGATAATTCTTCTTCAAAATGACTGATGTATTCCAGGCTTGAATTGGATTCAAGATGCACATTGCAGGTCTGCACTGCGTCCACTGGGGTCATTTTTCCAATCCACAGATAAAGTCTGACTGAAGTGTCTCTAAAGCACAGCCCTCTCCTCTGTGGAAATACAAGGATTCCTGAGCCACAGAATGAGGGATACAAATTGGTCCAATCAACTTTATTTTTTTTAGGCTAAAGAAAACTTCAAGATAGTTTTTAATTGTTACACAGTTTGTACAGACTGCACAAAGTGAGAGGGAATATGTGGACTGATGGTCTTTTTAAACACTTGTTAGGGAGTTGTGCTGTTTAGAAAAGATTCGATAGCTCTTTGTAGTTTCTCACTTCGTCTCTCCTAGATTTAATGTTTGCTGTGAGCCCAGTCCTGCAGCCTTTACTGTGGCAATCCTTCCATTGGCTCCAGTGGGATTTAAGCACAACCTTAGGTACTTTGCTGAATCAGAGCCTGAGTAAGGGCTGCAGAATCAGGCTGTAAATCACAAAGGGCTAAATTCTGTACTCATTGAAGTCAAGAGGAGTTTTGCCCCTGAGATCAGAATTTAGCACTCAAGCCAGCCAGCATGGCTTATAAGATTCCCATTGTTTTGGAAGACCTATTGACCACCAGTTTGTGGTGGTTAAATATTTGTGTTTTATACCCTGCCTGAATGCAAACCTTAGATTTTTAAACTGTTTTACTGTTCTGTCCCATTCAGCCATCAAACCCTTTAGTTTCCCTGCATTGTCGCATTGGCATGTTTCTTAAAGTGGGCTTTGGGGGAAGGGAGCAGGTGAATGGTGATGCCCGAGAAATGTTTCTTGGGTAGAGGCAGGAAATGCCTAGCACACAGCAGACTTTATAGTGTGTTTTTTCTGTTTCTGTAAATAATCATGTATAAATGACAGAGCAGTGTGGAAATTATTAAAAGAAAAAAAAAGTCTCTTCTGTTGTTGTTTTTATATTACCTCATTCAGCAAGTTTGTTTTACAATGACGCAATGATGCTTTATTTATATTGTTTGTACTGTAATTAAAACAATTGACAGACATTTCACTTTGCTTGTTGTTTCATATGATCTTGTTTTGATTAAATATGCTGGTTTGTATTATGTTTCCCCTCAACCCTTGCTCCACCTTGAGATTTTTGTGTCAGTTGTACAGTATTCTGAGTTTTTAAGAAAAATGTAAAGTAATGCAGAGAGGGACTGCCATACTGTATAGGTCTCTTTCTAATAAAGACGACAAAACATATCTGTCATGGCTTTGGTTCTTTGCCTTAGTCTTCACCACAGAGCATGTTGGGAGATAACTACTCAGAACACCTGTCAGGCATGGTCCAAATATATTCAATCCTCTCTCCGCACCAGGAGCTGGAGAAGATGGCCTCTTGAGGGCCCTTCCAGCCCTACATATCAAGATTCTACTTTTTCCTGTTATGAATGATAGGAGATGCTTTGATTTTATTAGAATTCTTTGGAAGGGTCAGCTAAAGTAGCACATAAAGGGACCACTGGTCGACATAATTTATGTTTAAAGTCCTTTGACAAGGTTCCTCACAAAGACTATTGAAGAAGCTAAGTAGGCATGGGGTGAAAGGCATGGCTCAAAAACTATCTAAGCGTAGTAAGTGGTGCGTTTTCATCATGACAAAAGTTAAAAGCAGAATACCACAATGTTCCTTACTGGGACCAGTCTGTTTGTTTTTATTAATGCTCTGCAAAGCAGGCGGGCAGTGAGGCAGCAAAACTTGCAGATGACACAAAATTATTTGATTAGTCAAGTCAACGGATGACTATGAGGACCTAATCGAACTAGGTGGATGGGGCAACACCATAGCAGATTAAATTCAATATTGATGAATGCAAAATTGTGCAAGTTGGAAGGAAAAACTGGAACTACTCATGGACTTTACTGGGCAATAAGTTAAATATCAACTCAGGAAAGGGACCTGGGAGTCATTGTGGACAGCTCAAAGAAGACTTCTGTTCAATGCACCACTGTGGGTGGAAAAAGCCAATAAAATGTTAGGATACATAAAGAAAGGGGTGGAGACTAGCATGGGAAATATAATGTCATTATATAAATCAATGGCTTATCCTTAGCTGGAATACTGTGTTCATTACCAGTTATCCTATCTTAAAAAGGATATTGCAGAAAGAGAGGGGGCCCAGAGATGAGCCAGGAGAATGGAGAAGCTCTCGTGTGAAGGGAGATTGAAAAGATTGAGATTGTTTACCTTAGAAAGACAAAAAAGAGGGGACATGATAAAATTATTCAAAATAATGACTGGTATAAAGAAGGTGACACGTAGTAGCTGTGTCTCCTGTTGGTTGTCATACATTGGTCTAATTTCAGTTGTTGGGCTCTGTGTACGGGTGCTGAGTTGGTGCCCTGTGATATGCAAAAGGTCAGACTAGATAACCTAGTCTTAAACTGTATGGTTCTAAGGTGGATTTCTTTACTCCCATTGACGTAACAAAAGAATAACCAGAATGCAATGAAATTGAAAGCCATCAAATTCAAACCTGATAAACAGACATACATTTTCACACAGCACATAGTTAAGCTGTGAAACTCATTGTCACATGATGTTAATGAAGCCAATAGCTTAGCAAGATTCAAAAAGAGATTGGACACTTATATGGATATCAAAAATATCCAGAAATATGGTAATAAATACTTTTTAAAAAAAACTTTAAAGGGGATATAAAATTACATGCTTCAGTATTTATACCAATCCCTAACCATTTCTGGTGTTAGGTCAGTGTGCCATGCGAAGAGGGTGCAAGCAGATTATCCCTCTTCCCAACCTGCAGGCTTTCTTGAACCTTCCTCTGAATCATCGAGCAGTGGCCACTGTTGGAAACTGGATACTGAATTAGGGGGACCATCAGTCTGATCCACTGTGGAGATTCCTGTGTTACCATGAGTTGCTTTACTCAGTTACAGAACACAGCCAAAGGCATCATGACAACGAGGCAAGTACTACATCCCCTTCCTTAAAGACATCATGAGACCCCTGACTGGGTGAATCTGCAGCCCAGCTGCCAAAGGGCCTGGTTTTTAAATCATGCCCACTTCACGTTACAAATCCTGGGAGGAGGCTGTTGGAGAAGAGATGTTCATCAAGATTCCTCCACATCATCACTTTGAGAGGGTGCGGTTTGCCCCCAAGCAGCAAATGGAGCAGATCCCTTCTCCAAATCTGGAGAATCCCTATGGGTATGTCTACACAGCGAAAAAAACAACAAATCTCACGGCTGGCCCGGGCCAGCCAACTCAGGCTCACGGGGCTGAGGTTGGGGAGCTGTTGTATTGCTGGGTAGACTTCTGGGCTGTTCCAGGACCTTCCCACCCCCACAGGGTCCTAGAGTTTTGGATTGACCAGAACCTGAACTATCAGGAGGCATGATCAGATCCAGGCTCCAAGTCTGAAATATGAAGATGTTTGGATTGGAGGGTTTGTTTTTGGTCTCTCTGTGGTTTAGAACTTCAGGTACAACAGAACTCTGAAAGAACAGGCTAAAAGAAAGAAAATAGCAACTGGGGAAGACTGAGAGATTGAATTTACCAGATTAAGTGTGAAACATCGTCATTCCCTCTGCCTTCCTAAAGAAACATAACTGTTGACTATATGACAGGCCTGGCTGAGTGCTGCTGATTGAGTTTCCCTCTCTTCCCTAATAACACACTTTCTAACCTCTGATTTCTTATGGAAAATTCTGGTGTGAGAATGGCTGAGCAGATTTAAAGATGTCTTTTATTCCAATGTTTCTTACTACCCGAAACCCACCTCCACACACCCTTGCAAATTCTCTCAGCTGGTGGCATTCACAGATCTCTAGGAAGAAAAGAAAATATAACACTGCAAGGCAGCAGAGGTCAAAAAGGAGATTTGAAAGGAAAACACTGCAGCCCTAATGGGAGTGGGAGAGCCCCCTTTTCTAGGACGATGTAGCAATTACTATAGACACAAGACTGTTGCTCTGTCATAAGGCCCCTCCATTCTTTTCCACCCTCCCTGACTAAATCAGCACTGCTAGAGCTGAGGAGCAATAACTTAGACACTTCCAGAGCACACAGGCCATAGGTCTGATCCTCCCTGGTACCAAGTGTCCTTGGCTCCTAGTTAAAACACTTCGCCCTGCAGTGTCACTGTTTCCCTTTTGTTCTTTTGGATCAAATCCAAATGGGAAAAACAGGGTGGGAGGAGAGAGAATGCGGACGCAACATACACATCTCACACAATGCGATGCTGTCATCAGAGCTGTATATCTCTCCCATTTGAGATTCCACAGCAGAGTTGAGAATCCAGCCAAAAAGCAACACCAGATCCATATTTGTTTAAATAAACATTTCAGTTCACTCAAACATGACATTTTTCACAGATGGGTTGAAGACCACCTTTTCCTTGTTATATTCACATATTTTTCTCCTCATCCTCTGACGTGTCAGGGCTATCACAGTTTTCCTGCCTACTTGGAATAGAAAATAACTGGAGGGTATTGGCCAGCAAATGTTGACTGTGCAGAGGTAACTTCTGTGTCATGCTGAACCCTGTAGCAGTCTCATTCCTTTGACTGAGCTCTATGTCCTACACGTAGCAACACAATAGTACAAAGACTCAAACCCCCCGTATGATAATACAGTACAACCCCTATTTTTTTAATTAATTGGGGATTGAGAAGATCGTAAAATTGAACATCTCCAAGTTACGGTAGGCATGACGCATAAGTGGCAGTATGGTGCACTGAATTGCTTTCTTGTCCTTCAAACTACTCCAAAGCAACTTCTCATGCACTGAAGGCATTGGGATGTGAAAGGATGGTGACTTGATCTTCGCTGACATCACTTTCATTATGAGATTCCCCCTCCCCTTGGGAAAAATGGTTCTTATGACTGGTCAGTGGTAAGACTTGTGTTCATAAAATCAAGGCTCTGCTGTCTCACTAAGTCCTTTCAGGACAGAACTGGGGGTTTTTTTTTCACGTTGCCTGCGGAAGGAACATTATAAAGATGACCTACTCTGCTCCTCGGGCAAAGATTAGCCTCATGTTGTCTTGCTGAGAAACCTCCCCTAAATGAGGGGTGCCCAAAAGACCCCCAGCTCCTGCATTTAAAACATCACCCTTCACTACAAATACCATATTAAAAGGCCAATTACAAATACACTAGCGCAGGTAGTCATGAAAACCTGGAAGACAAAGTTCAGATGGAAACACCATTTTATGTGTGCCATTAAACATTATTTAATTAGCACATACATAGATTTCAGTATTTTCCATAAATGTTGCCGTTACATTGTGTTTGGTATAAACATTTCTATCTCTACTTTACAAATAGGTAAATTAAGGCACAGGAAGATTGTCACTGGACCAAAGTAGCACAATAAATCAGTGGTAGAGCTGGGCCTAGAAAAGAGATCAGCAGATTCCAGTTCTGTTATCCTGTACACTGGAAGTTTGCTATTATGCTCAGAGATGGCAAATTCAATAGAAATATAAGCCCAGGAAGCCATATTAAGGCTTGAGTAGATCTGAGAAAAAAAGTGTCCTTGCTTTGTTAAATTTCCTTTAGAATTCATTTCCCACTCCCGCTCCCCCTATTTCCAGGTCCTGGGATTCTTCTGAACGGGTTGCAGGTAGCATGATTTCCAGCTGATGCAGTACTGTATCTCTATAATGCCACTGTGTTACAATTCCTACCACTGACAGCTGGAGTGATACTCCCGAGAGCCCTAGATTGAATGAGTTACTAGGAAAGGCCTGTGGAATTTATTAAGAAAATGCGTTTATTTGTGGTGAAACCACTAAATGTAATGCAGTAAAACCACAACCCACATTCCCTCTGTGACATGATGGCTGAACCCACTAAACTGTAATTTCTCTCTTCTAAAGTCCAGTAAAGCGCCTAATTGGCCAATAAATGTGGTCACAATAACTGCACTTGACACACAGTGACACTGCCTGCAATTAGCACTTATTTATTTGCATATGATATTGACCGCTCTCCAGCTCAACTCGTTTTCAAGATCTGTTTGTTTTGAAGCCAGGAAACATCTCATTTGCCACAAAGGAGAGAGAAACTAAAACAGCTAAAAAGTAAAAGGCAACACCATACCAGCAAGCAGGAATGATAAAGGAATCTGGCCTTGCAAATCTAGCTGCTGGGCATGTTACAACATTTCTGTAATTAATTTTATGCTGGCACTGAGTCTTCTAAAAAAAAAGTTACTAACTGGTGCTGAGATTCTGAATTCTTCCATTGCAAGGAAGGGAAAGAGGCATGTGGATTAAAGAAGACACTAAAAATTAGCCTGATCAAAATGACTATGATTTGCTACTGCAGTTGATAACACCTCAGACGAACCTTGCTGGGTCTGAGTTGGCCTGTCTGTTCAAAACATTCTGCTTGTATGAAATTGCTTGATTAAGGCAGGACCTCTTGAGGGTTTTTCTCTCCTACATTTACCCGACAGGCCAGGGGCAGTCCAAACCTTTTCTATTGGTGAACTACGTCCTTATCTTGAGGGGTGCCATCCTTTTTGTGGGGAAGGGAGGCTGGCTAAGAGGCAGCTAGCGTACTCAGGCTGTCTCAGACCTGGTAGCTCAGCTGCCATTGCCAGCTGTCATGGATTCTACCTCATTACCTGGACTCGGTTTTGTGACAAATTCATCAAGGGCTGAACAGCAACAACACGAAATAAGTTTCGTCCAGGCAGAGAGACCCATGGCTATGATTTTAAATGGCAAGCTCTGTTATGACAACAAATTCAACCAGCTCTCTCTGACTCACTGTTTGATTTTTTTGCCCTCCCTTTGTTTCTTTGCAATTGAAGCATGTGGGACAGCATAATTCTTTGGAGTCCTCCCCACCCCTCATCTTCAGAGATGCCGGACATTCCCTGTAAGGTGCTGAATGCCCGCAATTTCCATTGACATCAGTGCAGCTTGGTGGGACTCAGCACCTTTCAAATTAAGGTTGTTACGTGGGACATCCCACCTGCCCCAGACTGCACAGCTGTGTTAGCAGCTTCCTTGCCATATACGTCAAAACTAGAATACAGCAGGGAAAATGTAAACAAGGAGATAATGCATCATCATGTGATTTTCATGACTCTTATGTGTAATCTGTGTTGTTCTGTACTTGCATATTAATTATAATACTTTGCTGTTCTATATGGTGTCTTCCATCTGATGATCACAAATCTTTGCTCTGCTATGTTGTACATGTTTGTTAGTAAAGTCATCATGCTTCTGTCAATGGAGAGTGCACCAAGGAGACACTATGAATACAGCGTGTGATGAATCCAGACAAAATCTCTTTTACTTATAGCTTTTCAACATTGTGCTGTCACTAGGCCATACATCAAGATTCTGCCATTGCTGGCAGCAGTCACTAAGGACTCCCGTGCCCCAAAGCTTTCAGTTGGATGAAGGAGATGGTGTGAGGGAAGAATTTGGAGCCAGGCAGAGAAAATTGAGCAGTGAATTGAGGTGGGGAGGGGTGAAAAAAATTAAATGGGCCAAAAAATAGAAATAAAATGCCATGTTTACCCTTCTGAATGTGCAGAATTTTGTGACATTAGCCCTTGATTTCTCAGACTTTGTGGCCTGGAAAGTGTGTGTGTCGCCAAATTGTTTTGGTCAGAAGCAAAGCAGTGTCATTCTACCTTGCGCTCCACAGTGGGACTGATATCTTTAGGCTTTGTACTTCCTCTTTTATTTAATGATCCCCAAGATTGATTGTCTCCTGTGACTATTGACAGATGAAGAGCACTTGGGGGGCACTGTTCCTGCCCACCCCCATAGTGAACCCCACCCTCCAAAACAGAAAGCTATCATAACACCCATCTACTGCTAACAGTGCACAGTTCCAACTGGTAACGGCCGAGCTGATTGACTGCAGATTTCCCTGTAACTGAACTTAATTAGCAAGCCATTCAGGTCTGGAGATGGTTCCAATTTATTTATTGGCTGATGGCATCCCACAAATTGGCCTGGCCAGTTAATATCCACAAAGTTGAGGTTTTGTGCCAAGTGAATAAATAAAACAGGATTTATGCATTCAGCCATGCAGTGACTTGAACAGAGCTGGCAAACTCCTCTTAAGCCACTGGGAAGCCTCTGCCCTTAGATTTTACAAAGTGATGGGCTGGAGTGCAGGACAGTAGCTGCAAATCACAAAATCCTCTTCCAGTGACAACGGGTAACAACCAAAGGCAGGGAGGCCCTGGTAAGAAAAATCCCACCATCTCTCTGTGTTCAGTTAGAAAAAGAGGTGCATGAACTGTACAGGCTGTGAAGCAACATTCAGAGTCACAAGAATTCGAATTCAAAAACTCACCTACATATATGTGACATGACCATGTGTTATGACTTATCGTAATGGTGGGGGAAACTGAACAGAGCTAAGGAATTTCTCCAAGTTAGCCTGCTGTAATGGCTGTGATGCTCAGCTGAATGTGAATGGTCAGTGATGTGGTGTCTGTGGTTAGGTAACTGAAAGAAGAGGGTGGCATTCTGTTTTCTGTGTGCTGCACCTTTCAACGTAGACAAGTCTCTCTGCCAGCTGCAGAGGCTGTTTTTCAGTTCAGAAGCATGACTGAGTTACTGTGATCTCTTTTGTGGAGACTTTGTATTTGTTCTTTCTTTGGAAGTGTTTTTCCTGATTCAGAAGTAAAAGTCATCTAGCTGGGAAAGGGCTCGTTTTGCTTGGAAAACATAATACATGACAAACCTGATGAAATTATTGAGTAGCTTTGTTATGTAGAAGACACTTCAGTCAATAATACCCTTCTTTCCTGATTTCCATCACCTTCTTGTCAACACTGTTAATGGTTACCTATAACAGAGCTTTTTCCTTCATTGGTCCTGTACCCTTTTCAGTTTCTTTACCTTGGATAAAGATGACATGAGAAGTGTGGGGTTTTTTCCTTTAAAAAGAAAAGGAGGGAAAATAGCAGAAGATGTGGCATTCTTGATCTCCCGTTTTCCTGGAAGCAGCTAGTGACTGTCTCGGGGATGTGCATTGTTAGTGCTCTGCAATTTAAAAGGCAGGTGGTTTGAACCTTTAAAACACTGTTTTTGTTAATAAATTCTACATCAATTGCTAATTAACATGTTGAGGAAAGAATGTCTTTGTTAAACTGTCTACCTAAAAATCCCTTCCCCTCCCAATTGCTTCAGTGTTTATTGTTTTCACTCTTGTGAGGTCATGTTTTCATTAGATCTCTAGATATTCAGCCCGAAACAGGACCTACATTTCTAATGGAAATAAGGAAGGGAAGAAGAGACTTTCAGGCCACCTTCCATCGTCAAGAAGCAAAAAGGGCACAGCCATTTTCTTTTCATTGCACTCACCTTTAAATCTCTTGCCGAACCTGTAAAGTAATCTTCTAAAACAACTCTACAGAGCTTCTTCTTTGATTTGAGTCTCCTGATGAAGATACAGTAATGATACTTGATGGCTCATTATTGGGTGTATAACAGAAGCCATTGCATTTCACACAGTTACCCCTGTGTTGAGCCCAATAACTTGTGTTTAACCAAAGCATACCTTCTGTTTGGCTAATGTATTTCTTCCTGGAAGGCCTCTTGTCCTGACGTCAAGACAGCAAGAGGAGAATCCACCAATTCCCTTGATAGTTTATTCCAATAGTTTATTTCTCATTTTTGTCTGGCTTCAACTTCCAACCACTGGTTCTGATTCTGCCCTTGTCTACTAGGTTAAAGAGCCCTTTGGCGAGGTGACACATAGGGTGGGCTTGTGGGGGTCAAGTGCCCCCCACAGCAGCCGGTCCAGGCAGGGAACAGAAGGGGCGGGCCCAGAGCCTGTTCTCATGCTGGTCACTGCCTGAGAGAGAGAGCCTGGCTGTGGTGGCAGTGGGCAGGGGCAAAGCGAGCCAGTGCCCCCCTGGCATGCTCAGCCCCTGTCCATGGCAGCCGAGCCCGGCCGGGAGCTGGCTGCTGCTGCCACCCGTCCCCAGTCAGGTTCTCTTGCGGGCAGTTGCTCCACTGCACAGAGCAGCGATCAGGAGTGGCTTCCTCCCGCTCCCTGCCCGGGCCTGGCTGCTAGGAAGAGAAGAGGGACATGCTGGGGGGAGGGGTAGCCAGCACAGCAGAAGGACAGAGCCCCTCCCCCGCAAAGTTAACGTGGGGTGGGGAGAGTGCAGCGGCCCCGGACTGGGGGCAGGGCGGAGGAGGAGACACGTGGGGCAGTCATATGTCCTCCCCTTTAGATTGCTCCCCCACCCCCACCCCCCAGTATGGGAAGGCACCAGTGGTCTATGGGGACCGGGTATTTTCTGTCTGTGAAGGAACTGATACGCTGTAAGCAAGTCACCTCTCAATCTTCGTTATGATGAGCTAAACTGATTGAGCTCTCCAAGTCGCTCACTGTAGGGCAGTGGGTCTCAAAATTTCTACTGGTGACCCCTTGCACACAGCGAGCCTCTGAGTGCGACCCCCCTTATAAATTATAAACACTTCTTTTCTATTTAACACTCATAAATGCTGGAGGTGAAGCGGGATTTGGGGTGGAGGCTGACAGCTCGCAACCCCCCAGGTAATAACCTCACTACCCCCGGAGGGGTCATGACCCCCAGTTTGAGAACCCCTGCTATACGGCATTTTCTCTGGCCCTTGCATCATTTTTATGGCTTTTTTCTGCACCCTCTCTAGGTTTTCAGCACCCATTTTAAGTCGTGGGCACCAGAATGGTGGCAGTATTCCAACCGCGACACGCTCTCACTCCCCAGTTCAACACCCAGCCAGGGGAGGGCTCCGCAAAGTGCCAGGCAAACAAGAGAGAAGATGAAGAACTTGATGAAGGCAGGAAGGAGGAACATAGCTGAGGAGAAGACACGGGGTGGTGGGATGGAGGTATGGGGGGAGCTGGAGAGGTTGAGGGGGGATCTCAGAGGTGCTGGGGGCATTGGGAACATAGACATACAGAGGTGGTATGGGGGGCATAGAGGAGCACTAAGAGGGAAGTGTGAGGTAAAAGTATGGTGACTAGATAGCAAGTGTAAAAAATTGGGATGGGGTGGGGGGTAACAGGTGCCTATATAAGGAAAAGCCCCCCAAATCAGGACTGTCCCTGTAAAATCAGGACATCTGGTCACCCTAGATAAAAGAGTACTGATAACACAGGAGGGATACACTTTTTGGGGGGTGCTCCTAGATAACACAGTGTTGGGTGTATTCTAAATGCCTTGCTGGAGAGTGGGGGAGGGGGATAACCAGGGTGAGTGAGAGAGAGAGCGAGCAGGGGAGGGACAGGATAGACATCCAGGAAGGAGAGAATGGAGGGAGGAGAGATGGTCAAGAAGGGGAAGTGAGGGGGAGAGAGGGCAGGGACAGGAAGAGTCTGCGGGTGAATAGAGACATCTCAGGGAGGAAGTGCTAAAGGAGAAGAGACCCCAGGAGGTGAGGCCCAACGTACTGAAAGGTAGGTTGGCTTTGTGATTAAGGCATGCGCTGGGACTCAGGAAATCGGGGCTCAAGTCCTAGCTCGGCCACAGGCTGCCTACGTGACCTTGGCTTAATCCCTACTGCTGACACGCGCCCTTTTGTGCTTCAGTTTCCTCTCTTTAAAATGGGGATTACGCTTTCCTGCCTCGCCGAGGTATCCGGAGCCTCAGCCATTAATGCTGGCAAGGGGCCCATACTACAGTGATGCGGGGAGGGAAGTCATAAAAAAGGCTGTAATGAAACACTGGTGAGACCCCTGGAGGTGAAGGTATCTGGGGATGAAAATAACAGGTTAGCGAGGGAGGATGGAGCCAAGAGTCATACTGTGGTGATTTGTGCAATATAAATACACGTGGAAGAATGCAGAGAAAGATTTATAGGGAGAAAGGACGGGAAAGAAAAGGTCATTGGTGGGAAAAAGAGACAGGTAGATAGAAAAGGAGGAGCAAAACCCTTAAGCACAGAGGGACCAGAACAAAAAACAGAGGGAGTCTGGCTATGTCCGTTGTCCTGTTAGGTGCCAGAATGTTACATGCACACTGTCCTTTATCTGACATATCAAGAGACCTCACGGGACAGGATTCTCTAGGACAATGGCGCTTGGGAGCCCACTGTGTCCTGGAAGTTTATGTAAAATGTCCTCTCTCTGTGTATAGAAGAGGAGAACCCGCTTTGGTCTGATGTGTATATGTTTAATAAGGGTGATTCTGGCTAGTTTTTACATACTCAGGGCATGATTTTGTTGTGCTCTGTGTAACTTCCCAAACATCTGCGGCCTTTCCCAGATGTGTGCTTCTCTAGCCACTCGCAAGTGCAACTAGGGGATTTGCGCACACATTCAGTTGGGCACCCAGAGATATGCGTGTGCAAATACCTGCCTGCTAGGGCACGGAACACCAGCCTAGTATGATTCTGTATTCATTTAATGGACGACATGCAAGTTAGCTGGGACACTGGGCTTTTGTTGCAATTGGTCCATGCATTTTAACAGGGCTGTCTCTCCTTAGTGGCATATGGAATCTAAATGACGTGGCCCTTTCTCTTTCAGTAGCACCGTCCTCTGGTGCAACACAGTACAATCTGTACCATATCCCTTGTAATTTATTGCAAGATTATTTGGCACTACCTGTAAATTTCCAGTTTCTGGTGTGACACAGCCTTTGGTACTGAAAATACAGAAGTACAATAAAGAACCTGTCAGGGAAAGCTGAGAGTTTTGGCAGCTGGTTAGGGAACAGATGGGGGTTTTGGCATCCAGGAAAGCATGGGAGGTGACACAGTTGAGGTTTTTGGTACTGGAAAATGGTTGAAGCTCTTCTTTCCCCTGTTTGGGCAGGTCTGAATATGACGTTATATTTTGGGAGAAGGGGGGTTTAAAAATAATTGTTTCTTAGCCCAGCAGCCAAACCCATAGCCGTCTCCCTTCACTCCCATCTCCACCCCAATATCTGCCACTCCATCCAGGAGTGAAGAACATTAGCTGGGTGGTTCTGCCAAACTGATCAGCTGGGAAATCTCAGAAATGTAGGGCTGGAAGGGACCTTGAGAAGTCATCAAGTCCAGCCCCCTGAGCTGTGGCAGGACCAAGTAAACCTAGACCATCTCTGACAGGTGTTGGTCCAACTTGTTTTTAAAAGCTTCCAATGATGGGGACTCCATGATCTCCCTTGGAAACCTATTCCAGAGCTTAACTACCCTGATAGGGAGCAAGTTTTTCCTAATATCTAACCCAAACCTCCCTTGCTGCAGATTAAGCTGATTTCTTCTTGTCCAGCCTTCAGTGGCTACGGAGAGCAATTGATCCCTGTCATCTTTATCACAGCCCTTAACCCAGTGCAAGACTGTTATCAGGTCCCCCATCAGTCTTCTTTTGTCAAGACTAAACATGCCCAGTTTTTTTTTAACCTTTCTTCGTAGGTCAGGTTTTCTAAACTTTTAGCATTTTTGTTGCTCTCTTCTGGACTCTCTCTAATATGTCCGCATCTTTCCTAAAGTGTGCAACCCAGAACTGGACACAGTGCTTCAGCTGGGGCCTCACCAGTGTCTTACATACAGCACTCCTGTATGTACTCTTACATACAGCCCAGAATCGTGTTAACCATTTTTGAAGCTGCATCACACTGACAACTCGTATTCAGTGTGTGGTCCACTCTAACCCACAGATCCTTTTCAGCCCAACTACCACCAGTCAGGTTTTCCCAATGTTGTAGTTGTAAATTTGATTTTTCCTTCCTAATTCAAATACTTTGCACCTGTCTTTATTGAATTTCATCTTGTTGAATTCAGACCGATTCTTTGATTTGTCAAGGTCATTGTGAATTTTATACCTGTCCTCCAAAGTGCTAGCAATCCCTCCCAGCTTGGTGTCATCTGCAAATTTTATTCACGTACTCTCTACTCCATTATCCAAGTCATTAATTAAAATATTAACTAGTACTGGACCCAGGCCTGCCCCCTGTGGGGCCCCAGTAGATACACCCTCCCAGTTTGACAGCAAACCACTGATAACTACTCTTTGAGTATCATCTTTCAACCAGTTGTGTACCCACCTTATGGTAATTTAATCTAGCCCGCATTTCCCTAGTTTGCTTGTGAGAATGTCAAATGGAACTGAGTTAAATGACTTATTAGAATCAAGATATATCACATCTAATGCTTCCCCCTATCCACTAGGTCAGTAACCCTGTCACAGAAGGAAATTAAGTTGGTTTGGTGTGATTTGTTCTAGGCAAATCCATGCTGGCTATTCCTTATGATCCTATTATCCTCCAGGTGCTTATAAATTCATTGTGTAGTAATTTGCTCTAGTATCTTTCCAGGTATTGAAGTTAGGCTGACTAGTCTATAGTACCCTGGGCCACCTTGGCCCCTTTTTAAAGATAGATACTATGTTTGCCCGTCTCCAGTCTTCTGGCACCGCTCCCGTGCTCCAGGAGTTCTCAAAGATAGTAGTTAATAGTTTTGACATCTAAGGCATCACCATCCATTTCAGAGCGCCAGCCCCTGATTTGTGGGGGGGCAGGTCAGGTCCCTCTGTGGGATGGCTTCTGGCAGCTAACTCAGGCAGACTTCACTGCAATAATTACATTCACACCAGTGACGGATAGGTAAGCGGTTGACAGAGGTGAATGGGCCACTGAGGAGGAAGGACACAATGGAGCAGAACACTGGAGGACTAACCAGCAAGAGCAGAGTGCCTATGATTGGGGTTGGGCATGGAGGGTGGGATGGAGGGAGAGCACCTGGGAGAGGAGTGCAGCTTCTGACCACCAAGGGAATCCCTTGGCCTGGTTAGGGTGTAGGAGAATCCCTGGGTCTGCTGGGGAAGAAGGTGGAACAGCTGAGTGCGGGGAGCCCTGGGCCTGCTGGGGAGGAAGGTGGAACCACTGGGTGCAGGGAGCCCTGGGCCTGCGGGGGAGGAAGGTGGAACCGCTGGGTGTGGGGAGCCCTGGGCCTGTAGAAGAAGAAGGTTGAACCGCTGGGTGCGGGGAGCCCTGGGCCAGCAGCAGCCAGCAGTTGTGTACATCAGGTGCCAAACACTGGGGGAGGACTTGCCGCTGAGGATCTGACCAGTGGAGGAGTCAAAATTCAATCCTTCCTTCTTCCTCTTTTTCTGTTCCTTTCTTTCCTTCTCTGAACTCTTAGGCTTGGTCTACACTTAAAAGTTAGGTAGGAGAGTTACATTGGTCACGGGAGTGAAAAATCCACACCTGCGACTGGCATCGCTATGTTGACTTAAACCTCAGCATAGAGACAGTTACACTGATGCTTCCAATGACCTATTTACCATCATTCAGGGGGATGGTGTTCCTGTAAATAGACAAAAGGCGAGAAAGTGAACAAGTGCAAAGAGATGACGTGATTTGCCCAAACTTACCCATCAAGTCAAAGGCAGAGTTGGAAATAGAACCCAGTTCTTTTGAGTCCCAGTCCTGTGGCCAGTCAGTCTCTGGCCTCTGCCAGGACTGCCTACAAGAATATCTTTCATGATGTGCACTGAGAACATCACAGGTCGTGGAGCAGTTGCCATATGGCAGCTGGTGACTCAGTGTGAAAAGCTCTGTCTCCCATCTCCAACCTCCTCAACCACCCAGTGCCACCAGCAAATGAAGAATCGAAGAGCCACGGCTACATTTTAATTGAAGAGCTTCCCACACTACAAGCAAGTACAATGGAAGCAAATAGAGGTGAGATATTATGAGAACAGAAGTAATTGTAATAGAGATGCATACAATCGTTTAGTATGCAGAATACATTAATCCTGAGGTGCACTCTAGAATGTATTTACATTCGACACTGTTACACGGATAAGCAACAGCACACAAAAGAGAGAATTCTCCAACAAGGGGTACAAAGCTGGTATAAAGGCTATAAGGTTAGTGAATGAAAAGAGGGTGAGCATTGTAGAAGGTACATATGTGGAATGAGAGGCTTGCTAGTATTGCCTTATATTTCATATGTTTTTGCATGCACATGGAGCAACCATACACTTCTGGTGTAACATTCATTTAATTTTAGCTTAAGGAAATACAATTATAAGAGAGAACAAAAGTCATAGAGGTTAAGGCCCAGAGGGACCACCAGATCATCTAGAAAGTAAACTCTCCATGGGTGAGAGCGCAGTGAGTGCATGTCTTGTCTTTTTGACGGTCTGCATTGATCTCAACAACAATTGGCTGACAGTCTCTGTGGTCAGAAGAGACCATGGAGATTTAAAGGTGCAGTGCACAGAAAACAAAACCAGTTACATAACTGAATACAGCACAGTAGCCACCATTCTTTATGTGGAGTGTGTGTTGGGGTGCCACTAAAGCAGTTCTCTGTTGATACTGAGATTGGTTCGGTATTAAAAGACCTGCTTTTTTCCCCCCTGGTTTCCTCAGAATAACTGTGAAACCTCCTTCTGAATTAAGAGTTATTAGCGGGAGTAATTGGGATCACCTTACTTTACAAATGTTACTTTGCAAAATGAGTCAGGAAGACAGATCCATCTCAACTATTATTCATTAAGGAAAGTCCTTTATAAATCCCAAATTAACAATTTCTCTTAGAGAGACTTACTATTATCCTTCTTTCGTGGCAACTTATCACAGCTTTGGAAATGTAGAAATATGAAAATAATTGAGGGGAGGTGAGGAGAAGGGAGGAATATAGCAATTTTAGACCTAAGAGCAAGGCATCTGCTTAAACAAATACTGATGTGTGTTAAAAAAAGACCATTAGCCTGATGGTGGAATGCAATGTGTTTATCGATAGATAATATTAAACTAGGAATATAATGACGTTCACAAAGTGTATTTTTAGCAGGGAAGAGGTTATTTGTATGTAGTGCATCATGTCACTGTACAACTGCCAATGGTTTTATGAAGTTCTTTTATACCATATATTCAGGCCAAGATCGTCAAAGGTAATTCCATTGATTTCTATGGAAGTTATGCACCCAAATCCCTTTGAAGCAAAGTGAGGATGCACTAATAGGTCTAGGAAGCCATTGTTGCTGGATCCACTAAGTTACTTTGCCAATTGTTGGTAATGTTCCCTGTATGTTTATATAACATTGTATTTCTGCTGAGCCACCAGGAATGTTTCATAATTTGGTCCTTTACATATATAGTAAAACTATGTTTACCCAGAATCCCTTGAATGCATCAAAGGCATTTGGAGTAACTGAATGAGCTATTGGTGAAGAGACGCACATTCTGGGGCTGTTACTAGGACTTGGATGAGAGAGTTTCAGATTAAAAGGGTTCAGATAAACAGGGTTTTACTGGACTGTATCAGTTCCATTTCCTACAACAGGAAGGAGGAACCAGCCCATTTTGCTTTAAAGATTTTTTTTTTTCATTGTGATTCTTTTTTCAGGCATAGCTCTCAGACATTCTTGTTTTAATAGGTTGTATTATTGTGTTCTGTGTCACAGCTTACACAGGCAAAACTCCCATTCACATTCATCTTGACTCAATTGGGAATTTTGCCTGTGTAAGGACTGTGGGAATTGGCCCCATGGAGGATCTGTGACCTCAAAGTTCTAGTGTTTCAAAGTCAAACAATGGGAGGAATCCTGTTTGTCACATGTCACTGATGCCAGATCTGTCAGCTTCTCCTTTTGGTAATGAGCTGAATCGGCCAGTGGATAAACAATTATTTAATTTGCATAATTACATCACCACTTTGATATCCCTGTGTTTTTTTTAATTGTTCCTGTTCTGAGGATATGAGGTAGTGATGCTGTCCCTGGAAATGCTTGCTGGTATGTTGCAAGGGTACATTTTGTCATTGTTCTCTTTATCAATTCTAAATGCTTAAGTAGCAGCAGCAGTCATCCTGAAAAGCATATTGGAAAGTACAATAGCAAGCTCTGGTGCTGAGGAGTGAAAGCATGTAAACCTTTGCCACCTATTATCAGGGCCTTCTCACACAAAGCATCATGAAAAGTCATCTTTGCAAAAAAATAATTAAAGGAAAAGCCCATATTTGAGGCAACAACCTTCAGCTGATTTTGGAGGAAGTTCATAATAACTCCACTCAGGTGACTGCAGATAAGCCATATTTGTTCATAATGTATGTTTAACTTCTGCATTATGGGTTTATGAAACAGCAATGTTTTGTGTTCTTATTCATTTTCCTCTCCTTTGTCTTGCTGTGGAAAGGGAATGATGACAGACACTTTGAAATGTGTATTTACACACTTCAAGTCAATTTACTCATTGTTTATAACACTAGTCCTAAGAAGTTTATGGGAACCCTCAGTTTGTATTTTGAAGCATCTCAGTTACACTGTTTGAGAGTTGAAACTCCACCCATAGAAGTCAATGGCAAAACTGGCATTACTGCCAATGGGACAAGGCTCAGACCTTTTGGACCCAGATCCTCAAAGGGATTTAGGTACCAGACTCCCATTGATTTCACTAATTCAATCATCCTGATGGATTTAAATAAATTACCCATATTTTTCCGCACGTTTTTAGAATATGCTCTAGCTCTGTGATCATTTTCCCATTGGAATGCGGGGACTAATTCCAAGCATCCGTTCCTTCACAAATGGTGGTGTGTCCTATCACGAACGAAAAGTGAGGCTTCCACTGGCAATGGATAAAGTAATTCAGTGAGTTTAGTGTCTCTATCCAAATCTAAAGAAATATCATTAAACAGACATTCATTTGATGCAAATACATTTTGTACTTCTGACATTTCCTGTAGAAAAAGAGGACTGATCCCAAGTCAGTGAGAGCCTTTCCATCTATTTCACAGGGCTTTGGCTGTGGGTTCGGTTGTCAGCTCTGCCACAGATTGTGTGACCCTGGTCAAGACACTTAGTCCTTCTCTGCCTCAATTCTCTGTCAGTTAAAGGGGGATGATAATGCCTGGTTTCCCCCACACTTTATCTGTCCTGTCCACTAAGATAGTAAGAGAATTCCAGCCCCACAGAATTTACAGCCTAGCACAACATGGCCCTGAGCTGGGTTGTTCTTGTGACACAAACAATAATAATTAGGGCAGATCCTGTTCCTGTTTAAACCAGTGGCAGTTTTGTCCCTCGTTTTGATGAGAGCAGCATCAGGACCTTCCTCTCTGTTCTCCACTGTTCCCAGTTTCCAAGATAAAAACGGCAACATTTTCAGGGACTGCAGTTGCACCTCCCTGGGTCCTGGGAACTATGGGTTTGGTAGTTGGTTTTTTGGCCCTTTGATCGTGTGCACCTCCAGAAATGCGCAAAACTCTGTGAATCTTTAACCGGTGCCCATGCAGGATCACTGGGCAAATTCAGTTCTCTGTGTATGGCTATCGCCGGTATTCTTGGCCTGATTCACCAGCGTCCCCTGGGGTACCTCGGTTGAAATCAACGGAGCAGAGCCGGCTGAGTAACAACACAGCGCTGCTGCGTCCTCTGTGCCATAGACCGAAAGGGAAATGGGGGGAGGAGAGAGAGACTTAAGGGGCACGTGACTCAGACCTGCTCTGGGATAATCAAACCTCCCTGTGATACCCAACTCGAAACTCAACCTCTTCCTGCCGACGTTTTTGGCTAAGATCAGCCCCAGTGCTGTGTGCGTGCGCTCGCGTGCAAGTGTAAATCACCAGAGAAAAGTTAAGTAAGTTTGCAGAGCAAGCTGAAGGGAGGTCACTGCAGATCGATTGGCAGAGTTTAATAGGATCAGGTCAGTGTAATCCTGTTTTATCTATTGTAATTCAGGCAGCCAAGGAGACCCCAGACGAGAGGGGATGGGGCTTTAAAAAGATCAGCAGTCATACCACAAAGCCAGGGGCTGGTGCCATGACAAAAGCAGGAGAGTGGATGAAGTGGCTTGAAATAAATAGATTAGAGTTCTCTCTGTGGCCGAGGCTCAGCGGGGAAAAAGCGCAACCCAGGGCCATGCAGACTCGGTTCTCTAATGCCCAGGTTGCCCTTGCATGGTCCTTCCTCTCTTCCCAGGGCCGGGCTGCACTTGTGGAAGCCCGGTGATTTTCTGAGAGGGAGGGAGAGGGGCAGGATTGTGTCCCTCTGCAACAGACACCGGGACTAGACGTAATATTGATTGGCAAAGCAAGCCAGAGAGAACAGAGAATCATTTAATTGAAGATCAGAAGGAAACATTCTGAATGGCTGGATCAAAAGGCAAAATGAAAGCATGTGCCTCCCTCCTAAATTCGGTGGTGTTTTCACACACACACGAGTTTGCCCCAAGGCTATTGTTATAGGTGCTGGGGTCTGTGCATGGAGGGAAGGGCGTGCAAACATCTCACTGCTTGGTGAGAATCTATCACCCTTATTTATTACACTTCTCCTGCCCTTGAATGATAGCGCCACGTGAGTTTCCTCAGAGCCCAAACACAAATAGCCACTGTCTGCTCAGGAAGCCACTGTACACCTGGGGGGGGGGGGGGGGGGAGGAAAGCTGCATTCAGCATAGCAGCCAAAGATCTAAAACCAATGCAGATTCCAGAGGTGTCTGAGGCTCCAGATGATTTCACAAACTGAAATTCCTGAAGTCCTTGTCTCGGCTTGCGTGAGTGCAGAATTCACGGGTGTTTCGAAGCAGACACGAATATACCTATGACCTTAATGACTGCAACACACAAGGTAGATCGAAACAAGCAAGAATACAAGAGACACTTTTGCTTTTCTAAACGCATGAGGGTAGGAAGAGATGCTGCAAACCGTGGCGCGCAGCTGGGAGTCTAGCAACAGATTAAAGGAATAGTGGTAATCTAGGCATTTGGAAAACAATCTATTGGCTCCATTTCTGTGTATGCCGGAGTTATCTGATCTAGAGTGGGGTGGGGGTGTAGTGCTCGTGGTCTAAGTACCTGGCTTAGTGCTTCCGAATTTGCTGGCCTGTCTGTTATGCAACAGAATCTGGATTTAGATTCTGTTTGTAATTTCTCTTCCCTTCCCCTCCCCCCCCCGGTCACATCCAGTGGTTGTTGTGTCTCGTGCGGCTAACACTTTCTCCCAGGGTAGGAAGATGATGCAAGCAAGAGTAGCCCATCACCTATCCAAGGGGTGCGCTGGGACTTGCCCGCCTGCACTACGCAGCTTGACGGTCACAGCTGCAACTTCCGATCGCGGTGCCTAAGGGGCCGTTCAGTGACATCTGGCAGATGGCATTCTCCAGTGAGCCCCTGCTCCGCCCCTACACAGGTCAGCGTCTCTGGCGCCTCGCCCCCCAGCTGGAGGGCATGCAAGCAGCTGTCTCCATGGCCAGTGCCGATGCCTCTCGAGTTGGCCAGCAGAGGGCGGTGGTGTACGGTGCAGTCTGCTGTGACATTTGGGGATGGCACTTAGTTTGGCCTGGAAGTTAAGGTCACCTTCTGAAATCAGTCCCTTAGTCCAGTCCAGGTGTTTGAGAGAAGGAGGTTTGTGCCTAAATTACCTGAGTTGAGAGATGGGAAGTAGGAGGGTCAAGACCCAAATAAGAAAGTTGGGTGCTTGCATGTAATTAGAGGCCACCCCAGGCTGGATGGGATTTGGCAAACCACTAAGGCTGCTTCTCCCCGGCCCTGGCCCATGCCAAAATATTGGCTTCACAAAATGGGTGCGATCACCAGAAGGCACCGTGACCTTTAGCAAGAGAGAGCGAGGTGAAAGTCAACACCGATTTGTGTGTGTGTGTTTCTGAACGGTTAAAATGGGCAATCAATTTTTATGATGTAATTTATAATTCATACAGGTTGTCTTCATACATATGGTGTTGCTTTTGTGTGTCAGTGTTTCAGGTACTTTATTACGGTGACAGTGTGATTTGCATTCATGTTCAGTTACCCTGCTCATATTTCTCTTGTTTACACCATAAGGTCCGAATTATGAAGATTGATCTCGCTGGCGATGTTTGCTACATCCCAGTATAGGCATAGATAAGCTTGGCTCGGTCCAGATCTTGCTGTCCGATCACTGTTTACCCGGCGTTTTAAAAGTGCTGATATATAATCACACCAGTTCTTATTCTTAAATGCAATACTTATTCTTAAATGCAATTCCTCTCTCTTCATTTCAGTGACTGCTGTTTGACCACATTACTCAGTCTGCCTAGAGATCCACAAACTTTCTCTCGAAATATTCCTCACTATAATATTAGCTCAGCCCCAGGGGAGGATTTTGGATATTTCCAGGTGGTTTTTTTAGAAATCGAGATAAAATAATTGTTACATTGAAATAAAATTAATCTTTTTTTATTTAAAGGAAATTGATTTCAAACACCTGATTTCGTAGGGGGAAAATGATCACTTTCCAAACTGCTCTTTCTTGGGAAAAGGCATAAGAATGCCAAGCTTGGTTCAGTTTTACTTCTGTTTTGGCCCTTATGTGCCATGGCTTCGCGTGGGTTTCTGTCCGTGTTGCTTTAACCTTTCTGTTTGGCCACCGATTATTTGCAAACATCTCTTCCAAATCTCCAACCTATTGCGTTGTCCGCTGAAGGCCAGTCGGGTTACTTTCCCCCACTGCCTGAGAAGACAATTGGCGACAGATAATAATAAATTAATTGCGAAAGCATAATCTCCCCTCCCACACACCACCTTTGCTGGGGTCTGGGATAATAAATTCATCCCGCGTTTCCAATGGAAAGCGAACAGTTCTACTTTTATCTCAATGCTTCAGCACAAAGGGACTTTTGTAAATTGCAGGATGGCTAAGCAATCTGCATCCTTCTGACAGAGATCACTGGCAGACCCCTGGGGCAGTTAAAAAGGTACAATGCTGAGTATTGCCAATCACAGCTGAAATAATTAAACCAATTAAGTCAATACAAACAGAAACAAGATGGAAGAGAGGTCTGACCCTTCGGAGGGGGGAGGTGTCTCGACTTCTTAGAACAGATGTGTTTGCCCCAGAGACATATGTGTAGTGGTAAATTGCATGCAATATAGGGAATAGCACGATGAGTTTACAATAATACAACATGTAATGATGGTCATCAAAGCTATAAAAACACAAGTGGGAAACGCAGTCAATGGGGAACCTAAAGATCACCACCAAGAAGAGATGGGAGGTCATGTTAATAATAATAATAATAATTAATAAAAAATCCAAACCTGCGGGCTCAAGGACTAAAGAAATAGTTGTGGTGTGTAGGAGTATTAAACCCAAATTGGACACAAGGATTCGAGTGGTAGCAGACCCTCTACACAAGCCTTCCTGATCACTGGGAAAATGTTAGTACCTTTCCTTTTGAAATGACACCTCTAACAGAACACCAGTTAACCCTTTCTCCTGCTTCCCTGACATCAGTGCAATGAAAGTTGCTAAGTTTAAACACACTCTGCTTGTCAGTTAAGCACAGCTCTAGCGTGGCAAAAAGCCTAGCCTCTTCTGATAGCTTCGTTTTAGGTGCCTCGTGTGCGTGTGGTAGTGGTGGTGGGGAGTATTTTCTACCAAAATAATCTCCCCCCTCCCATCATTTTCCTAATGAGATGATTATAAAGACCAGGAGTGTATTTAAAATGCATGTATCTGTTCTAATAGAATTGCATCGCACCAAGAAATGAGAGGGATTGTTTGCATGAGAATTAGTGGTAAATTTACTTTTTGGAAAAAAATCTAATATTTTATAATAAAGTGTCAAATAAGAGGGGCAGATGAGCTGCGAATGGTTTGGAGAAAACTCCCAACTTTGGGCTGGTCAGCTTGGGCCTCGATTTCTGTTCTATGACTGAGGCATTGTAATGATTTGAGCTGCAGATGTAACTGGAATTTATTGTAACAACAAATATAGTGATGTCAAACCCCAACCTTGGATTAAAGCAGGCAGCCAAAGGGGAAGTGGATTAATTTCAAACAGCATCACAGGCCAGTGCCTATTAGGACGAGCTATTCTTCAGGCCCCCCCATCAGAATTAATCATTGGGAGTTAATTTGAAGCTCAGACAAGTTGCTGTTAATTTAGTGCAGGGAGGACGGGATGGAATAAAAAGCTGAGGTGCTGGCCAAGCCTCCTGGGTCTCATTAATCAGCGAGCTGAGACGGCCTGGCTTGATTACAATTTGCAAAAAAATTCATTAGAGCCTGGGCGATTGACAATTTTTCTCTCTGCCTGTGATCTGACTCATTAGGCAGCCAAATGAAAGCCATGATCGTGGTGATGATGACAGCTATCAACCCCCCTCACTTGTTTATCTTCTTTTCTTCTGTCCCTGTTTCCACTTCAGGGCACCTCAAGCCCTGTATCTCCCTTTCTCTCTCACATACTTTGCAGCTATTTTATTTGGGCGGGGGGGAAAAAAAAACTTGATTGGTAAGTAACTTTGCTAAGCATTTGGCAGCTGCGTACTTTTATTGTATTTACTGTCGCGTGTGTCTCTCCCCTCCCAGCCCCCTTGGCGGAAAAGGGGCAAAGAACAGCTGTTCTTTGCTCAGATGAAATCCTCCCAGCTCTGGAGCGGTGTAACTGACCCCAAGCCAAAGCGCTCGCGTCATTCTCGCATTCCTCCCAGCTAAGGACTGCTGGAAAACTTCTTAAGCGACTTGAGCTTCTATTTTCAGGGTTTTCTAAGAAGGGACTTTGTAGACTAAAGATTGCACTGTAGTGCTTCTGGCATCGCTTAAAAATACATAGAGATCATGGATTGAAAATTTAGGGTTTGTCATGGGGCTACGCATTTTTATACTTCCCATACTTTCTTTTTACTTCTCCAGGGGGTGCAGTTAGCTCATACATTTCTCTGCTTGATCTGGGTGTGTCAGTATGTGTTTGACAACTGTAGGGGGACTGCACCTGGGTTTTATATATAGCCACACACACGGAATCCCCACGCTCCAAATTCCATGCAGACATACACCAGCCCCTTGCCTAACGAGCACAGGTACATGACAGCAATTCCTTTCCTTCTGCACTTTATTCCCCTGAAACAACCCACATCCATGCGATACACCGCTCACAGTCACACTTTATTCCTTCAATGCCTCTGCGGCTATAAATTGTTTTCTATGAGGTGTGATTCAGGTCAAAGCCTCTGTATCCATAGATTTTTTTTAAAGGACCAGTCTTTATCTGCTGGTGCCAAAATATTTGGCCTTGTCCTTTCAGTGGCCATGATTCAAATGTAGGCTATCTATTCATGACCCTCTCCTATCATTCTCTTTTAATCCATCTAGGCCGTTTATCAGTCATTATAAATAATATAGTCTTAGTGCAAAAGGGGAAAAAATCGATGTTGATCAGGCTACTTACTTGGAATATTTTTGGGGCAGTTTAGAAGGGAAAGCACACACAAGATGCTGTGTCCTTACAAAGCTTCATTTCCAGACCGTTCTAATGCAATTTAAACCCCAGCATTAAAAAAAAAATATGATGAAGTGCAACTGATATAAATTATGTCAATATTGGTATTGACCTTCTGGAACATTTGATTTACTCACTGAAGCTTAAACTAGAAGTCTCAGCGCTATCTGCATAGCAAATTGCTCCTTGCAGCTCTCCTTAATTGTCCACTTTCACAGCCAGTTAGGAGCTGGCTGCTTTTTTTGTTTGTTTTTAATTTTATTTAGCAAATTAACGCTTTTAATTCCTGTCTTTCTATTTGTAGGTCGCCTCTGTCCCTGATGCCCACAGTAGATGCGTTATAGGCGAGTGATAGAGACAATATTTTTGTTTAAATATCTGTGGGAGGAAAGGTAGTATTTAGCGTTCAATGATTGTTAATAATCAAAGTCTTTTTGTTAGCAAACAAGCTTTCGATAGAAGGGGGGGGGGAAGAGTAGACAATCAAATATGTTTCAACCGTTGATGTGTATGCTCATAACCAGGCGGAAACAAGTTCTGGTCTCCTAATCCCATAATCATGTGGAAAAGAAAAATTCCCCATTTCGATGGGTTTATTTTGGCCGAGCTTTTAGCGGAATATTGTCATTTTTATCATGTCGTTACAGATTATTGCATTGTGCGCATCCCAATTAGTGTGGCATCATGACAACTTTGGGGGGGGGAACAGGGGGCTTTGCTTTTAAATATCACTAAAGACCCTCCACAGTTCTGACAACGTTGCGGGGTTGCAGTTTTTCTTCCTCCTAATCAGACAGATCGTAGGCAGCGAATAGATACTGACTTGGCCCTGTTAATTTCCTAGAGCGTTTATCAAATACAGCGTGGCAGGTCAGATAACAATACAAAGTCAGTCCCACTTGCAAGAATAAACTGCCTGCATCTCTCTCATTGTCTGACACTCCACAGTAACCCTGCACACGACTGGAGCAGAAGTAAAATCAGAACAGTTCATTGACAGACTTTTCAGTACTGGCTGGTTTTAAAGCGCCAGGTAATTCGGTGCATGGGTGTGTGTGTGTTGAATATCTACGGAGGGGGAAGAAGACCTGTCTGATCCTTTTCAATTCAAGGTACCTAGAATCACGGGCATGGCTACCGTATTCCCTTCTGGTCAGCTCCCTCCTGGACTAGGTTCTGCAGTGCCAGCCTGTTTCTATAACATCCATTTCAGCAGGGTTTTGTTGACAGTTTATTATAGATTAAATTCGCTTCCATAAACTCAGCCATCACCTTGGTGGCAAGCTCTCCCTTCCCCCCGAGTTAAACTTTAGGTATTTTGCGAAATGTTTCCTATTGACAATAAACCTCACCTTTATGAAGCAGAGGACCCATACCTAAACCGATACTGTCCTAGGAGGGAAAATGCTCCGACTATCACACAAGAAATTCGGTACAGAAGTCGGTTGGGTTTTTTTCTTTTTCGCTTTTGATTTTGTTTATTCACAAGACTGAGTTTCTTTTTAAATTTCATAACTTATCAGGAAAAAGCTACATTGAAATAAATTAAACACAATAGAGAGGATCGTGCTTTTCAAACATGACTTAGTAGAATATGCAACCAAATCGACAGAAAGCCAGGCAAAAATAAAATAAAATAATTCACCCAAATGTCTGCCACTCAGCCAACCCAAAAAAGGGAAAACAAACCTCTTAGTTTTGTTTCATTTTTACCTTTCAAAATGATAAGGAACAAAACCCCAAAGATGGGTAATAGGCATTGCAGTTTTTGTTGTTGTTCTTCTGGAATGTCAGAATTCATGTCACTGGTTATTGGGTCCCAAAAGAGTCAAAACACTGCAGCTGACATCCAGCACTTTATACACAAGGTAGGACAGTATCATAAATATTTATTAGGTCTCTTCAAGGGTTTGATATTCCCGCTCCAAAACAAAACACAGGTTTTAAGCCTCATTAATAGATTCTTGCTTTACTTGATATGTCGAAAGGTTCAGATTAAAGTTTGTGTGTGTTTGTTTTTAACCCGATTTCGAAACATTGATCAAAACTTTTGGATGGGGGGGGGGGTTAGTGGAAAATGTATCAGGGTCTGGCTTGTTCCAGCTGCTGGTGCTGACTTCTGATGGCAAATCTGCTGACATGGACGGGGATGGGTACCACGATCTTGGGGTTTCTGGATGGTTCTCCTGTCTTCGAGTTGGCATTGCCGGCTTTCACCCTTTTCCACTTGGCTCTTCTGTTCTGGAACCAGATTTTGACCTGCACTTCACTGAGTTTGAGGGCGTGAGCGATCTGGGATCTCTCTGTCAGAGACAGGTACTTTTTGCAATGAAATTCCTTTTCCAACTCTAACAGCTGCTCGCTGGTAAAGGCTGTTCTCCTACGCCTGTTTTTGCCAGTGGATGTGGTGGTGTTTGAGTTATTTGTGCTCTGGGTGTTTTCTTCTAGTGCGTTGCCAGAGTCCTCTTCTTTATGAGCGGCTTGGCTTGTGATATTGTCATCAGAGCTATAATCTAGATCGCTGTCCATCGAGAAACTTTCCTCTTTGCTTTTAGAGTCGTCTTCCGCTTTGGAATCATCTTTGGCCTGAGCCCGGCCAGCCCCTACTGAAAGCAAACCAAAGGCATTTCGTTACATTCTGCACGGCTAGCTCTGCAGACGTCCCAGAACATTTTCCAGCATAAATTTTAGTTCTACTGAATTAAATCCTTCTCGATTTATGTCTCTCTATTTATACAGGGGAGGAAGATCTATTCGGGTTTGATGAAAGCAAGCGGGATTATAGCGAGGAAAGAGAAAACCGATCTTGGCAGACACAAAGTAACATTTCGGGACATACAGCTGTTTCCTTTAGACTGAATTTCTTACTGCCCGTTTCAACACTTCTCCCCTGGCCGATATTTTCTCATCATTTGTTGGAATAGCAGCCACCATCCCCCATAGCCTCGCACCAAGCCGATTTATGAAATGTTACCTTCTGCCACAACACAAGATTGAAGAGACAGTTCTCTGCATGCAGCTACTGGTAGCCATGTATATTTCACTTGCCAATATTTTTGTAACAGTGGGAGGAAAACCTCTCAAAAAAAAAAAAAAACGGAGATAGGGAAACTTAATTTGTTTGGGAAGTACTTAAACTTTTCCTCTTTGGATAGCACTGTGAACAATGGGAAGAAAGTGTTTAAACCGAGATTAGTTCTCTCTGGAAAAGACATCTTTCCCCGGAAGGATTAAATATTTCAGAGATGATTCTTTCCTGCGTGCGATTTTTTTAAACGCTTGAAATCAATTGTAAAATCCAACTGGCCTCCTGCCGCACAGCCAGCGCTGTTATAAATAGCGATTAGACAGACTGTAGTAATTACATGTGACATAGATTTTAAGTTTTCAGGTTGATAAGGTTGCGCTTTGCAGTGTTATCGCTCATCAACCCTTGTCGAGTGCATTCCTTTGGAAATAATGTGTGGGACTCACCACCTCCCCCAGGATTTGAGTGGGGGGAGAGGGGTTTATTTCCTAGTAAAAAGTAGCTGGAGATCACCTATTTCGATGGAATGGAATTGCTAAATTTGTGAAATTGACATGGTTATTTTATGGATGGACACACACACAATCTGTCCTTATCCCCTGGCAATAACCCTTTCCCCCCACCCCGGCTTCACTGAAAGGGAGTAAAAACTTGCTCTAACTGAGCGCCCAGAAGAGTCGTTTGTCCACTCACCCAGGGAAGCCTGCACGGCTTCTGCGGCGGCGAATGACAGCAGGGAGCTCTCCTTGCCCAGGAAGGATTTCCCCTCTTCGTTCTCCTGCGGGAGCCCTTCGCCCTTGTCGAAGTTGCCCTGGAGAGCTTGGGGGGCAAACTTCCGGGCCGCCTCCTGGTGCTGCGGGGAAGCGGAGAAGGTGCTGGGCAGCGTGGCCATGAGCGTGGAGGTGAGAGCCATCCCTTGGGCCAGGCTGGAGCAGAAGCCGGGGGGCAGGCTGGGGATTTGGTGGTGGGGGTGGGAGGGCGGCAGGGCGGGCTGCAGCGAGGCTTGAGGGAGGGTCGGAGGGGGCGGGGGCGGAGGGGGCAAGACCACCGGCCGGTAGGGCATGAACATGGGGTAGCCGGTGTAGACGAAGTGGCCCGGGCTGGGCTGGGGAGGGCTGCCTATGAGAGAGTCTATGCTGAAGGCCGTGCTGCTTCCCAAGGGGCGCTGCATCATCATGAGGGAGGACTGGAAAGCCGCGCTCATAGAGCTGCCGGGGACCCGAGGCGGCGGAGCAGAAAGGCAGGAGCAGGCGGCCAGTCCCGCGGCGCGCAGCCAGAGCCGGGCAGATCCAGGCGCCCCGTCCCGCGCGGGCTGGGGGAAGTGGGGCGGGTCGGGGGGTGCAGGGCAGAGCGACAGGAGTCAGGCCGGGGTCGACGCCGGGCCGCCTCCGGTGCTGCTGGGGGGCATCGGGGGCATCGCCTCGCCGGCTCCTGGGGCCCCGCCGGGCGGTGCGCAGAGGCGGCCGCGGAGACGCTGCCTGGGTGGGAGCGCGCGGGGCTCTCTCCGGGCGCCGCCAGCACCTTTAAATTGCGCTCTCCTCTCCCGTGCACGTTTTGCCGGCTTCCGACCCGCGGCCCGCCTCACGTGGCGCCCGCCTGGCCGCCCATTGGCCGGGGGCGGGGGACGGGGGCGGGGCGGGGGCCCGGGCCCCGCCTCCCCGCCGGGGCCGGGCTCTGGGCAGCCGCCGCGGCCGAGGGGGCGGGGAGGGGTCAGAGCTGCCGGGGGCGAAGGCACCGGCCCGCGCGTCCCGGGCAAACTTGTGAAAAGCCATTAACACTTCCAAGGGGCCCCTCCGCCGGCCCCATTGACATGCAGCGGCCCCGCCGGCAGCAGCCCCGGGGCCCCGGGCTCTGCTCCGCGCCGGCAAACGAAAGTCCCCCGGTCCCTGAGCCCGTCTCTGGATGGAGCTGCGCGTTGATGCTGTGTTTGATTCACGGGGGCAGGATAAATCCCGGGGGATTTCCTCCTCCCACCAGTTCGGTGTGTTCCCCTTTCCCCGGAGAACAGCCCCGCTTCGGCGGTTGTTGTTGTTTTTTTTTAATTCTTCCTGGTCTTTTGAAACCCTAATACACCTTTTCCGGGCACGCACCCACCCACACTAACGGCAGGGGCGATTGCGATAATAAAGGGAGAGGCTGTTGTTTTTTTTAACGTGGTCGGTCCTCAGGGAGAAGCGGGGGGCTTGAAATGGTCGCCTGAGGATATCGCTGGAGCCTGATGGAGGCTTTACGATGTTTGTTCAAATAAAACCCCACTTTTGAAAATATGCACTAATTAAATGAGCTTTTCTTTTCTTTTTTAATAAAAGGACAGTAGGTCCGCTTAGTTAGTAGGAAAAGGAAGATTTAATAATAATGAGCTGTAGCCCCTACAGGCTTAAAACTGTCTTTCACTGGGCTGATTTTCTGTGATTAAAAGGTTATCAAAAGTTGTTTTCTCTCTCTCTCTTAAAACTAAGATTAAAATGTAAAAGATTCCACGGGAACCTAAGCCGGGGAAAATACAAGTCAAACCGGTGTACAAGCCAAACAGATCTACTGAAGAGATCCCCACTGATTTACCAATGCTTTGCTGTTCCGTTTTAACAGCTGCAATAGGAGAGAAGCTGGGGGGGAGGGGGACGGATATCATCCTTTTGAAACCTTAACCGAGATAGTGATCCGAGAGATGGGTGCTGTTACCCTTGTGATGGGAGACTTTTTACACGAACATTTAATTGGACGATAAAGGCAAATCGATATTTATGAAAGTATCGATCCAACTCTTTGCAAATCTGTCTGTCTTTTTCTCTCCCAGACTCCTAGCTCTATGGCACACTAGGGAATATCTTCATCCCAGTATAATTTTTCCAGCGAGGTTACGTGATGGGGGGAAATCCACTTTGCATCACACCTGACTGTCTGTAACGCTGCAGACTTTATCCTGAAGGGGGAACACAAACATCCCCCAGCACATTTTAAAGACGTCTGGTAAGTGTACCGGGAGAGCCGTCCGCATGCCTGCATATTTGGAGGGAATCCCTTAGAGCACCGTGTATATTTACATCAATTCGTTATGGGTGCGCAGGCAGAGGGGGCATGACTCTGTGGGTAGCAGTAGACAATTACATTTCACATGAAAAACTACTTCAGAATCTACTGATGTCACCTGAGTCAAAATCCAAATAGAAACTCGGAAGCCCGGAGGAAGTTAAATAATCCCACCCATTGAAATACCACAGCAATTCACCCATTTACGGGCGTTTCAAAATGGTTATGACAGACCCTTAATCTTTCTGAAAGTTGTTTGGTTTATCTTGCCCTGGCACTTGTCACAGATGTGCCCATCAGTTGATTTTTAAATCGCCAGGCGAGCAAATATTTCCAATCAATCAAGAAACAAACTTCTGAAATCCTACTTTCAAATACCATGGGGGGAACTTTCGATGTCTCGCGAAAATTGCCATACTTCTGTATTTAAATGTCACTCACCAAACGATTTAAAACCCCTCCAAGTACCTCCACATTTAGAATAATTTTATGGCATATTATTTGCATCTATAAAGTGCTCCTGGAGATATCGACGGCAGAGGGCTTGTTGTATAGGGATTCCGGCATAGTCCCATCAATGGGCGTTTTTATTTACTGGTGTGCTTTTCCTAAAACGCAAAAGTAATATTTTCTCATGTAATGTTTAACTGCTTAGAAAACGACTGTACGTGTCATAAAAGTATCCTTGAGTTTTGTAGCGATTAACAAGATCGATCCCAGATACCACAAACTATCTGCAATGCGTTTAAAGCTTGGGGACTGCAGATAATAAAATCCTTTACAGTTTTTAGTCTGCTCCTTGTACAGATTAACCAGTATCTATCTATCTAGCTATCTAGCTATCTATCTAAATCATTAGCAGAGGGCCGCAGTCTATTCTTCTCATGCTCTGTATGCAAGCCAATTTGCATATATTCCTTTGCAACTTCGATCAGCAGAGGAAGAGCAAAAATCATTTCAGGAAAGCCACCGAAGCTTCACAAGCCAGGCACAAGTTTAGCTCTTTCGGTAAAGCAAGCACTCTGTCCGTAAGAAAAGTTTGCAGCCTACAAGGTCATGAAAACACTCCTGACACCAATTTTAGACCGGGTAGAGGCCAGTGTTAGTCAGCATCCCGGGCACCAGCTCAGAAGTCTCTATAGCAACGCCAGATTTTGTTTATTTCAGCGTGCATATTCTTGCATGTAGGTGTGTAGTGCCTGGAGTGAACGGCATGTAAGTGGTTGGTTTCTAGCTGAACACAAGCAGGGAGAGGGAACTTTAATGTGGATTCCTGTAATTTTCGGTGGAGGAAGCGCCCACCTGGTCGTTTGCTGATGTTACCGGGGTTGGAGAGGAAATAACTAAAGGAAACACAGCACATAGGCAGCATGTGAATGTCTGCTTCCAGCACTCTTCCTTTTGCTTGCGGTGCCGCTCTGCACTTCTTGCTTGGCTAACAGAGCAGCCCCATTTGCCCGGGGAAATGTGTTGGATTTTCAGGGAACTACTATTATTGGGGGTTCTTTACAACGCCCGGATCAGTCAATCATTATTGCAACCTTTCCTGGGAAGGCGTTGGGAAATAGCTGGGGATGGTTTTATTTAGGGGCAGGGCGATTGCATTCATATCCAGCTAACCTAGAAGACTCCCTCAAGTGTCCACGATGGGCTCACAAAGGGGTTCTTGTGTAAAATCCCCCATCAGACACACCAATTTGCAAATGGCAAAGCATTAAAGCCTCATCTTTTTAAACGATTTTATTCATGCTTCTTCTTCGTCTTCTTTTTTTAATCTGAAAGCCCAAAATAGACTCCATGCGGTTCTAAGTGAAGTCAGCCTCTGGCTTGGCTTTGAAACAGCTCCTGCAATTATGTAAAAGAGCCATTCACTAACAGGGTGGAATTAAAAGCGATCTAGCCTGCTCCCTTTTCACGGGCAAGCCTCTCATGTTTGGCGTTTCAAAGCCCTGCCAACACGATGTCTTTCTCGAGGACAAAAGGCAGAACAAAAAAAAAGTCCCCAAACTTGTAAATTGAACGTCAAGGGAACTTTAAACAATTTAAAGCCCATAAATAATGATAAAGAGACCTGGCAAAAAGGCAAACCCATTCAATTAATAGAGTTTCCCAAGCAAAGATCAAGTGCTTTCCAAAATACAATAAAAATAAAGTTTGACTTCTATTCTTCTGCCGCGGTGGAATTTAGAAATGTAGGCAACACCCCCGCCTCCCCCCGCCCCCCGCCCGTCTGCTGCAAACCTCACTGGGGGATGGGATGGGAAATAAACGTATTTACTGGTACACTTCTAACTAGGCAGTGGAGTGCCTGTATTCTTGTTTTGGTTGCAAAGTTGGCTTGAGGGAATTTGAAAGTTTGCATCCAGCCAGATTTCTTTTCTTTTCTTTTCTTTTCTTTTCTTTTCTTTTCTTTTCTTTTCTAGAACTGGCCTAACACTCTCTGGGTTATAACTTGGGTTACTTCAAACTTGCTGTTGTGTTTACTTAGACTTTGCCATTCCAGGACCATGTTTTAATCGCCTCTCATTAGTATTTCTATCCTTACAAAAAAGCAGTAAATAGTGCTAGGCTCGGGGAAAGGCAGAATGTGTTTGAAAGCTCTTGTTGTCCTGTGCGGTGTTCCCTGGCTGTTGTCCTGTAGACACAGGTCCCTGCAGTCACTGATGGCTGGGGTGGAGTTGGCAACTACAGATTTCGGCGTGACCACTGGGTAATGAATAACCCTGTCTGTCCCCCCCCCCCCTTTTACCTTTTTTTCCCTTATAATTTTCTCCCTACCTCTTACTGGTCTCTGCCAAGCTTTTGATTGAACACATACGCAGAGCACTATCCTCATGATCAGAGGGAAGAGAACAAATCCAGTTCTCCCACGTAGGAAATAAAGCAAGTACCAGTCCCCTATTTCAATCGGCCAGATACAGTTTGTGGCTAGACGCAAACTTGGTGGAGGCGGAGGTTTCATTCAAAACGCACAGGCCGTAGGAAACTTTCTTGCAAACCAGAGGGAATGTGCCAGACTTGTGCAGCTGGGAAGTGTCGGACCGAGCCCGTCTTGTGCAAGAAAGGACCGAAAAGAAGGGTAGAGTGAACAGCTGATCAATGAGGGGGCTAGGCTCGTCTAGAGGAGATCAGGGGAACCCTGGTTCCTCAGGAGGATGGCCAGATATTCAGCTGGCTAACGCTACACTTTGTAGGGTACGAAGAGAAATTACAATCCAAGGAGAATTGAAGTCACTGAACCTCTCCCACGGGAGAGTGGGGCTGTCCTCGGGACGGTGCCATCTGGGTGGCTGAAGCAGGCAGAAGAGCGGGTGTTTGACGACAGTCTGTGGCCGGCAGGAAGTAGTGGAAAGCTTACCCTGCGGGTTTCCAGGGGCCAGGTGAGTCCTTATCTCCTAGCCCTAGAGATTTGTTTTTCTGCCTCCAATCTGCTACCGATCTCCTGCGAACTTCAAACGCGCCCCTATCTCCCTCTTTAGACCAGTAGCCCCACTTTTGTATCTGCCCGCCACAGAGTATTGTTTGCGAGATCGCAGATATGCTCATCCCTGGTACCTGTAAACACCGGGCGGGGACAGGGGAAGGGTGAAAGGGGTGACTGAGGCACCGCATTGTGCGCTGGGTTTGTGGATGTGTGGCTGCCTTTCCGGGCAGTTCGCTCTTCAGCAGCCCCGCCAACTCTGAGTAATATTCCCCGCCAGCTAATTGAGCTCCTTAGACCAAACGCTTATGAAGGTTCATAAACAAATCTCAGCCTTTGCAATCGAAATGGCCCAGCTGGGTCAAAGTGCCTTGAAATTACTCGTCAGAAAAGAAAAATGAAACAAGCCAACCTGGTTGAGCTGCTTGTCCAAAGGAAGAAGAAAGAAACTGGCCCCTGTGCCCAGGCAGGGGTTGATTACATGACAGGCATTTATAAATCATTGGATCAAATATTTTCTGGGGAAATGAAAGAAAAAGCAAGACAGATGTTTGGCATTTCGCTAAAAAGGGGGGGCGGGGGGGGGGAGAAGTGAGCAAAATGACAGTAAATCAAGGTTGAACGATGGGCGCTAAGGAGCCGGGTCAGGAAGGAGGAATAACTGGCAAGCATGCCTTGCTTACTGAGATGTTCCAAACGAAATGCAGAGTAACTGAGCTCTGGCATTGCTCGGAGGGAGAGCCCATGCTCAGGCATCCCTGTCATAGCAGTTTATAAAGCAGGCCAAAGCTCAGCTGGAGAACCCCCTCGGGAACAGCAAGGTGGCAGGAAAGGGATTAAAGTTTTCCAGGGGGAGCTGTGTTTTCATTCCTTCCCCATCCCCCTATTATTGTTGTATTTGTAATGCAGCCGCACCTAGAGGCTTCAGGAGAGAGCAGGGCCCCTGCGTGTAGGCGCTGTGCAAACACATATACTGAGTGTCCCTGTAAACCAACTGTCCTAGTCCCAGAGACTTTATCATCTAAATAGACAACATAGAGAGAGGGAGAAGGGAAGCAAAACAGAAACAAACAACTAGAGTCAGGAAGGTATTTAGGCTCCTAACTTCCATTGAGTTCTTTGTGGATCACTTTGTGGAGCTGGGTCAAGGTGGACAAAGTTTCATGATATAGTAGGATTTCTTTTCAGTGTGAAGGGGTATTCTCTTAGGTACATCAATATATCCCTTTACATTCACATATTGTAGGGTAGGGGGCTCATCTCCCCTCTCCCTCCACCCCTGCACTGATTTCAGTAGGAGCTCTGAATGCACAAGGGAAGCAGATATGGTGAAGTCCTCTCAAGACCTAAGGATCTGGGCCATATGTTCCCATGGCTTGCAAGCTGTAAAGCCCAGCAGCTTGCTAGACATCTGCCTCCATGTTCTAGGCAGAGGCTAAATAAGCTTTTCCTTGGGAAGCTGCCATGTAAATTACAACACACAAGGTAACATGACACGGCAACCCCTGGGAAAGTGGGCATGGCTTGAAAAGATGTGGGAGGAGTTAGGGGCATGTACTGTTGCTGCTACCCTGGAAAAACAATGTAAAGGCCAAATACTGCTCATTACAAGGGTGGGACTCAGAATAATTCTGTCCAAATCCATTTAAATCAATGGAGTTAGTCATGAGCTCAATCCCTGTAAATGAGAGAATTTGGTCTTCACCTACTCCACCAAGCAGACAGTAAGTCAATGCTGTGCTATGTAGAGCTATGTCTTTCCTGGCCCTGCAGTTGGGGCAGGCTGTCCCTTGCTTATCCCACAATGACCTTGCAATACATGCCCAGAGGACCACAAGATTATTGTGATTTCCTCATAAAAAGGTTTTGTTCAGGGCCTCCCTCACAGCTGGTGCACAAGGGGGCGGCAGCATGCGGGCTCATGGAACTGAACAGCCGCAGTTGGGTGACCCCCTCAGTGGGCTGTCCTTTGCACTCATAGCCTGGAAAGTTGTAGTTTGGCTTGAAGGTCCACTTGTTGACTTGTAGCCCTTATTACTGCAGCGTTGGCTATACTGATGTCCACCTTGATCATTTCTGTTAGCCTCCAACTTTCAGGGAACCCAGGGTCAAGTCTCAGGTTGGCCGGTGGTGAGTTACTATTATGTAGGGTAGCTCCTAGAGATCCCATTGTGCTGTGTAAACACACAGTAAGAAGCAGTCCCTCCCCCAGACAGTTCAAAATCGAATCTAATTTTACAATCTAGACTAATATAATCTAATTTTACAATCTAAGCAAGACGGTCAAAAGGTGGAAAGAAAGGAAAGATTCCCACCCCATTTTACAGATGGGAAAGTGAGATGCAGAGAGATTAAGGGTTTGCCTACATGGTGGAAATCGAAAGGCATAGCTATAATAGAATAATTATCCTGCTACAGCTATGCTGATATAACCCCACATTCGGACACTCAATTCTAAAGTGACTTTTAGACTCTTCCGGTAGAATTACACCCCTTCCAAAGTGGAACAGCATCTAAATGCCTTTAAAAATCTGCACCAAAGAGCCTCAAACTTACTCATCTGCGACTTTCAGAGGCTTGGAAAAGTTTTCTTTTACTACTCATTTCCATACGCCCCGCCCCCATATTACAGATGCTGCCATATGTGTAATAGTTCAGGGCTCAGTAGCTGCCCCAACACAGAGTCTGTAACTTTTTGATCTCTTTAGTCAGTGTTTTATAGCGTGCCCACTGCTAGTTCCCTCAGATGTTTTCTTTTTTTCTTGACTGCAGGATCTCTCCATGTTCATTTTGTGTGATCATTTGATGACCTCAGCCTTCTCTATACCTCTTGACAACAAAGAGGTGTATATGGCCCATTTTAATTAACAGAGGCATTCTAATCTCACAAACCTTTGGCTGCACTCTCTTCTGGCTTCCACCCTGTGTCACCGCACTGAAGTCATCGGGGCTGCAGAATGTGGGGTGCTTGGCACTCTAGGAAATCAGGCTGCCAATTTAGGTACCAAAATATGGAATTAGGAGGTTAGATTAGGGCCCTGCTTTTGAAAAGCTTGTCCATAACTTTAACTTCAGCACAGCTACATTCAGATGAATCAAAAGTATCAGTGTAGCCTGAATTCAGAGGAATCAGTTCCGCACTCCACTCTGGCCTCTGTATGCTGCTGTGGCAGTTTGCAGAGGTAGAGGGAAACAATTCCCCAGACTGGTGCAAGTGGCTCTGTGCTGCTTTACAAGCCCAGCGTAGGGAAGTGTTGGGGGTGGAAGGGTGTGTGTCTCATAGGCACTATGTAGGATTCTGGGCTCTGGTGCAGACTGTAGACAACCCTGAGGAGGGTGCTGGAAGATAGAGCAGCCCTTAGGGGCCAGGTTGGCTCCTGTAGAAGCCCAGAATCAGTGCATAAGTAGTGTAAAAGTCACCTTTGTCATCTCTTCTCCCAAGGCTGCTTTGTCTGCGTTTCCCATCTCAGGAGATGCAGCACTGTAGCTAGCCCAGAGTGTCATTCCTCCTTATGGTAGGCTACCCAATGCAGAAATCCAAAGCCCAGCAGACCGCATTATGCTGTGAAGAGCAGAAAAGTAAATATTTATGAACATATAATTGATTAAAAAAATCTTCCCGGAAAGGACATTGGACTGTTGGCATGCCAGATAATTAGACCTGGTAATCTGTCAGCACATGGCACTGTGCACCAACACTCCAGCTCTTGTATTGTCTGACCCCTTAAGAATCTGCCCACAAACAAGTGCACTTGTCAGACAGGAGTATTAGTTCAGATGAGACCAGACTTTTGTGCTCCACATAATTAGCTGATTTTTCTCTAGCGAACTGCTATGACTTCTGATTGGTGAGGAGGTGAACCAAGTGTGATTGCGCCCATGAAATGGAATGCAGGAGGGCCAAATTGCTCTCTCCATTCCATGCCGCAGAGGATACCAGGGTGCAAGGGAGTGTGGGAAGGCCCCTAAACTTGTGGAATGGGGGGAGTCATCCTTATTCCTGAGCATGTGGCAGGGCTCTGTGGGTTTACGGTGGTGTGGCTGAGGCAAGATGGGGGGAGGGAAGCAGAGGTGGGTAGCAACTGCAGTGCTTTGGGCCCAGTAGGGAACCAGCCTTACTTTCCATCTATGTCTCCTACACCCTCCACCCCCAGGAAGAGGCTAGTGCCTAGGGTCATATTGTGGGAAGGAGAGGGGTGGCATTCTCCCAAGTGCTGCCTACACAGCACGACTCCCCCACTTATGGTGCCCAGATGAGCTATCCCGGGCTGGGCTCTGGGCGAGGCTCTCCCGGCTGGGTTGGCTTTTTACCCTGCCTGTGTTCTAACTTTGGAATTGCTGGGGCTGCCCTGGCTCCCTTCAGCTCTCATGTGCTCAAGTGCAGGATCAGCCTCAGCTGTGGTGCTCAGGACACTCTCTCTGTGGTGTGGTCTGCAGGCTCCTTCTGCAGAAGGGGCCAAGCCTGGCTGTGGTTTCATGCTGCAGCTCCATCACCTCCCTAATGGCCAGTGGCGCTGAGGCCAGCCAGGGGAACAACATGGCGGAGAGCTACGAGAAAGTATTAACTCACTGGATATACATGCAGTGACCCTTCCAGCTGCTCATGGGCTGAAGGGGAGTATGGCAGGGGAGCTCCTCAGAGAGCCATGCTGACCCAGGCCCCGAGGAGCGCTGTTTCCCTTTCCCAGGTATCACAAGTTCTGCCGTGTTTGGTCCTGAGTCCCTTGCAGAGCTGGGGGAGCCACGCGATCTACAGGCCCTGCTGCTCTCTCCTCTATGAGACGATAAGTCCCTCCTCCCTGAGGGGAGCAGGAGGCTCCAAGTCTCATGCATGGAGCTGTGGGCCCTCTCCATAGGTTTTTTCCCCTGGGATGGTCACATGTAGCTGTGAGTTAAGGTTCTGTGTAAATAGAACCTCACAGAAAGGCAGAGAGAACGGCTGCTTTCCCCGGCATTATCCCTTCCCTCAGCCGCATGGGCATTTCTGTCGCACCAAGTCAGCCAGCATTAATGTGTGTGGCTGTCCCCACCACACGGCAATTGGCAGCGCGGCTCCTCTGCAAGATTGGAGTGAGAGATGTGGAGGTTCTGCTCCTTCATGTGGATAGTTCTGGTGCCTGGTGGATCGCCTGGTTCCTGGGTATCCCATCCACTGCCTCTCCATTGTGTGGAACAGGAAATGGGGTAAATGCTACTCCCCTGGGCGAATGACCTGGTGGAAACTCTGCAAGTGCTTACTCCAGTATTGTCTCAGGGCTCAGTAATAGTAGTCCCATGCACTTCAGAAGTCTCCCATTAGCATAACCGGGCTTTGGATCAGGCCATAGCATAGGAATAAGCCACCAGAGGATGATTCAGCTCTCAGTTATGGAAGGTAGTTGTATCTGAATAAGCGACTTCTCCATTACAACCTGGCTTCTCTTTTTGCCTGCCCTTGCAGCTGCAGTGAAGTGATAAAAGCCCTATAGCATCAAAGAGTCTTGCCCAGGAAGTGATTGCAATGCCCCAAGCACAGCATTGGGATGTCACAGGAGGATCAAAATATCCAGGTATCTTTGCAAATTCCTTTGAGTAGTGCATAAAAATGGCAAAGGGTAAAATTTTCAAAAACACATGAATGACTTAGGAGCCAAAGTCCCATTGAGTTTCAGTGGCACTCAGGCTCCTAAGTCACTGAGGCACTCTTGAAAAGTTTGCTCAGATCATCCCCCATAAAAGCAAATGTAAGGGAAACAGGAAAATCCTATGTAGGACACAATTTAGAGGGCGAGGTTTAATTTGAGAGGAATCTGAAAAGGCAAGAAAAAAATTACATGAAAGAGAGTACTTCACAATAAGTAACCAAGACAGCCGGACTAATCGTGAGCTAATATGGGAATGCCTGAGCACTGTACAAGGGGGAGGCACATCAGTATTAAATAACAAGTAACTTCCTTTCCAGGGAGTGGATCTTGCCTGCTTTGAAAATCATGGGGGCTACCATTTCATGTAGGATTTCCATTGCTGCTCCCTTTCCCAGTTCTCAGCTGTGGAGCAGGATCAGGATTTACTGGGGTTGTGGAACCTTTTCCTGTACATTCCTGGTAGTAAGCAAGCCTTCATCTCACCATCCGTCTTAGAGTTAAACAACAAAACAGGGACACCAGTGGGAGATTGTCCTTCCATGTGGGGTGTCTTGCACCAGTCATCAACCTTGCTGTCATAACCATAAGGGTAGCCTAAAATTCCTCCTTACCTGTAAGGGGTTAAGAAGCTCAAATAACTTGGTTGGCACCTGACCAAAGGAACCAATGGGGACAAAAGATACTCCCCCAAAATATCCCCCCAAGCCCTACACCCCCTTTCCTGGGGAAGGCTTAAGATCCAAGGGTGGGTCTGTGTTCACCCGTACCAATTGGTGAGGATATTATTCTCAAGCCTTCCCCAGGAAAGGGGGTGTAGGGCTTGGGGGGATATTTTGGGGGAACAGGAACTCCAAGTGGTCCTTTCCCTAATTCTTTGTCTAAATCACTTGGTGGCGGCAGCATACTGTTCAAGGACAAGGTGGAATTTGTGCCTTGGGAAAGTTTTTAATCTAAGCTGGTAAAAATAAGCTTAGGGGGTCTTGCGTGCGGGTCCCCACATCTGTACCCCAGAGTTCAGAGTGGGTAAGGAATCCTGACACTTGCATTACAGGGTATGCACTAAGTTGGGTAGCACAGGATTTTTGTCTCCATGTTAGTCATTGGTTCATTAAGATTTTAGCCATTGTTTTTCCAAGAGGGGGAGAGGGGAAGGTTGGGAAATGGTGATGGAGGAAAATGGATAGAAAGGTAACTTGCAATACACAAGAACTAAAAGCAAGAGAAAGTGGCACATGTCCCCTTTAAATGCAGACAAAACTCTGTGCTACAGGGCGGTACACACTGCCAAGTCTGGAACTGTACTGCACTTGGATCTTTAACTTTGTGCCTCATGCTTACATGGGTGTAAATGGGGAGTAACCCCATTCCAACCAAGGGAGTCACATTGATGTGATAGGAGAATTGAGCCTTTTATCTTTCCTCATCCAACTGCACAGAAACATTACAGCCCCTGATGTCAGAACTCCACTGAAATAACTCTGCGGGCAGTTACTCCATGGCTGAGGGGATGAAGTGCTGTACATATCCAGCATGTAGAGTCTATTGCGCTGAACTCCAATGTGCCTCCTTTCCACCCAATGCTGCTTCTACTGTACAGGCAGGGTGGGTAGAAAAGGGGTGGGAAGAGCCTCTGCAGGCTCCACTGGGCAGTCTCGTTGCAGGATTAGATGAGCCAGAGGTTAGAACGCCGGAGTCTTGACTACACTACAGCTGCCACCTTTGCAGTGCTTTGCATTCCATGTTCTAATTTTCCTCATGTAGACAAGGCTCTTGCATCCTGGAAGGAGTGTGCAAGTGGGTTTTAAGAGGGACCATACAAGGCCTAGCTCATGCAGGAACATGCTCACAATATTATACAATTTAAGGGCCAACTCCTCCAAATGTGGAGACTCATCATGTTGGTATATGAAGAGCATCACTATGCCATGGGAAGGGCTGTACTGAACATGCATGTGGTCTGTAGTCGGCAAGTCATTGTTCCTAACTATGGGTGTGATCCAAAGCCCATTGAGGCCAATGGAAAGACTTGTGTTAGATTTAATGAGCTTTGGATCAGGTTTAGCAGCCCTGCTGACTTAAACTGCAGAACTGAAGCCTAAGGGACCACCTGGAAAGCTTTGTTTTATGTTTTCTGGTTTAAACCAAAAAACTAATCTTACACCATTGTGCAGGGCTGTACATTTTCGGATCATGTAACATCAGCTTTTTATTTTTAAATCTGGTAGGTTTAATTCCTGGCATTCGGTAGAGTTAAAAAAAATAGCCAAATACTGCGAAAAATAAATTAACAAATTATAAAGCAAAACTAACTTACAAAGGCCCTAACAAGGCAATCATTTAAAACAAGCCCTGCCTTCATCTGGGAGATGTGCTGAAATTGTAATTACACAGTACATGCATTTTAAAGCTCCTCACACTAATATGTAAACTACATGCAATTAAATCAATTTTAGGGGGAAAATAACCATGTGCCAGGGCAATGTTTAATGATATGTAGTTTACATGTGATCACTGAGGACTTTAAAATAGGAAAGAGACACAAATAGTATCCTTTAGTCCTTAGGATTTCATTAGGAATTTTGCCTGACTGAAGATTGCAGGATTATACCTGCATTTTCACCACTTCACCGTAATAGCACTGGCTACTCATCCGATGGATATTTACTCCTGGGATGGCTCTGTTGTGATTTGCTATGCTCAGTTGGATATGGAGAAGTGTTTTTGGTGTCTAGCATGTGGCAGAATTCCTGCTTTATCCCCCTTCTTTCTCCTGAGCCACTTCCCTTTTGTGCTCAAAGGGCAAATCCTGCAGGCCTCACTCCCCGCAGTTTTGCCTGCATGAGGGAGGCAGGATTGGATCCTATGCAGAAGGCTGCTGAAGGCTGTTCTGCACTGATTTCTGCAGGGCTGATTGTGACCAAATCACAGTTACTGTGACAGGCCTGCTAATTATCCCCCTGTCAAGTGCAATCAGGCTGCTGCTCTTTGACACTGGGAGATCTCACAGCAGAATGTGACCCCCAGAGCAGGATCCCTGCAAAAACTCTCAACCAGTGTTACAAGAGTGAGCTGGGTATTTAATAGTGGGGGGTGTTGAGAGCCATTGAACTAAACTGTAAATCCTGTATATGCTGGAAACCACTTCAGGCCAGGGGGGTGCAGTTCTCCCATCACTGCTAGTTCCAGCACCTATGCTCCCCATCAAACTGCTTGTCAGCCCCTTTGATTGAAATCTCTCTCTTTTTGTTCTTCAGGAAAAGAGAAAACATTCGATGCTTAATCCAATTAGCTCGTTTGCATGTTTCTCTTTAACTCATTTCAATCTAGTGACTATGCTTCAACAACTAGCTAATTTCTCCCGGATTGCTTCCCCTATTTGCATAGAAAGCATATCTATGAATTCTGTGCTCAGTGTTGTCTCTTTTGGGGAGGGTTGTAGGTTTCCTTCTTTACATGGCTCCTGGCTACTGTATACATTTGCTTTGTTATTTAATTCATACTTGCTGCCATAAAAGGAAACCATAGATGCTGATCTTAATGAAAAAGATTTAAAAGATTTTAAAAAATCAGAGGATGGCAGAAAAATGAGAGATGGTTTGAATAATCTTGGCTTATGTTCTTACATTAATTAATTCCGATGATTTGGTGACCCAGATTTGGAAATATATTTCACTGGATTTTTGGAAAGCAGTAAAAGTAAAAATACTATAAGAAAAGTAAAGCAGAGGTTAATAAACCTGTGGTTTGCAAAATTCTCTGTCTCTCCCTCTAGATATACCTACGAACACACGCGTATACACTCACTCCTTCATGGACTAGAGTTGAAGAATCTGCTGGTTTAAAATCCCGAATAAAAATCTAAAATATTCCCAGGTCAGGGGGGCACTGTCTCATTAAAACCACCATGGTCCTGAAACTGCAATGCAGACATTAAAGTGCAGTATTTTTCAATTAGAGCTGACGAATTCAATCAAAATTCCATAGATTAGGATGAAATGAGGCATGGGTCATTTACAGGGGAATTTAATTGCAGAGCCATTAGACAAATAGTATATTTGCCATTCTCACATTATCCATCATTTTAGACATCAATAGAAGGAACAGCATCTTTACTAATTCTGCCGCACTTCCCAATCTCAGCCTGTAAACACTCCCTTTCCCCAGAGCTCCTGATTATATCTGATTTCATTTAAAGCCATGGGGGATTATAAATGTTCATGCAATCAGGTTCATTAGGACTCCGAAATCTCATTTCTGATTTGTATTGCTTTGTGGATCAGCCGCCTCAGTGCAGCTTGTGGAAAGCCTCTGCTTTTAAAATCAGACGGTATTTCATTACAACGGCCAGCTTGGGGGGTTGTTGTGGTGGTTAGCGTTTTACCCACTCAGCCCCAGATAATTTTGTAAGTATATTTCCCCCCCCGAAATTGAGGACCCGCTCCTGAACCCCAATGGGGAGTTGCGCCATTGCCTCCCAGGGGGGCTGGATCGGGACCCTGTTCAGTCGTGTGGATGTGGCTGAAAGGCTAACAGCGCCCGTAGTTTAAGTAAAGCAAACTATACACCCCCCCCCCCGCCACAAAGCAAATCTAGGACAGGACATTGGGACACTCTATGTCCAAAGGGGGGGGGGGGGTCTTGCCAGATCCAGTTTAGCACTTGGGTGGGGCTGGCGGGGAGGGGTCTTGCATTTCAGTGCCATCGGGCTCCTGCCTGGGCCAACAAGGCGAGATTTGTTGTGTCTGTGAGGTCAGCTCGCTGGTTGCCGTGTCCGGAGCCACTCGCTGGGAATGGGCCAGAATCCGCCCCTACCAGGTTAAAACCCCGAGTCACCCTGGAAGTAAGAGTTGGCCAAGATGGCCTTGCAACTCGCTGTTCCTCCTAAATGTGCTGGGTGATCAGGAGACACACGGAGACCGTCGCTGGGTGGATTCCCAAGCCCTGAATAGATCTTATTTAGACGAGTTGGGGTTTAACGTTTCCTGGCAGCGTCTCACGATTGAAATCTACCGTGTGACTGCCAAACCCTTCAAGGCTCCCTTCTCGCTGCTACCGAGTCAGCCCCACGCCGTCTCTTCTGAAAAGCTCGGTGCAGAGGGTTTGCCTAGGTTTCTCGTTGCAAGGCACACACTGGGTAAGCAACTCGTGCAAAGAGAGAGGGAGACGTGTTAAGGTCACTGACATTTCATCCATAATAGCAGCTTAATACTAACTGCATCTCATAACACACACACACACACACACACACACACACACACACACCCCGCCCGAAAAAGCCTCATTTTACCCAAACGTATTGTGTGCTCATTGCTGGGTTAGCTGCCTCAGTAACTTAATTGGAATGAAACGTGAAAAATGTGTCATTTCTGAAGAATTTATGCATCACTTCCTAGAAATCTCATTGTGTTAACTAGCAGCCTACTGTGTTCTGTTTAGCAGTCATCATCGCATTTTTATGTGTCTCTGTATTATAAGTTAATGTGACCTCCTGTCTTTAGCTGATGAAAAAACGGATCCCTTCCCATAACATCTGCATCAAAACCAGGGGCTGGTAGGAAAATACTGAAATGTGCATTTCAAAATGTTCCGAGGAAACTTGCTAACTTCGCTCAGAGATGGGGAACAAAATATGTACAGAAAACGGCCTAACTACGCAGAGAGTTAAAAACCACTGCATTTAGCATAGGCAACAGCCGATGCTGCATTTTCAATCCTGTTTATTGCTTACAAATCACGTTACAAAAGAAATTTACTCTGTTTATTGGAGTGCTTAAGCAAACCCTTTTAGAATGGCAGGGGCACTGAAATGCCCGATCTCAAAAAATGACGCCTGCAAACCCTAGGTACTTACCCCCCAGGGTTAAGTGTATAATTCTGCTACAGACCTGGTTGAACACACGCTGGAGAATGGTGCTGTCACTATAGATACAGAGAGGCGGCTTAGCCCTGCATTTATGTACAAACTCATAACCTAGACAATGGTCGTGATTAATACAGAGGAGGCACTACCACAATCCAATAATCAATATTTTAATTACTGAATCTCTCTGGTCTTGGGCTGGGCAGTACAGGCCTATATTCTACTCGAGCTACACAAGGCTGCTATGTTCCCTTAAGGAGAGCAATCCGCTCCCCACGCCAAACGCCTTAATTCGGATGAAACGCAGGTAACGACCACCAGCCAGGCTCATAGTGCGACTGTTGTGCGTATGGCGCCACCTGGAGGATGCAGGGAAGATGCCGTCAAACCATACAGCAATCAGCAATTTCACTTGATTTAGAAAGCTGGGTTATGCTGTTCTGGATGTCGGCTCCTCTTAGATATTTTGCAGTGGCTGTGGATGCATGTAGATCTGAAGCTGACACGGGTCTCCTATTCTATACCTAGATTGGCAATGACGACACAGGAAGAGATATTTAAAGAGGGTGAGGTGGGAACCTATTGGGTTCTGGATGTACTGGTCAATCAGGATAGGAGAACATTGATAATAAGACAGGGGGCTTGAAATAAACTAGAATAAGTCATGGGTCATGCAAATCTCCTTTTTCCTTGCTAAGGCCATATTTCTTATCTGTGAAGGCCAGTTTACCTTCTCATTATACGTTCTGGTGGCTTATACACTGGGCTGCCAATTTATTACCTTGTCCTGTGCTTTCATTCTGAAATATGTTTTGAACACTACACTCAAATATGTACTGTTTTATTGAGTATGCCCCTCGGAGAAGTTGCCATGCTAATTATGTTAAAAAGTGCCAGTAGGATATGTGACTGCTACAGTGAAAATGTTTTTCTTCTATATGCAACCGTGCAGATGGAATATGAAAAATAAGACGGGGTGAAAACCAGACCTATCTTTGCTGGCTTGGATACAATGGTACTCAGCTCTGACACCCCTTATACCCAACCTCCCCTAGCCCCCAGATAAACCCAGCCCAAAACAAAAAACCCCCCTGAAACAATCAACTTTTAAAAAAGGTTAATGAAATCTTACAAATCAAAAACAAACACTCTCCACCAGACAGAGTTTTTACCTTTAATAGGGTGCCAGAGACTTCATGAAGTCCACCACAGACTTTAGGATTGCTATAGATTTTACATGAAAAGGTGCTCAGATAGAATGGTGATGGGCAGCAGTATGGGCGACGCCTGTTGAAGTTATGGATGCTTATGAATTGCTGGGACTATTTGGGTACTTACAGACAATCGCATGTTTAAGTACTTCGCAAAATCTGGGCATAATTCCTGTTGTCATTCCATTCTCTTGTGCATATATGCTACTGGCAACAGCCCCAGCTATTATCTAAGCCTTCAAGTGTGGAGCAGAATTTTGGTAATAGGGGCCTCTTCAGTCTAGCAAACAAAGGTATAACAAAAAGAAAAGGAGGACTTGTGGCACCTTAGAGACTAACCAATTTATTTGAGCATAAGCTGTAGCTCACGAAAGTTTATGCTCAAATAAATTGGTTAGTCTCTAAGGTGCCACAAGTCCTCCTTGTCTTTTTGCGAATACAGACTAACACGGCTGCTACTCTGAAAGGTATAACAAGATCCAATGTCTGGGAATTGAAGCTAGACAACTTCAGACTTAAAATAACAAGCATGTTGGGGCCAAATCAGAAAGCCTACGACGCACTATGAGTTATGTCTAGCAAGGGACATAGAAGGCAATAAAAATAAGTTCTTTAAATACATTAGGAGCAAGAGAAAGATGAAGGAAAGAGTAGACGTTCTACACAGTGGGGAAGGAGAGCTAATAAGACTGATGACACCAAGAAAGCGGAGATGTTTAATGTCTACTTTGCTTTAGTCTTCACTAAAAAGGTTGACGGTAACCAGATACTCAACACAACTAATACTGTATTAACAAGAAAGGAGAAGGAATGCAGCCAAAAAAGGGAAAGAACAGGTTAAAGAAAGAATGCATTCAAATTGGCAGGGCCTGATGAAATTCATCCTAGGGTACATCAGGCACTAGCTTTAGCAATCTTGGAACAGTACCTATCTTTAAAAAGGGAACAAAGAGGACCCAGGGAAGTATAGACCAGTCAGCTTAACTTTGCTACTTGGAAAGATACTGGAAAAATTGTTAAATAATCAATTTGTAAACACCTAGAGGATAATAGGGTTACAAGGAATAGCAGGCATGGAATTGTCAAGAACAAATCATACCAAACCAGCCTAATTTCCTTCTTTCACAGGGTTATTGGCCTAGTGGATGGGGGGAAGCAGTAGATATGATATATCCTGATTTTTAGTAAGGTATTTGACACAGTCCCATAGGACATTCTCATAAACAGACTCGGGAAATTTGATCTAGATGAAATTATTATAAGATGATCACAGAACTGGTTGAAAGACTGTACTCAAAGAGTAATTATCAATGGTTTGCTGTCAAACTGGGAGGACATATCTAGTGGGGTCCTGCAGAGGTCAGTACTATTCAGTATTTTAATTAATGACTTGGACAATGGCGTGGAGAGCATGCTTATAAAATTTGCAGATGATACCAAGATGGGAGGGGTTGTGAGCATTTTAGAGGACAGGATTAGACTTCAAAATGACCTTGACAAATTGGTGAATTGGGCTGATTTCACAAAGATGAGAGTCAATAAACACAAGTGCAGAGTGCTTCACTTCAGAAGGAAAAAATCAAATGCACAACTACAATATGGGGAATAACTGGCTAGGTGGTAGTATTGTTGACAAGGATCTGGGGGTTATAGTGGATCACAATATGAATTCAATATGAATATGAGTCAACAATGTGATGCAGTTGCAAAAAAGGCTAAAATTCTGGGGTGTATTAACAGGAGTATTGTATGTAAGATACCAGAGGTAATTGTTCTGCTCTACTTTGCACTGGTGAAGCCTTAGCTGTGTCCAATTCTGGGTGACACACTTTAGGAAAGAGGTGGACAAATGGGAGAGAGTCCAGAGGAAGCAACAAAAATGATAAAAGGTTTAGAAAAACCCGACCTATGAGGACAGGTTAAAAAACCTGGGCATGTTTAGTCTTGAGAAATGAAGACTAAGGGGGACCTGATTCAAATATGTGAAGGGCTGTTATAAAGAGGACGGTGATCAATTGTTCTCCATGACCAATGAAGGTAGGACAAGAAATAATGGGCTTAATTTGCAGCAAGGGAGATTTAGGTTTGATATTAGCAAAAGCTTTTTATCTCTAAGGGAGTTAAGCTCTGGAACAGGCTTCCAAGGGAGGTTGTGGTATCTCCCCATCAGGGAAGTTTTTAAGAACAGGTTGGACAAACACCTGCCAGTGATGATCTAGGTTTACTTGGTCCTGCCTCAGCACAGGGGACTGGACTTGATGACTTCTCGAGGTCCCTTCCAGCCTGACATTTCTATGATTCTATAAGGCAGTGGTTCCCAAACTTGTTCCGCCACTTGGGCAGGAAAAGCCCCTGGCGGGCCGGGCCAGTTTGTTTACCTGCCGCATCCGCCGGTTCGGCCGATCGCGGCTCCCAGTGGCTGCGGTTCGCGGCTCCAGGCCAATGGGAGCTGCTGGAAGTGGTGGCCAGTATGTCCCTCGGCCCACGCCGCTTCCAGGAGCTCCCATTGGCCTGGAGCAGCGAACCACAGGCACTGGGAGCCGCGATCGGCCGAACCTGCGGATGCGGCAGGTAAACAAACCGGCCCGGCCTGCCAGGGGCTTTCCCTGCACAAGCGGTGGAACAAGTTTGGGAACCACTGGTCTAAGGCATTAGTTTTTAACAGTTAGGGTAATTAACCACTGACCAACTTACCATGGGGTGTGGTGAATTCTCTGTCACTGGAAATCTTTAACTCAAGACTCAAGATTGGATATTTTTCTAGAAGACATGCTGTAGGCAAACTGGAATTAATTCTGGCAAGTTCTCTGGCCTGTGTTATACAGGAGGTTGGACTAGATGATCACAATGATCCCTTCTGGCCTTGGAATCTCTGAGTTCATCCCCACTTACTGGGTAAAATCCTAGCCCTACAGAAATCAGTGGGAGTTTTTGGCCATTGATGGCAATGAGGCCAGGATTTCACCTACACTTACCTATTTGCTGTAGGCTGGGATGCTTTCGAAAGGAGCCTAAGGGAGGTTGGTGCCCAGTTCCCATTGGCAGACATGAAATAGTGAAACTCATTGGGAGCTGGACACCTGGCTGTCCTTTGAAAATCCCTGCTCCAGTGCCTGAATGTAAGAGGGTTAAGGAGAGGGCAACGGCCATTAGTCTAACGCTCCATGTTTTGGTCAGAACACTATTGTTTTAAATTTTTATTAAATAGATTTAGAAAGGATCCTAAACGTCTTCCCTTAATTTTCAAACAAACACTCCCCAGCTGAGTCCTGCATTAGTCCATACCAGCGTGATCAGAGGGCCCCCGACATGTGATTAGGCTCAGTACATCGTGACACATGCTCAGAGCAGAGCTGCACTCACATGTGGTGCCAAGAGCATCTTTGGAGATACTGCAAGCTGCCTGTGGTAGGATGGAGTCATTTTAATTTTAATATAGGAATCAAAGAAAAAGTTTGTGTGTATGTAGAGTAGCCAGCTTTCAGCCACAGCCTGGTCTTTAAAGGACAATTAAAATGCTAATAGGGTTTAGTCTCTATTTAGGCTTGGAAGAATTAGATTTTTATTGGCAAATGTCAGTAAATGCTGATTTCACCATACACACACAAAGTGATGAAAAAATATTTCCATTGATAATAATCAAAATTTACAGATAGGCAAAGACAGACAAATGTTGCTTGAAAACTTATTAGAGTCAAAGTCCAGCAATTTAGAGTTTAGAATTAGGCTTGTTACAAATGGACTAGCAAATGAATAGTAAAAATAAGGCTAATTTCCTGATTTAAGGCTTTGTATATTTTGACATGTGATGTTGACAGTTTGTGCTTGAGTGGCTTATAATGCTTTGACTTTTTGAATGTTAACAGCCACTGTCATTAATTAATTGTCCGCCCCCACATAATTTCCTGCAACTTTGAAAATTTTAATTGATAAAAAATGCTTAAAGTCCATAAGTTGGTTAACCATGAAAATTTACATATATAAAATCTAAAAAGATGCTCAAAAATAAATACTGATATTATCTATCAAAATGATTTAAAAAAATAGAATTCTGCCAAGCCTTTCTATATTATAGGTTATCCTCATCAGTTTGAGCATTCTGCCAAAGGTTACAGCAGTGACTCTATTAAGGGCCAAATTTGGCTCTCTTTACTCCTGGGAGTGATACCACTGAAATCATTAGGAGTGCACATGGGTAAGATCCTGCTGATGCTTACACCAATTTAACACTATGCATATGCGTCATCTCATTGACTTCAATTAAGTTTTTGTAACACGTACTACTCATGTCTGTAATATGCTTATAACAGCGATTACTCATTTGTTAACCCTTCATAGACTATTAATAAGTGTAACCTGAACATATAATGTGATTAAAAAACATTCCATACAAATTTTCAACTGAAAGCAAATTTTTAAGTTACAGTGTAAATCCCTGAAAAACAATTATTTATAATAGAAATGACAGATCTCTAATTCTAAAGGCACACACAAAATATACTGTGATATACTCCTGAGGATCAGTTAGTAAAAGGACAGCACTTCAAACCAGTATTCCTTCAGGTTCCAGCAGCAGGTAGTTTTGTAGGGGTTTGGGCACAGGTAATAAAGGGATAAGGTAGTGGCATTTGATGCCAAACTTTTTCCGAATGGCACAACGGCACAAATGTTGCAGACCCCGAGGTGTGCATGACAGCATGAAAAAGGATTCGTAAAAGGGCAGATGCATCTGTAAAGCAAGAGAGAGTAAACCTTGAATTCAGTTTTTGGATAAGCTAGACAAAACAGAGAACTTTCAAACTGAAAATCAATAGCATGATTAGATTAAGTGAGGTAACATCATTACCGAAACTTGTTCGCATGTTAAGAAGTTTAGGTACTGGTAGGATTCTCTGAGATGAAACACACCTACAAAAGTAATTCCCATCAGAAAGGACACACAAAATTTCTGCAGGTACAACACCTCATTGTGGAAAACAGTTTTATTTTTTTGTGATTTTAAATATACTTGACAGCAGAATTCTTCATAAAGCATTAGCATGCTGACTCGAAGTATAGGGGGCATGGAGCTTCTAAGATGGCTGCTTAATCCTTGGTAGAAACAACTGCAGAATGCACAGAGAACAGCCCTTATACGCCAGCTTTCTTTTTCTTTCCAAGTGTGGCTGGGGTAGATCTACGAGGATCAAAGGATGTAGCAACAATCAACGACTGCCACTGTAGTGCTCATTGCTGCCTATATGCTGCCATCCACCAGTTGTAAACACACAAGGGTGAGATTTTAGCTGGGCTGAAGCCTGGTCTCCCTGTCTAACAATTTGATGTGCCCCCAGAAAAGGAAGGGGTGGAGATTTTAAATGTTGTAGCCCTAGGGCTTCGAAGGAGTTTGGTGCCCAGACCCCATTGACTTTGTGGGGCAAGGCTGGGGGTTTTCAAAAGATTGACAAAGGCCAGGATTGTGCTTTGTAAACCCCAGCCTTATCCCACAGCAGCTAGCTTGGCTCTTATTACCTGAGGACACAGAAACCACAGGCCTGAAATTGGTGAGCTAAGCAGCAACTCTGTTAGTGGAAGGAAGCAACAGAAATAGGGGGCGAGGTACTGCATCCATTCAAAGCAGTTCACAAATACACCAACCAACAAATGATAGATCTCTGCTGTGGTTACAGGAGCAGTGCAGAGACTGAATGCTGCCATAAAGAGGCAGCTGATGATTGCCCTGGTATGGGGCATTATGCCAGCCCCTTCTTGCCTCCTTAAAAACAAGGAGTCTGGTGGCACCTTAAAGACTAACAGATTTATTTGGGCAAAAGCGTTCATGGGTAAAAAACCCACTTCTTCAGATGCATGAAATACGCATGAAAGCTTATGCCCAAATAAATCTGTTAGTCTTTAAGGTGCCACCGATCTCCTCGTTGTTTTTAAGGATACAGACTAACATGGCTACCCCTCTGATACTTGCCTCCTTAGGCAGGGGGCATAATGGGGCTGGCTAGGAGTAGGGAGGGGGGTTCCAGGTAACAGGAGACATGATGGGAACTAGAGAGGGGGGAGTCAGAGTGCAGTATGCTTCACTGAGCTCTGGCTGAAGGAACAGTCCCTAGGGAACAATACTGGCTGGTGCTAGCTGGAGCTAGAGCTGTGCAGTGGCTCTCCGGGACTGGGACGGGTGTAACGGGGGCTTAGAGCCACTCTTGCCTTCCTTCCCTGACCTATGCCAAGTGTGAACTCAGAATATTTGAGGACTGACCCACGGTCGCAGGACTGAGCGGGGAGAGGGGATGAGAGCACATCTAAGGGTAAATCGGAGGTTTGATTGGAGCATGGGTAGGAATACCTGGGTGAGCTTTAATCTAGCTAGCGTGGCAAAAATAGTGGCAGTGAAGATGTGGTGGCACATGAGTACATATCCAGGGTCCCTGGGCAGGCATGTACAGATCACACTGTTGCATCTACACTCATATGTCTCGACTTCATGGGTGATGGAGCAGCCACGGGGAAAAATGGTGGGTGATGGAGCAGCCACGGGGAAAAATGGTAGGTGATGGAGCAGCCACGGGGAAAAATGGTGGGTGCTGAGCACCCATTGGCAGCCCCCCATCGGCTCTCCTCCACCCCCCCCAAGTGCCTCTTGACCACCGTGGGCCCCACAGATCAGTACCTCCCCCTCCCTCCCCGCGCCTCCCTCCCACTGCAATCAGCTGTTTCGCGGTGTGCAGGAGGCTGCGGGGGAGGAGGAAGGAGTGAGGATGGGACACATTCAGGGGAGGGGGCGGAATGGGGCAGGAAGAGGTGGTGCAGGTTGGAGTGGGGGTGGGGGTATGGCATTGAGGGAAGAGGTGGAGTGGGAATAGCTGGGGGTCGAGCACCCCCTGGCACAATGAAAAGTCAACGCCTGTGTCTACACTGCTGTTTTTATCCCTGCTAGCTAGATCGAATCTGGTGTGGGTATCCCTAGCTGAACTGCAATATCATCTTAGACTGTAATGTAGACGTTCCCTGAGGAGATAGAGCAGGAGGGAGGGTGGCCTTGTGATTAAGGCTGCAGCCTGGAGACCGGGGTTGTGTTCCCAGCTCTGCCATGGACTCCTTGTGAGACCCTGGGTGACTCCCTTACAGTCTCTATGTCTCAGTTCCCCCTCTGTTGTGAGGCTAGCTGCATTAAAGATTGTGTGGTGCTCAGATGCTATAATATCCACTCAGATATAGCTATCATAGATATCAAGGTCAGAAGGGACCATCATGATCATCTAGTCTGACCTCCTGAACAACGCAGGCCACAGAATCTCACCCACCCACTCCTGCGATAAACCTCTCATCTATGTCTGAGGTATTGAAGTCCTCAAATCATGGTTTAAAGACTTCAAGGTGCAGAGAATCCTCCAGCAAGTGACCCATGCCCCATGTTGCAGGGGAAGGCGAAAACCCCCCACAGCCTCTTCCAATCTGCCCTGGAGGAAAATTCATTCCTGACCCCATATATGGCGATCAGCTAAACCCTGAGCATATGGGCAAGATTCACCAGCCAGATACCCAGGAAAGAATTCTCTGTAGTAACTCAGATCCCACCCCATCTAACATCCCATCACAGGCCATTGGGCCTATTTACCATGAATATTTAAAGAACAATTAATTGCCAAAATCTTGTTACCCCATCATATCATCTCCTCCATAAACTTGTCATCCTAAGACCATATGTCAGAGATTGCTAGTGCAAACTATCTAGACCTATAACAGGGTTCAAAAAAGAACTAGATAAGTTCATGGAGGATAGGTCCATCAATGGCTATTAGCCAGAATGGGCAGGGATGCAAAACCATGCTCTGAAGTGTCCCTAGCCTCTGCTAGAAGCTGGGAACGGGCAACTGGGATTTCACTTGATGATGACCCGTTCTGTTCATTCCCTCTGGGGCACCTGGCACTGGCCACTATTGGAAGACAGGATACTGGACTAGATGGACCTTTGGTCTGACCCAGTATGGCCACTCTTATGTTCTTATCTAGGGATCATGGTGCCATGAGTTTCTGTATACCAATGCTGCAAAGCTGCAATAATCATCTCATGTTCTAACAGGGTCTCTGCCATCTTCACTCTTCAGTATTTCATCTTTTCAGTGTTCTCTCACAAATCTCACCAGAAAGGGACAACGTCATTTCTAGAAACAGCAGCAAAACGGCTCACACTGAATTCTTCCTGAACTTCTAAATTTTGTTGAGTGAATCCAGCACGTATGAAAGGGACAAGCTTGACCAGACCCCTCTGTATGTCCATGGCAGAGAGACAGCATTAGAAGTGCAAGTGCTTCCCCCACTCTTCACACCAATGTAACCTCAGCTGGGACCTGGAGGAATCTCTCCTAGGAACGAGATTGTCGTTCAGATTTCAGTCCTTGGCTTCCCTGCTACATAAAGGCAAATGGTTTCATGATGTGGAAACCTGCATACTAGTAGCTGGCCTGAGACCATCTATTTATTTCACAAACAGGCATCAGAGGGTAACAACTTTTGATCACTATTAATCTTATTATAGGTATGCCTGGCAAGGGTCCTGTAGAAAAAATAGTATGTAATGAAGACTATCTTAATGCATATGTCCAAAAGGGGTTGAGTTAAAGTTGCCAGGCATTGCCTAACTATTGAATGCTTGCCTTTGCAATGTTCCTTTAATGTAGGGGTTTTGTGTGTGCAATTATTTCTAGTACAGTAATGCTTAGAGATGCAGACCAAAATTGGGACCTCATTGGGCTCGGTACTGTACAAACATATGGTAAAGAGACAGTCCTCACTCCACAGCATTTACAATCTAACTAGACAAGGGGTGGGAAGGGACAGAGTGGCTCGTGCAAGGTCCCGCAGCAGGTCAGTGGCACAGCCAGTCTCCTGAGTCCTCGGTAAGTGCCACACCCATTGTACCATGCTGCCTCCAGCTTGGATCGGAGGTAGAACTGACCTAGAGGACTCAGTGTATTTCCCTTTACTCTCAGCTATTCACTGCCACGCCATTATTTTTGTTACTTTCCAACATTTAAAAAAACAAACAAATGAAAACTGAAGCTATTCTGACCCTCTCTCTTAAAACTGACATTTAGCTAAAAAAGACAGGATTTGTACAGATTCTCAATATGGAGAAAACTGGAAAGAACATTCAAAACAAGTGGTTGATTGTTGGCCCTTTTGATTGTAACTTTGTATGGTTGGATTTGCACTGACCATTGCCACTCATTTCTGTGTCATCAGTGCAGGACTTGCAGGGAAGTGATGTCACAAATGCACGTATTGGTTACCACGTTGGGCTTTATTGTGCTCTCATGCTGGTGTAAATCAGGAGTAACGCTTTTTGAACTGATGGCGTTAATCCAGTGTAAAACTCAAGAGATGAAATTTAGGTCTGTTCTATATAAAATGTTCCCAGAGTAAACATTCTTTTTTTAAGGTCAGTTTTAACAAAGTTTAATATTCATTTTGGAGTTGCTCCTTTCCATCTGTGCCGTCCGCTGGAAACTGTACTTGCCCTTGATGCCATTTGGCTATTTTCATTTTTAGAGCAGGATCCTAAGCTACTGGGTGCAAAGCAGGGGCTCGATTTTTCATTGCCTTGCACCTTATCTGGTTATTTACATCTGTGCAGGGTAGGTATAAGAGGCAACCATTCTGATGGTGGGAGTGGTGTGGGAAGGAACCTGCAGTGCTCAAGGTCTCATGATGGCACGGCCTCAGGCACTGTGGGATATGAACCCATGCCTTAGGAGGCAAAACTGTGCCACTGGCTATATGCCTATCTAAGAAACCAGCCCACAGCTTTCCTACCTGAAATATCTCCTCTGGAATAGCCTCCCGCCACTGCTCGGAGATGGGGACTTGAGAGTAGGAATTGAAGAGGATTTCAATGATCTCTGGCACAGATGCACAAGACCTCAGCACCTAGAAGAACAAATGCAGAGGTGATGTTGTGAGGTTTCACTGGGGGTGCTGTACACTCAGTGCTGAAACTCTTAAAAATCCCAAATGGGACGACTGGAGGTTTCACTTTTCATCATCTCACTAGATGAAAGGATGAGAGGTTCCACCAATGACAGCCTAATTATCTGTGTAAACTTAGCCAAGGCACTTGGGAATGGTGCACACAACATTAAAAGAAGAAGTTCTGCTCTGTAGCAAGTCCCTAAATCTCCTTCATATGCAAAAATCATTGGAAGGCTTGTTTTTATTGTGAGGTTATTTTCACTGGATGCACCATTTGCTTTTTCAGCGAGAAGTCCTTGTGGTACCTTAGAGACTCAAATTTATTTGGGCATAAGCTTTTGTGGGCTAGAACACACTCATCAGAACCCATGAAAGCTTATGCCCAAATAAATTTGTGAGTCTCTAAGGTGCCACAAGGACTCCTCGTTGTTTTTGCTGGTACAGACTAACATGGCTACCACTCTGAAACCATTTGCTTTTTGTTTACACTCTTTGCTTGTACATAAGCCAGGATAATATTTTCTTTATGCTTTGAGGTAAAAATCAATGAAATGCAAAGCTATAGCAAGACTACTCTGATGACAACAATACCAAGTTGCTATGCCATGGCTCTGTGATAGATTAGATAGATCGGGCACTCTGTTTCTTAGCCTCCACAACAGAGCTAGTTTCAGCCTATCCTAACCCTTTCCCCCTTACCCTCCTATAGACTTCATACACCCATCACCACAAAGCATTTCATTCACATTTTAATGTTCATTACTCCAGGCAGCACGATCCCAGTGAAAGGTTCCCCCCTCTCAAATCAGATTGAATTTGAGCACTTTCAGAGGCCATCAAAAAGTCATCCCTTTACAAAGCAAAGCACGCTGGGTAAAATTTTAAGAAGTGTCTAGATGACTTAGGTGTCTAAGGCCAATGAAAGATTCTCAGCAGGATAGGAGCCTCTCTGATCACTGAAATAAGTTTCCAGCATGTATTTAATTAACATAAACATGGAGGGCAATAAGCCCCTGCACTTTTGAAAACTTTACCCTCTGTCCGCATGTGACCAACATTGCTCATTAAAATGTGATTTAAAGCCAAATGATGTGTGACGTTAAGGGCCTGATCCTGAGAGACACACAGCGCCTCTCAAGGTCAGGCCCCAAATGAGGCGGCAAAAAATATACAGGGTGTGATTCACTACTGTGTGACTTAGACTATGTCTACACGGCGCACCTTTCAGTGACACGGCTGTGCTGCAGCCGTGCCGCTAAAAGGCGCGCAGTGCAGCTGCTGTTTGTCGGCTGGAGAGCGCTGTTCACACCGATGCTTTTCATCAGCAAAACTTTTGTTGTTCGGGGGGGTGTTTTTTTCACACCCCTGACTGACAAAAAGTTTGGTTGTTCAGGTTCCAGTGTAGACAAAGCCTTAGTGGAGGCACACCAGCATCAGACTGGACTAACGCAGTGCTGAATTGGGCACAAAGAAAAAAAAAATCACACCGTACACAGTTGTTCACATGAATTCTTAGTGTAGCTGCACTGACTTCAGTGAAGTTACCCCAGGGAGGAACATCACAGATTTTGATACAGATGGATAAATAGAACAACCCAACCTTGCCTCCTTCCCAAACCCAGAACTATTTGTTTATGTCAGGGGATGTGATGGTCCTTTAAGTCCCCAAAGGAACTAATTAGCTGCCTCCCAGGGTTCAGGTCATAGCTGCAGGTCACCTAGTCCTTAGATCAAAGGCCAACAAGCAGCTAAATGCGGACACAGCTCTAGCTGCTTGCAAGGAGCAGGTAGGCACCTGCACAAGGCCCCCAGCTCAGGGGAGAAGGTCCTAGAAAGGGGCCAAGCAGCTGGACATGGTTTACCTGTTTAATTTATCTTGGGCTTTTTTTTTGTTTTGTGAAAAAAATTGACATCCTGCTGCAGTTTGAGAGCTTTTATTTGATGCCCTACCTGGCTTAGAGTTTACCAGCTAAATGCTCCCAGCTCTGTTGGTTCTTCCTACACATGTGTGAGCACAGAGTAGCCTGTGTACATGGGACAGAGTTCATAACTCAGAAGCCTTCTAGGGCCAGGTTAAGATCTAGGGTAACTCCGTTTTCTTCACTGGAGTTACCCAGAGGAAATGTTTAGTCCTCAACATGTAAGTTAACTGAATATGTGTTGGCAACGTATTTAAAGTTTGTAACCTGCTTTGGGTGCCATATTCAAATGACAAGTTTCTTAAGAAAAGGATGTAAATCTACCGCAAGAAATGTTTCCCTCTCAACATGGAAACTAACAGTCACTATTATCATGCTGGGGAACGTTTTCCAAAGCGCTTCTGTTGATTTAGGCTCTTCAGGCCTGTAAGCATGTGGGACTCACCCCTGCGGCGCCTCCTGCTGGGGTCCTGGGAATTAGCTCTACTTCCAGCCTTGGAACACCCTCTGCAGGCCGGTGTTCCATTTACGCCGGGCCCCCGTGTCCCTCCCGGACGCAGTACCCCTTGTACGTTGGGGTGCTGCCCTCTGGCAGTAACCCCTCACTTGCAGGGTCTCCCCTCCCTGGGGAACCCCCACCCCCTATCCCTACCTTGCCTCAGTTGTAGGCTACTGCCAGTCACCAGCTAGCCCCCGCGCCCTGGGGCAGACTGCAGTATGAGCCACTCATCACAGACAAGGTTGGGTTTGGACCTGCTGCCTCTGTCTAACCTTGGGCTGTCCCCTGCAACCCCAGTTCCTGTTGGGGCTAATACTAGGCCACAGCCTGGGGCTTTCCTGGCTGGAGCTCCCCAGCCCCGCTCCAATCTAGGTACTCTGCTTAGGTCCCTGCAGCCAGGTCCCTCCCTCTCACAAGCTAGAGAGAGTCTCTTGAGCCTCAGCCCAACAGCCCCTTTATAGGGCCAGCCGAGTCTGCCTGGGGCGTAGCCACAGCAGAGGCTGCCTCCCAATCAGCCCAGCCTAAGGCTCCCAGCCCCAGCCCTCTCCAAAGGCTGGCTTTTAACCCCTTTGGGCTGGGAACGGGTGACCGCCCCGCTACAAACCTCTTGTTGAGGTTCTGGCTGCACTTTTCCCCACACTTGTTCCTCTTTGGCCACATGAAGTTGCGAGATCTCCTCGTCAACCTCCTCCTGGCTCTGGCCAAAGTCTCCATCTACAATACCAGGAGGAGGATGTTGGACAAGGGAGTGCTCTGCGACTGCGGGGCCTATTTCCGTTCCTCCCTAGTTTCACGCATCCGGGCAGAGTTCCACTGGGCAGTGTCCGCTGGCTCCCTTGACAGCTTTGAGGAGCAGTGGGCGCTGTCCAGGGTTCTCTGCTCGGTGTCCTCATCCGGTATCCTCATTTTGAACCTCTGACCCTCACTCCGGTCCCTGTTTTTCATTAGTTGTCCCCCATAATAAGTTGGTCCCTGGGTCCAGTGGTCCCTCCCGCTAGGCTGGGGGAGGGGCCTTTAGCAGTGGGTGGGCTTGCGCCTGCCCATCTCCTGGGTTTTTCCCATACGACCCTGCTACAAGGCCCATTTTCAAAAGTGACTTAGGAACCTTCATCTCATTGCAAATTAGTGGAGCTCAGGTTTCTAAGTCCATTTTGCAAAGCTCCAGTGACTTGAAATGAGGAGTAAGTCACTTCTGAAAATGGGACTTCAGAGCCTAAGTCACTTAGGTGCTGTTGAAAATGTTACCCACTGTCACTACACGCGAGGTGAGTGGGGCGCTATTAGCTTATTGTTCCCGTTCCTACATTGACTAGAACTGCTCACCACTCTCTCAGCAGCCAGCTGAGTGCTGACATCGGCCTTTTGAAAGAGGCTTTGTCCTCCCTTCTTTAAAAGAAACGTGTGAGTGAATTTAGTGCTCAGGCAAGGTGCTGGGTGGCTGGCCTCAGAGGGCTAATTCCTCTGCTTAGTTACAGACCAGGGACAATACAGGCAGTTACATTGCAAGTTTCAGCCCTCACTGCCCCACCGCAGCCAAAAGGGTCACTTCAAAGGGGGCTAAGAGAGCAGGTCAGTCTCTGCTGAGATGGCCAACAAGGATGCCAGTGCTGTGATGTGAACTCCTGTCCGCTGAAAACTTGCCTGAACCACCAAATCCTTTTCACATAGGCCACTGCACAGCCCTGGGCTGCTAACTGCCCTCAGCCATTACTGGCCTGGATTAGAACTAGCAATCAGTTGGCCAACCTTACTGTAGCCCTTTACCGATCCCCTTGGAAAAGGCTTGCTGGTATTTAAGCTGGCTAACTGCCTCTGCCTCTAGCCAATGCGTGAGACGGTACCTTCCCGAAGGCCATAGGCCAGATTTTTTGGGAGCCATGGTTCAGCAATGTCTGCACTGTGAGATGTGGCCTCAGTTGCTGCTTGAAGGCTGCAGTCTGTAGGATACAGGACAGGGGGGAGACTCCGTTGTAGTCAATGGCATTCACATCCGCTTTATTCTGCAGCAAAAACTGGACCAAGCTGTGACTGGCATTCTTGCAGGCTTTGTGGAGTGGACTCTTCTCCTCTTCATCTGTGGTGTTGACATCTGCTCCGTACTTTACTAGCAATCTGCACACCTGCAAGTAGCTTCCTTGCTCCGCTTGTTCTTTTGCCTGTCCGCAAGTCACACTGAGTGCTGTTTCTTCCCTACTGTTCTTCCTATCCGCACTAGCGCCGTACCTCAAGTACAGGAGAGCATGATCATAGAGGCCATGTTTAGCTGCTATGTGAAGGGGTGTCTCCTGTGTCTCTTCACTTGGTAGATCAACCATCGCACCATACTTCACCAGCAGTTTCGCACATCTGTAATGAAGTGACATGGCCATTTACTGAAGGAGAAATGGAAGCTGAGTTGTTTGACTTGGTTATTATTGGGCCATCTTTGCCACCTCCCATTAACGAGACCGCTAAGATTAGAGAAAACAGATCTACCAGCCCATAAGCTCTTGGGTGGCCTCCACTGACTTCTGATGGGACTTGTGCTCCTAATTCACTTAGGTACTATTGGCATGATGGGACACTAGGTTGAAGGAATGGAAACAATGTGGTTAAGGCTGGGGTGGCCCACCTTGACGGGGTGCCGACGCTCATACGAACAGCCTTTATTTAAAAAAGAACTGAAATGTACTGTAAATTGTGTTTTCTTTAAGAGCAACGCACAGAAAAATCAGCCGTGTCTGCCTGAGATGGTGGCAGATGCAAGGCAGCCAGCGCATGCTGGGCCACCAGAAGGGGTAAAAATGGGGTGTATGCTGTTTTAGAAAACACTCTTAACTTGCTACTTTTCGCCAGTGTAGAAGAAATGAGTCTTTTGGCGAGTACTGGAGGAGGGAGTGGGGGACGCTTGGCAAGCCAGCGCTGTGTGGGCATCCTGTGTATTGAGGGTGGTGTGGAGGAGCGGGGGGAAGCATAGAGATGAAACTGGAGAAAGGAACGAGGCGGGCATCCTGGGTGGGCTGGGATGTGACCTGAGAGGAGGTCTGAGACAGAGTGGTTTGTAGGGTCTGGAAAGGGAGAACAAGAAGGTTAAGCTTGATGCAGCGAGGAAAGGAGAGACAATGGAGGCATTAAATGGGGGTAGATGCTGTGGTCAAATCAGTGGGTGAGATAACTGTGTTTTGAAAGGGGTGGTGGCCAGGACCGGGGTTCGGACACCGTCCCACCCAGGATAGGGAGCCCAGCACCAGGCTGCATCATCACATTGCTGTGTCCGGAAGGGGCTCCACACACAAGGGAGCCTGCTCAGAATAAGCACTGAGGGTGATGTGCAGGCAGAGCTCTCGGAGCCTGGCAGACAGCACGGCATTGGTGACTTCACCTTGAGGCAAACACCCCTTGGCCCAGTGTAGAGCGCCCTCTGTTCTTCAAACAGGGGTTGTTAAAAGCTGTGAGTCATCAGACCTGGTAAGTCTCCTCCAAAGACATCCAGTTTCCAGCCCCCTCTGCTGGGCTTTTCAGGCAACCTCTCGGGAACCCCAGAGAGGGAGCCTGAAATGATCCCAAAGGCTCTGCATCCTGGCAGGGATGGCTTCCTTGCTTCCCTCTCCCTTATCTATCCAAGGTACTTACATGTCCTTCATCCCCTCAGCGTTTAAAGCATTTATCCTCACAATACTCTCATGTGGTAGTGCAGAGCTGTTATCCCCAGACAGAGGGGGACCTGCAGCAAGGAGAGGCGAAGCGATGGCCACAGAGGAAGGCTGTAGGGGAGTAGGGAATTGGACCTGGGTCTCCCTGGCAGAGCTACCCAACAGCTATGGTTTCCCTGCAGAGCCAGCTGGTCAGCGGGGGGTGGGGGTGGGGACAGCAGGCTGCGGTGCAGAGTAGGGGGCAGACAGGAAGCTCATCAGCAGATGAGCAGATGGGGAGGGAGCAAGGTTCTGGTTCTCCCTCCCCAGAAAATACTCCACAGGGAGAAGGGGGGATCCCCTGGCCCTGCCAGATCTTAGGGGAAAAGGTCTTGTTGCCTCAGGCAAGACAGGAAAATCAGGGGTGAGGGGGGAAGGTGAAACTCAAGGAGGAAGAAAAGGAGGACTTGTGGCACCTTAGAGGCTAACACATTTATTTGAGCATAAGCTTTCGTGAGCTACAGCTCACTTCATCGGATGCATTCAGTTTTTTTCCACTGAATGCATCCGATGAAGTGAGCTGTAGCTCACGAAAGCTTATGCTCAAATAAATTGGTTAGTCTCTAAGGTGCCACAAGTCCTCCTTTTCTTTTTGCGGATACAGACTAACACGGCTGCTACTCTGAAACCTGTCAAGGAGGAAGGAGGAGCATAGGGGAGGGGGGTGTTAGAGAGGATTATGGAAATGTGGTCATGCATATTCACTAAGCATGCATATTGGGGTACTATTTGCATAATCCTCCAAATCTGCAGCCTTATTAACACTGGAGCAAGGTGAGAGCAGCTCGCTTCCTGCATGCTATGGCTGTGCCTAGCAGTTAGCTAACCTCTGCAGCTTTTGGGACTATGGTCCACACAGCCACCCACAAGTGCTTTCCAGGCACGGGGAGAAAGGTGGTCTTCTTTGGCTTATGTGAAAGAGTCTTCTATCCCCAGCTGTTTAAAAGTTAAGGCTGTGACTCTGGCTGATTGCTGTAAGTGCAAACATTGGGCTAAGGTCCAGAGCCTTGTCCACACAAGGAGAAAGGAAGGGCACTGGTCGGAAAGGTTCACACTCAATACCAACCCCAGGCACTTTACAAATGTTGAGTGTAAGTGCCTGGTTGCAATGCCTTGGGCCATGATCAGGTCTGGCTGTGTCAGTGTAGCCTGCTGTGGTTTCTTCTTCCTATGGATGGGGAGCCACAAGCAGTGAAGCAACGATGCTTCAGCCAGTCCTCCCAGTGCCACCCCTACACAGCAAGGGCTCTGGGCACTACATAGTAGGTGCTCCTGGAGACCCGCGTCCACTGGTACAGGCAAGGTTACAAGGCGGGCACCGCATGTGGATGTGCCAGAAAGGTTTTGTCAAAATCAGTGTTGCTCTGGAGACACGTTAAACTATTGCAAGGACACATGAGACAATCAGCCAGTTCACGCAATCAATGTGTCTGCAGTCATTTCATCTCTTGGTGTAGATAACAGCCCCGGAGTGTTATGCAGACTATCCATATAATCCAACTCTTGTCTGACACGTATGCCTTAGGGCAAGGGTCTGTGAGTAGGCGGTAGGTGGGAGGCAGTGTGGAAAGGCAAGGTTCTTTATATAGATGTCAGCTGTAAGTGAATCAGGGAATGAGTCTCAGCTGAAAACATCAAACCCACTGTCTGGACCTTGGCTGCTGGTGGTCAAGGCTGTTCACACTGGTATTGAGCCAGAATAACTAGAAGGGAACAAAACTTCTATAGCTACTTAATGCATTGACTTGGGCTGCTTTGAGACACACGGGGTGCTGTACATGGGCAGGTTTGGCATTAAAAATGCTTTCTCCACCCATTTCTGACAGTGCCACTTAAGTGACCAAAACTACCGCCTATGCCTTCTCCAAGTTTCAGAAACTAGTAAGGTGCTGAAACATATTCCCTGGCTCTCCAAATGTAGCGTAACTTTACTCACACTAGAATGGTCTATTTCCAAATTGTTGCCAGAGAAATCTCTCAATAGCCTTGCATCAATGGGAGAACAGATGTTTAAATTGTGAGGTTAAAACTTTGAGTTGGAAGAGAATTGGGGCATGGGTGGCAATTATCCAACAAGAACTACTTTTCCAGTTTGTTGTCTTCCTTGATCAAGCTCTGCAGTCTTTCCTGAGTCCCTCCTTATTCAGACAGAAATCCCACTGATGTCTATGGGAGTTTTGCTTGAATAAGGAATGTAGGATTTCACCCCTTGTGTGTACTGCAGGGGAACACTTCCTTTCTTGGTTCAAGCCCACTGAAAGGAGTGTATTTTGTGAGCAGTGTACAGAATTGCTTGCTACCCAACTTTGGGGACTGTCCCATACTGCCAAGAATGACCTTGAGCGGATCACTGCGGATTACGTGGCTCTGGGAAGAAGGATAAAGGAGTTTGAGGTGCAAGTGGTGTTCTCGTCCATCCTCCCCGTGGAAGGAAAAGGCCAGGGCAGGGACCGTCGAATCGTGGAAGTCAACGAATGGCTATGCAGGTGGTGTTGGAGAGAAGGCTTTGGATTCTTTGACCATGGGATGGTGTTCCATGAAGGAGGAGTGCTGGGCAGAGACGGGCTCCATCTTACGAAGAGAGGGAAGAGCATCTTTGCGAGCAGGCTGGCTAACCTAGTGAGGAGGGCTTTAAACTAGGTTCACCGGGGGAAGGAGACCAAAGCCCTGAGGTAAGTGGGAAAACGGGATACCGGGAGGAAGCACAGGCAGGAACATCTGTTCCTGCTTCATACTGAGAATGAGGGGCGATCAGCAGGTTATCTCAAGTGCTTATATACGAATGCACAAAGCCTTGGAAACAAGCAGGGAGAACTGGAGGTCCTGGTGATGTCAAGGAATTATGACGTGATTGGAATAACAGAGACTTGGTGGGATAACTCACATGACTGGAGTACTGTCATGGATGGTTATAAACTGTTCAGGAAGGACAGGCAGGGCAGAAAAGGTGGGGGAGTAGCACTGTATGTAAGGGAGCAGTATGACTGCTCAGAGCTCCGGTACGAAACTGCAGAAAAACCTGAGTGTCTCTGGATTAAGTTTAGAAGCGTGAGCAACAAGAGTGATGTAGTGGTGGGAGTCTGCTATAGACCACCGGACCAGGGGGATGAGGTGGATGAGGCTTTCTTCCGGCAACTCGCAGAAGCTACTAGATCGCACGCCCTGGTTCTCATAGGTGACTTTAATTTTCCTGATATTTGCTGGGAGAGCAATACAGCGGTGCATAGACAATCCAGGAAGTTTTTGGAAAGCATAGGGGACAATTTCCTGGTGCAAGTGCTAGACGAGCCAACTAGGGGGGGAGCTTTTCTTGACTTGCTGCTCACAAACAGGGAAGAATTAGTGGGGGAAGCAAAAGTGGACGGGAATCTGGGAGGCAGTGACCATGAGTTGGTTGAGTTCAGGATCCTGACGCAGGGAAGGAAGGTAAGCAGCAGGATACGGACCCTGGACTTCAGCAAAGCGGACTTCGACTCCCTCAGGGAGCGGATGGGTAGGATCCCCTGGGGGACTAACATGAAGGGGAAAGGAGTCCAGGAGAGCTGGCTGTATTTCAAGGAATCCCTGTTGAGGTTACAGGGACAAACCATCCCGATGAGTCGAAAGAATAGTAAATATGGCAGGCGACCAGCTTGGCTTAACGGTGAAATCCTAGCGGATCTTAAACAGAAAAAAGAAGCTTACAAGAAGTGGAAGGTTGGACATATTACCAGGGAAGAGTATAAAAATATTGCTCGGGCATGTAGGAATGAAATCAGGAGGGCCAAATCGCACCTGGAGCTGCAGCTAGCAAGAGATGTCAAGAGTAACAAGAAGGGTTTCTTCAGGTATGTTGGCAACAAGAAGAAAGCCAAGGAAAGTGTGGGCCCCTTACTGAATGAGGGAGGCAACCTAGTGACAGAGGATGTGGAAAAAGCTAATGTGCTCAATGCTTTTTTTGCCTCTGTCTTCACTAACAAGGACAGCTCCCAGACTGCTGCGCTGGGCATCACAACATGGGGAGTAGATGGCCAGCCCTCTGTGGAGAAAGAGGTGGTTAGGGACTATTTAGAAAAGCTGGACGTGCACAAGTCCATGGGGCCGGACGAGTTGCATCCGAGAGTGCTAAAGGAATTGGCGGATGTGATTGCAGAGCCATTGGCCATTATCTTTGAAAACTCGTGGCGAACGGGGGAAGTCCCAGATGACTGGAAAAAGGCTAATGTAGTGCCAATCTTTAAAAAAGGGAAGAAGGAGGATCCTGGGAACTACAGGCCAGTCAGCCTCACCTCAGTCCCCGGAAAAATCATGGAGCAGGTCCTCAAGGAATCAATCCTGAAGCACTTACACTAGAGGAAAGTGATCAGGAACAGTCAGCATGGATTCACCAAGGGTATGTCATGCCTGACTAATCTAATCACCTTCTATGATGAGATTACTGGTTCTGTGGATGAAGGGAAAGCAGTGGATGTATTGTTTCTTGCCTTTAGCAAAGCTTTTGACACGGTCTCCCACAGTATTCTTGTCAGCAAGTTAAAGAAGTATGGGCTGGATGAATGCACTATAAGGTGGGTAGAAAGTTGGCTAGATTGTTGGGCTCAACGGGTAGTGATCAATGGCTCCATGTCTAGTTGGCAGCCGGTGTCAAGTGGAGTGCCCCAGGGGTCGGTCCTGGGGCCGGTTTTGTTCAATATCTTCATAAATGATCTGGAGGATGGTGTGGATTGCACTCTCAGCAAATTTGCGGATGATACTAAACTGGGAGGAGTGGTAGATACGCTGGAGGGCAGGGATAGGATACAGAGGGACCTAGACAAATTGGAGGATTGGGCCAAAAGAAATCTGATGAGGTTCAATAAGGATAAGTGCAGGGTCCTGCACTTAGGACAGAAGAACCCAATGCACAGCTACAGACTAGGGACCGAATGGCTAGGCAGCAGTTCTGCGGAAAAGGACCTAGGGGTGACAGTGGACGAGAAGCTGGATATGAGTCTTCAGTGTGCCCTTGTTGCCAAGAAGGCCAATGGCATTTTGGGATGTATAAGTAGGGGCATAGCGAGCAGATTGAGGGACGTGATCGTTCCACTCTATTCGACATTGGTGAGGCCTCATCTGGAGTACTGTGTCAAGTTTTGGGCCCCACACTACAAGAAGGATGTGGATAAATTGGAGAGAGTCCAGCGAAGGGCAACAAAAATGATTAGGGGTCTGGAACACATGACTTATGAGGAGAGGCTGAGGGAACTGGGATTGTTTAGTCTGCAGAAGAGAAGAATGAGGGGGGATTTGATAGCTGCTTTCAGCTACCTGAGAGGTGGTTCCAGAGAGGATGGTTCTAGACTATTCTCAGTGGTAGAAGAGGACAGGACAAGGAGTAATGGTCTCAAGTTGCAGTGGGGGAGGTTTAGGTTGGATATTAGGAAAAACTTTTTCACTAGGAGGGTGGTGAAACACTGGAATGCGTTACCTAGGGAGGTGGTAGAATCTCCTTCCTTAGATGTTTTTAAGGTCAGGCTTGACAAAGCCCTGGCTGGGATGATTTGATTGGGGATTGGTCCTGCTTTGAGGAGGGGGTTGGACTAGATGACCTCCTGAGGTCCCTTCCAACCCTGATATTCTATGATTCTATGATTCTATGATTCTATGTGGCAGCACCTGCCATTTCAAGAAGAACAGGGTTTGTGTTTAAACAAAAACATTTCTGTAATACAAATTATCTTGGAAATTTGTAAAAGAGTGATCTCAGATCAGGGGAGGCTGCCATGAAACCTTGGCCATTAAAAGGACACCCCCTCCCCCCCTTTACAATATTCTATTTACAGCACAGAATGCCTTCTGACAAACAGAAGGGGGTTAAAGATAAACAGTCCACACCAATGGTTTCTTAATGCAAGTAAGTGAATGTGATAAGCCAGTCTAAATGAATCAAAATTACTGCTACTTTTTCTACTAGAAGTTGACGTTGTAACCGTTGTAACGGTGACATGGTGGCAAAACAATGTCAAATTCTGCAGTACATGCAAAGGGCAGTTGGCGCCAATGCCAGTACAACTGGCCATGCTGTGATTAGGATTTCTATTAGTTAATGAGAGGAGAGCAGCAGGGAGGAGGGGAGACTCACAGGTAATAATGCAAGACCTTGAAAATATTCTGGGATGTAGATTTCATAGTAGAGACTGATGTGACAGTATTGGGCTCAGCTGTACAGCAATCCCTATCTCACGGATATTGTCCACCTCTGATTTATTTGGTTCTATGTAGATATTTACTCTCCTTTGTGGCTTGGCCAGTAAAAATCCTGTCTAAAGTTTCTTCTTATGTATACTGTACACCTATTTTGCTCAGATATGCTTCTACAGAGTTTAGTGATGTTCAGTGCTCATATTTAACTGAAATGAACCTTGCTCAGGTCCAGATTGACTCATGCAAACTTCAAGCAGGTTTTCTTCTCCCTAGCTCTCCTTATACATGGCCATTTGGCTTTGGTGCCTAGAACAGTCTGACTTGTAACCATGTTAAAGACTACCAGGTGCCTAATGAAAAATCTGTTTGGAGACCCTTCTGACAACATGTTATGTAGCTACTTAATTCTTCTCTCTTCTCTAATTTTTCTTTCATTAAATGGTTATATTTCCATGGAAATTGGAGGTAAGGGCTAGATCCCCAGCTTATCCAAATTGATATAGCTCCATTTGGCCCTTTGGTTGTGGAAGGTGACCTGTAAAGGACAAATGAAAATCAAAGTAACCTCAGTACTGTAGTCCTGGTTTAGGAAAGCCCTTAAGCATATGTGTATATCAATGTTTGGTGCATGTTATGTGTCCCCCTCTGTAACCAGTTCACAGTCTGCTACAGGCCCAGGTTCTTTAGATCAATCTATAGAGACTCACATATTTAGCTCTGGAGGTCCCTGGTCCAATCTCCACTGTTAGTCAAGATAGTGGCTATCACATAGCAAGGGCGCATGGGGACTTGAACTGCTGTGGGCCTGAGAATGAGTGTCTTCTCTCCAGAGGAAGCATGTAACCCACTCATTAGTGTACTGTAACTCCTCACTTAAAGTCGTCCCGGTTAACGTTGTTTCATTGTTACGTTGCTGATCAAATTAGGGAACATGCTCATTTAAAGCTGTGCAATGCTCCACTATTACGTTGTTTGGCTATCTGCTTTCTCCACAGCTGGCAGCCTCCCTATGCCCCCCCCTTCCCACAGAGCCTCCTGCCCGCCGGCAGACCCCATGGATCAGTGCCCTCCCCGTCCTCCTTCTGCCTCCTGCCAGCGGTAATTAGCTGTCTTGAGGCTTGCAGGAGGCAGGAGGGAGGAGGGAGAAGCAAGGACTCTGCGTGCAGGCTCCCCCTCCCTCCCCTGCCTCCTGAACACCGCAAACCAGCTGATTGCCCCAGGCAGGAGGCAGGGGGGGAAAGAGGGGGAGCCTGCACGCCCAGTCCTCACTCCTTCCCCCTCCCTCCTGCCTCCTAAACGCTGCAAGCCAGCTGATCACCCCGGGCAGGAGGGAGGGGGAGGAGCGAGGACACAGCATGCAAAGTAAAGGGGGAGGAGGTGGGGGGGAGAAGAGGAGGGTCAAGGGTGGGGGCTTGGGGAAAGGGGTGGAGTGGGCGGGCTGAGGGTTGAGTGATGACGATCCTGACAGGGAACGCAGCTCCAAAGTGGTTAGGGGAGTTGGTCATCTAATGACTTGCTATAAAGAAATTTACCAAGAAAAAGAAAGGAGAGCAAAACAAAGTCTAGATGTGTTTTTTTTGAGTTCAGAAAGTTCAGCAAGAGGAGCAGGTGGACAATCCACCTTCTTCCACTGTCTGACTCCACCACCTCAACCAAGCTTCTTACTCAGCAATGATGATTGTAGTATTAAATTGCTTGTTTAAAATTGTTCAAAATGTATATAATGCCTTTTGTCTGGCAAAAAAAAAAATTTCCCTAGAACCTAACCCCCCCATTTACATTAATTCTTATGGGGAAATTGGATTCACTTAACATCATTTAACTTAAAGTCACATTTTTCAGGAACATAACTACAACGTCAAGTGAGGATTTACTGTACTATGTACTTGCCTCTATGCCTGATCCACAGAGGATATGTGTCTGTTGAAGCTCTCAGCTTGAGGCTCTTTTGCTCAAGGGTTGGGACTTGTGCTTTCTGCTCTGGTGGTTCCATAGGCGCTGACTTCTGCTAGCGCCGGTGGGTGCTCGACCCCTCTCAGCCCCCTGGCCCTGCCCCCATTCCAACCCCTTCCCCAAATCCCCACCCCGGCCCCTTCTCTTCCCTGCCTCCTCCCCTGAGCGCGCACCAATGTGTGGTGATTGGTCCATGTTATCAATGTATATTTGTAGCTAGATGACAGGGCCTGTTTGCCATCTTCTCCTCCTTGACCTCTAGGTTATGGGTGCTGGTGGATGTTGGTGGCCTGACACATACAAGGAGGTCAGAGTAGATTGTCTGGTGGTTCCTTTTGGCCTTGTACACTAAGACTCTATGACACTGTTGATCACACACTCCTTGAATACTTGTGCTCTTTTGGCTTTTGTGACTCCTTCCTCTCCTGGTTTTCCTTCTACCTTTCCAGTCACTCCTTTAGTAACTATTTTGGTAATAAAAGTAAGTAACACATAAGACTGTGGGGAAGTAGATCTGGTCAACATTTTTTGAATCATAGAATATCAGGGTTAGAAGGGACCTTGGGAGGTCACCTAGTCCAACCACCTGCTGAAAGCAGGACCACTCCCTAATTTTTTTTGCCCCATCCCTAAATGGTCCCCTAAAGGATTGAACTCACAACCCTGGGTTTAGCAGGCCAACACTCAAACCACTGAGCTATTCCTCCCCTCAGATATTGACTGAAAATATCTTCCACTGTGAAAATGGGGTTTAAGTCAAAAGGAAGATTTTTGTGGGAAAATGTCATTTAATGCAATGTATGCAGTGCTGTTTTATCCATGCTGGTCCCAGAATATTAGAGGGACAAGGAGGGTGAGTAATATCTTTTATTGGACCCACTTCTGTTGGTGAGAGAGCCTGGTAAAGAGCTCTGTGTCAGCTAAAAGCTTGTCTCTCTCACCAACAATAAGATATATTGCTTCACTCTCCTTGTCCCGCTAATTGGAGTCAAGGAGAATTTTCATTTTGTTTCTATTTGAAATTTTTGTTTAGGTTTTTAAAGATCAAAATATATTTGAAATGTAGAATTTCAATCTCCTCTTTTTGACAAGGTGCAATAACATGAAAAATGTCAAAGTTTTCTTCCCTCAACACACTCTTCCTCTCTTTCCCAAGCTAACTTTTTACAGCTTCTCCAATGTTGGAAAAGTTAGAGAGGGAAGAGGATGGAAAAAATCAAGGAAAAAGTGGAAAAACTCAATGACATAGTTCATTCTGTGGTGAAAAAGAAAAAACAAATAAAAAATTGGATTATTTTAAAATCTAAAATAAAAAATTCAAACCATTTCCAAAAATTTGCCACAGAAAATCAAAATTTTGAATGGCAAATTTTTGTTTACAATTTTTTTTCAGGGGAAAAAATGGATTTTTTGATCAGCTGTATTGGTAAGAGTAAATGTTTTCCTCCTGCTCCTGGTCCTGCTATTGTTATCCTGATCCATATTAGATAACATCCCTTTCACATAGCAGAGCTCAGCATCCTATTTCTCCAGTGGTTACTGTTATATCTTGCCTTTAAAGAAAACTTGTGTAAATTAAATCAGCCATTCCAGCTAATTAATGTAACACATATGGAGATATCTAGGATGGAAAGTCAGGGTAAATGCTCTGAGCTCCCTGACAGAGAAGAAGCTTATCAGACTCTTATTGGTGGACATCTGTCAATACCAACTCCAAAATTCAGTGGTTTGGTGGTCCTGCTTCTTCTGCGAAGGCTTGTTTTAGCCATAGAGTTGACTACATCACCTGGAACGTCTCTTTGCTGTGTACTGCTGTTCTCAGCACAGAATCATGGACAGGGGCTTTCTGGGTGCTCTCCAGAAGCATAGGCAGTATCCTCCTTGGTTTTGTTCAGGTGTTTGCTGTTCCTCCTCTGGGACTGATCTCAGGAATTGTTCTGATGTAGGACCTTGGTGCACAAAGTTTGTTGGAGACTCTGTTTGGAGTCTAAAATTCTTTTTTCTCCAGCAAGGGGTGGGGGTTAACTATTTGGCATTCTTGTAATATTTCTTCTCTTCTAGTTTCCTGTTGCAGAGCTCTTTGGAAACTTTTTTAGGGTTAATTATTTCTAGCTCAAGGGCCTTGTTAGGCAGAACAATAAAAAACCTTAGTGCCAATCTATGAACTGGTGGATCTCAAGGCGTTGTGAAGTGTATTGCAATATTCCAGCAATGCTAAATATGGGTCCCCTGAATTTGACAGGGATATTTAAATGATTGTTTTTGCTATTTGTAATGATTCTTACTATGCACAGGCAAATACATTAGCAGAAGAGTATGATGTGGTGTGCTTGAATTGATATTTCAAAAAGAAAGGCTAAAATGAGCCACTAACTAGTTGTGGGCCATTCTCTACTAGCTCACCAGGTTTCCATGAGCAAGAAGTGATACATGTGCTCTTGTAGCACTGCTACTTGATATGTCTGTGCAACAGCTGAGTCTTAAAAATGACAGGTGTAGTTTGTTACAAAGGGATTATCTTTCCCCTTTAATTCAGGTAGCCCTTCACCAGTCTTTGCCCAAAGGCCATTTGAAATCACATGTGGTTTCAGTGGATATTTTACATTCTGTTTCCTATATGTGCTGAAAATTTCACACATGGATCTTAAGTAGCAACACCCTCTACCCTTTTGATTTCTTGAAAACGTTATTTCATGGAAAACTTTGAAGCATCAAAATCGCCGCTTCCAGGTTGCCGCCAGGTTCCTTTTCAGACTGAGGAATTCAGGTGGCTTAACTTACTCTCTTTGTGCAAAGATTCAGTTTACTTCTGACACCATATAACAAGAGCATGAGACCCGCAGGGGTGACAGTAAGAGACTGCGTGTTATTTTCTCGCCCCACTACCTGGTTAGGGTTACAACAAGGTGGGACCCTGTAACAGGGATCACTGTTCAATGACTACTACTCCACTCTCCATGGGGGTTCCCCATGGACTCTGCCACTGGCACCTCTCCCTCCTCCCCTTTATAGACCTCGGAGTGATCTTCAGCTCATATATGTTGTCAGCTACCATATACATGCTGATGTCCCTCAGATCTGGGTCTCCACTCCTGACCTGTCCTCACCTATCCATATCCTAACCTCAGCCTGTCTCTCCAAAACCTCCCCTGTGCCTTACGATTGACTTCAGCTTAACATGGCCCAAAACTCACCTCCTTATCCTGCTTCCCAATCCCTTCCCACCATCTCTGTCACCATCCTCCCCCGTTGCTCTCAGACCCATAGCATACAGGTCATCTGTGATACCTCCCTCTTCCTAGGCCCTGTGTATAAATTGTGATGCTTCTCCCTTCTTAAAATTGCTGAGACCTGACAGCCAAAGCTGCCATCCAGGCTCTCACCATCCACTATCTTGTTGGCTACGACATCCTGCTCCTTGGTAGAACGCTTCACTAAGACATAGGTACCTGTCCCAAGTGGCACAGAGTTGTTTGTTATTTACTTATCGTTGGGCCAGGTCAACAGGGAAAACCCTTACGAGATTCACAGGAGGCGAACAGCCCTAGGAGGTTTCTCTTCTGGATTTCCCTGGTATTATCCCGACTGCTGGGAGGGGAGCATAGGGGTGCTGTGGATTCTGGAAGGCTGAACCCTTTCCAACCATGGGGATCTCCAAAAGCCACCATGACAGAGGAGCTGCAGCTGATTGTGATGGCACCAACCATCAGCTGCAATTGGCAAGGCTCCCTACTGCCATGGGTTGGGGTCCCAGAACATTAGTACCACACAGAAACCTAGGAGGAGAGCTGGGACAGGGGCCTGGGAATACTTGCTCCACCCTCTCCCATTGCTGGCTTCCAATCCATGGAGCTGCTCCAGAAGCACATCTGTATGAAGCAATGGGGTGGAGTGAGGCATTGCCACAGCAGAATCTCTCTTCTCCCGTCCATGTAGAAAGCAGGAGATGTGCGAATGGAGGGCCTAACTGCATGCACAGGTTCACCTGGAGCACGCCAGCCCATTGCTCACCCTCATGTTCCTCACTGAAAACAATGGATCTTTTCATTTCATACAAATGTGTCTCTATCTCGGTCTGAAGCAGACAGAAATGTTCCACAGATCCGAGTAGTTCAGCACCAGCACACCCGACTCTTTCCAGGCTCCTGTTTTTATTTTCTCCTGGAGCCACGGACAAAGTTTAGAAGCAAAGAACCTTTTCTCCCCCTCAATTTTAGTCTCTTTAGAAGAAAAAAGGAAAAATCAACTCCATTCTCCTCTTTTTAATCATCCCACCTTTAGCAAAAGGGAAAAAAGGACCGAGTGCAGTGAATTTAGCGACTCGTCTTACCCCACCATGTTAATTATCTCTGCTGTAAAAAGGAGGTCAAGGAGAGGAACTCTCTACTAAATAGGGCGATGTTGGCATGCATGGCTCCTAAAGCGAAGAAGGTAAGAGTGAACTTTACTGGAACTTTTTTTTTTAAATCTCTTCAAAAAGCTCCTAGATTAAAGCTCTGATATGCTTTTTTTTTGGGTTGAATTCTCATGGATTCTGAAGCTCAAATGGCTGGAAGGAAGCCCAGGTAATTTTTTTTTATCCCAGTCACTCAGAGGCTCAAAGGTTTTAAGTCCTGCCCCCATGGTGAATTGCCGACTATATGGGAATACAGAAGAACCCGACACATAGGTGTTCTGGCCATTGTTATCAAGAGGGAGAAAAATAAAATAGCTCTGTATGTAGGTCAATGACCTGCTCTTTACTGTCAGTAAAAAATTAAGGATGACCTAAAATCTACTACTCAAAACCAGGGACAAGTAGTCTCTGTTAATCAGACGAAATGTTTATGTTACCAAAAGCTTGACCTCCTCAGTGTCTAACTTTAGCAAAAGTCTTTGCAATTGAAAAGCAGTGGTCGAAACCTCAAAACCTGTCTGAAATGTCTATTAATTTTTGATCCTTCAAGGTAGTTGGCTTAGTTATTGTAGAGGCGCCCGGTAGCGCTGCTGTAGTTAAGGGTCTGCCAAAATTTCCATGATAAAGCCCCAATATTCAAGGGCTTATAACTCAGCTGTTTCCACATTGCCCCTGTCTGTAACTTGGATTACAGGTTGGCAGCTCAAATGCCATTTCACCCCTGCCGCCCCATTCCTGTAAAAACACGTATATCAGCTAAGGCTGGAGAGTGACTAAAAGAGCCGAGCAAAAAATCCTGTGTGGGAGACTTTTATATTTTATGCCAGCAAGTAAAACTGTCACCCTCCTTCCCGTAATTTTTATGGTATGGGAGAGTGAATTTGGTGTCTGGGCAAATAAATAGTTTTGATTGCAAGGCTGTGGTTAACAATTATTTTAGGTCATAGGCTTGTGGACCAAGCTTTCTCTTCCAAGAGAGAAAATATTAAAAGGGAAATGTAGGGATTAATCCTGCTCTGATAGAGATGAATGGGGGAGAAATCAGGTCCTTTATTAGCAATTGTGGCTCAGTGTCACAACACAATATTCATCCAGCTACCCTCTTGGAAAATCATTTTTGCTTTGTTTGTGTCACGCAAGAGCTTCCCTGCACCATCAAGTTGTTCTTCTATCTACCCATGTATTTTGGTCGAATCATTAGTATCTTTTGGTGCTTTGCAAAGATTCACATTTATAGGCAATGCTTGAGAGATGTAGTTTTGAAATCTGCCTCCCCTGAGCGGATACCTTCTTTTCTTAAGGGCCTTACTCACACACCTGTCCAACATGTGGCCCATCATATTTGTGTTCTGTAGTGTTACCCCAGACTCTCAACATAGTTTTGTTTAGCCTCTCTACCTGTCTAACGGGAACTGGTTTGAAGCCAGGATGGCACTTCATTGAAACTGGCAGGCAACAAAGTTCACTACACTTGCAAGCATTGTTACCAAGATATCAAGGTAGCCTTGCTTTTTAAATAAAAAGCTTTCCAAGTTTTAATGATTCAGACACTTTAAGTCATACTGGGCTGAAACTTGACATAGATCACAACCAGGATGAATGTTTCTTCAAACATTTATACCAGAGTCTTAATCTATTCTGCTGTAACACGTGGCATGTGTACTCTTCCTGAGGTTCCAGACATTACTTTATTGCTATGTCACACTAGAATCAGTATAGTATTTGTTGCAAGACAGAAGGGGCTGCAACCCTGATGAAGTGGGTATCTCCTTCTACTCAAAGGGCCTCACAGAAGCCAAGGGAATTCGCTCCCGGAAGAGGACATGCAGAGTTTCCATCACGACACCCCTACGGGAGATATTCCAGCAGAGGGCTGCTTTAAAACCTGCCAGGACCCCTAGGTGCACTACTTGCAGAGACTACCCTGCAGATGCACTGAATCATCATCACATTCCATGGTATCCTGGCTATACTCTCTCCCTGGTCATCACCTGCCCCATTGCTCTGCTGATCCCCTGCAGAGCGGGAGTGGGTGAGGGCAGGTATTGTGTCTGCTTTCCACAGTCACAGCCTTCACTCTGTGGACTTTCTGCCTCTGGGGGCTATGGACAAGTGGCAGAAAGTCCATGGAGGGGAGGCTGTGTGATGGGTGTCTGCCCCACACAAACTCTGAGGGGGTTAATGTGGGCCTGGAGGGGCCATTAACCTAAGATTGCTGCACCTAGAGGCAAACTACTTACCAATGGAACAGCCAAGGCTTCCTCAGCAGTGGCCTGCTTCTACCTTGCAGCCAGGCGGCACTGCTTGGGCAGGGCCAATACCTGCCCCCCGGGAAGGCATCTGCGATGGTCTGTGGGGGCAGAGCCAGCGCTCGGCGCAGAGACTGCCTGGAGCGGAAATGGGTGTGGCCACGGCGGATGTTGACGTTGACCCACAGGCTGGGTGGCTCTGAGGTGAGTCTGGGAGGGAGGTGGCGCTCCCTCCCCACCCCCCATAGAGGCTGCCCCAGGCCCTGCCATATGGGGATGGAACGAGCTGCTTGGCATTGCCACTTGCTCCCCCAAACGTTCCTCCATGTCCCCCTTGGGGGGTGTGCTCCACAGTTTGAAAACCTCTTCCCTAGAGGGAAAAGAGTTGGCCAGGGACAGGAGAAGATCAAGCGCTGGGGTCCTGCCCTGGACTAGAGCGTCTGACAAGCGATCTAGAGAAGTGAAGTAGCCATGGGGAGCGGAGGAAGCTCCTGGGGTAAAGCCAGAGATAGGCAAGGAGATAAAGAGGTGAGGCAGGGAGGAGTCCAGGGAAACAGCAACCAGGTTGGAGACTGAGCAGACCTGGATTGCCAGTGAGAGGGTCCCTGGGCTGGGACTGGGGGTAACAGGTGGGACCAGGTTCCCAGTAGCACAGGACCTGGAGTTGGAAGAGGAGGCTGCCTGCAACAGTGTCTGGACAGCTTGTCCGGTGGGACTTTGTTATCCTAAAAGAGGGCACTATATAGTGACCTGGCCAGAAAGCTGAGTCACAATGAAGGAGGACTGAGTCAAGGAGAGAGAGGGGGCAGTAGTGCAAGTAAGCATCAGAAGGGGGCAAAAGCTAAATCCCCAGACCCAGCCACCAGTAGCAGGGGTGGGGAGCCCTTTACAGGCTGTGCCTGTGAAAAGCAGCCACAGCACCTTCCCTCACTCATTCCCCCTCTACAGGGGACCCGTAGGCAGGTGACTTTAGCTTAGGGCTGTGCTTTGGTGAGCAACAGTGTTGAAACAGTGAGCATTTTTACTCCCAACAAAAGTGGTTTTGTGTGAGTATGCACAATGTCTGCATGGCATGGCAATGTCTGTGACCAATACATTTGTTTGTCTTCTCCAGACGCCCTGTGTCAGAGGGTTGTGTGTGGGGTGGTGTCTCTGATTTGTGCAGCACAATATATGACCCTCTGTAAATTATCAGTTAAGTCATGGTTGCATAAAGTGTGGTCACACCACCCCTCCTGAAATTTCACTTCTCTGTGGAATGACTGCTGGTAAAAATTTCATACCAGGTTTTTTTTTTCCAGATGATTACAACTTAATTTTTTTCTAGTGCTGGCAAAATTTTTTCACAATTAATATTAATAAAAAATGTTTACTGTGTTTAAACTTCAAAAATATTTTCATAAATAAAAATAACTGGATAGTGGGTCAAAAAGGTTACTTTTTGCACTTTTTTTGTTGGGCTTTATTTCCCTGTTTAAATTCACAATCAATGAAATGTGGTCAAAAAATCCAAGTTTGAAAAATGTTGACCTGCTCTATTTGAATCCTGCTAGCACCCTAGTTCTGGCTACTGGCCACAGACAACCAGACAGACTCTTCAGAGCATGGATTGTAAGGCCCTAACCCTGTCAACACTTATGCATATGCTTTACTTTATTGCCATGAGCAGTCCCATTAAAATGAAACACCTGTGTAAGTATTTGCAGGATTGGGGGCTAAGACAAGAAGCAATATAAATGTGGTGGAAAGAGAGATGCACTCATAGTATGCACATTTAACATATTTAACATATTTAAATGCCCCAGCTATATCCAAGTGCCCTATCACCTATCTTATTAATGGATAACTTTTTGTTGTAGGCATTATGGAAGAATGAACTGATTTTGCAGTTCACCTGGGAGGCAGGGTGTTCCATGGAAGCAAGGTACAAGTAGTAAAGGAAGGGAAGTGCCATAAAAATGGCCTCTGAAGAGCAGTAGGCAGTAACATGGTAGGTGTGGTAAGGACTGACACAGGACAGATAGGATTTGCTCAGCCACTGGGTGCATGCTCTGGAAATGTCAGAAATGGCTGAGGTCACCTTCTGTTTGGTGACACAGCCAGCTATCTTACAAGGGAAAGTGAATGTGATTCTGTGGAACCTGGAGGGAGGAAGTTCATATTGATGAAGTTTTTGTCTGTGGGAAGTCTGAGGAAGAACTTAAGGTTGAAGTAAGTTCCCAAGGCAGTTGTGTGGCTGCTTGGCTAAAGTGATGAGGCGTGTACGCTGAAGCAAACCCAATGGCATGTTTTAGGACATGTGCTTGATAGAGGATGAGGGAAGAGCCAGAGGACTCCTAGAGCCAAGCTATAGGACTGTATTAGAGCTGATGCTGTTTCTAGTTATAAAGAAGGCAAATTTATACCTAACGTATCCTCAAAAGGCCAAGCTACTTATGTGATTCTTAAAGCCCTAAGGATGTGGGCCAAGACACCGGAGGAGGGATGGTGCAATGGTTAGAGTGCTAGCCAGAGACCAGGTTCAAGACCCTCCTCTGCCACAGCCTTCCTGTGTAACCTCAGACTCTGTGGCTCTGTTCTCCATCTGTGAAATGGAGATAATACATCCCTACCTCAAAGGTGCATTGGGAGTGGTGCAGATACAATGGTAAGGGGCATCTGAGGATTTAAACAATCTCTTAAGCAGGCTTCTATTGACCATAGCCCCATTACTGGCATTTGATGGTGTTTCCAGGCCTACAGTCATTTCAGCAGATGCCAACAGCTACACCCTTGGTGAGTTGCTACTCCAGTGGCACAGATATGGCTGGCAGCTTGTAGCCTATTCGAGGTCCCTTTGTCCCCCACACAGAATGTTTGTCTCTGTAGGGGTCTGCAAGAGTTTAATATGCTACTTGTACAGTCTTGATCATTTCAAGTTGCCCACAACCACAAGCTGCTCTTGCTATTAATAACTTTAGAAAAGACCTGGCCACTGCCAGACCCACCACCAAAGACAGAACTGATTAAAATAGCCATTACTGTTGGCACACACCCGCAATAGTGTGCAATAGACATTGTTGGCCAAGTTACTTGTCACGGTCCCACACCTAGCTCATGAAATCTATGCTCTGAAGCTGAAGGTCTGATTAAATATAGTGATATTACTCCAACAGTCCTTGAAGGATACATGAAGGATACCAGGGCTTTAGATAATGCTGGGATTGAGCCCGAATGGCAGTGTTGTGGTCCAGCACAGGGAAGAGCCTAAAATTTAAGATAGAATCACGTGAGTCTTGCAGAATGACCAGGAAGAAATCACAGAGAACGTCACATCTTCCATGTACGTGTTCCAGACACTACATATGCCTTTGGGAAAGAATAGCACCAGAGCTGTGTGAAAGGGACGCACCTACGTGGAGTGACAATTTTTTTACATCTGTAGACATTCTAACTAGATCTACAACTCTCCAGGTCAGAACATCTTGTCTCATATGGCATTCTGGAAAGAGAGAGTCCCTGATAATGGACCACAGTTTGCCAGCTCTGAATTCCATGCTTTTGGGAAACAGTGTTACTTCATGCATATTCCAGCCCTCATCACCATGAGGGAATGAACTGACTGGTGGGGAGAGCAGTACAACTAGCTAAGAGCATACAAAAAGTCCCTGTATTAGCTCCGCTGAGTGATAGGGCATGGCAGCTGATGATAGGTCAATTGGCTCACATTCTGAGCCAATGTGAAAAAGTAAATCATCATCCTAAATGGCCTTGCTTAAAGTGTGCAAGGCTGAGAGGTGCCAGATCTATGAAGTTTCAGGCTGTCTTCCTCAGCTGCTGGCATGTAGCTCAAAACATATTGACATTTAAAAGAAAGACACTTAGTCTTGATAAGACTGGATAAGGCAAAACATTGGCCACCACCCGTTGCCACTGGATGTAGCTGTGCTCCATTCCTTGGCCCCATGTGAGTCCACCTGACAGAGACCAACTAAGGTCCTCACTAGAGCTGGCCAGGATTCTTAGATGACGTTTTACTGTCGGAAAATACCAATTTATCAGGAAGATTTCTCAGCTCCATGGTGGAATTTCTGGTGTATGAAGATGGCAAACACTGCCTGACAATAGCTAAATGGCACTCCTTTGGGATGTGTGATACCCAGGTTCAAGTCCTGCTCTGACACCACCAGAGCAGTGACTTGAACTTGGCTCTTCTACATCTCTGGTGAGTGTGCTTACGAGAGGGCTATTCTGGGGTGGCTCACTGATGCTCCCTGAAAAAATTCAAAAGCTCTTGACTTTATCCAAGTGTAAAAGGAAACAAAATGACAACACCCTCAAAATTTTTCATCTCTAGAATTCCTGTTTTCCCATCAGCCCGAGTCCTCACTACAGAAGGACCAGGCAGCATCCGCAGCAGGTTCCAAACCCAGCTCGTTTGTGAACCTACTTGCATCATGGCCAGGATGGAGGGAGGTAGTCCTGCAGAGGAGAGTCCTAATCATACTGAACATGAGTCTCCACTTGTTTGGATTTGATAATCGCTGTGAGTCAACTGGACAAAATCCTCCTCAAGGCTAAATTGTGACTGGATTTTGACCTAGAATTAGTTAAACATTAATTATTGTTATAGATTGCTTATGGGAAAAGAGGTGGGGGGAAAGACATGAAGTTGTGGGTACTGCATCTTTACATTGGTAGCGGTAAGCTAGAAGCAGCAGATGGACAAAGCTTGTAGGCATAAGTTCTACAGTGAAGCAGAGTCACTTTATTAGAATAGAGGAAACAAGCATTTTTGCTGAAGTTCCTTGTTCAGTGTTAGAAGAAAGAGACTGATTTTGTCACTGTCACATGGCAGTAATAAGTGTGGTAAAGCAGGTGTGCTGGATCTGCTAAGCAGGGGACTACAACTCCCATCAGTTCCCTCCCCACGGCACATCCTTTCTGCTGGCTAGGTAATGAGAAAGGTCCTGAAAGTGGCTGGGCTTAGTTGGGAAGCAGCAGCTGGCCTGCGTGGCGAGCCAGGAGCACCAAAGAAGCTGAACACAAAGTGGAATCCCCAGGAACGGTATGTGGAACAAGGCTGTGCGTGCTACGTGTTACAACTGGGAGCAGGTATGGGTGAGGCTTATCGGGGAGCAGCAATGGCTGAGCAGGGAGCCAGTGCAGAGGGGTCCCAGTGAAACACTAACTGAGCCTGGCCTGGAAACCTACAAGCTCTTACTTGCTGGAAAAGAGACTGGACTGTTTTGGAAGTTTGCCTGAAAAGGGTTGTGCCTAATTCTGCTTTCAGTTAGTACAGAATAAATCAAGAGTAATTCCACTGAATTGAATGGCATGATAGTATCGTGGACTTGCCTTGAAGTCAGAACCCTGCCAACAGGGCCAAATTCAGCTTGAGTGTAAACAGTAGTGAAAAGTTATGTCAAGGGTCAGAGAGGAGTAACAGCATCACATGTTCAATGGGCATGCAGAATTGGTACCCCTGCACGTAGGTAAATCATGATCAGTCGCATGACGTAACGCCAACGTGACATCAGGGGAGGAACTGCTTCAGTTATTTCCATCAGAATGGAAATTACAGCATGACCCAGACGATGCAGTAGGAGGGGCTTTATCTTTTGCTGTCCATTGCTTTTCCTGCTATACTCAACACTCGCTCCCTTGGCATGTATGTTACCCGTTTTGCACAACCACCGAATACCAAATCAGTGGACGCGACACAGCTTTACCACTTTCATCCACTTGGCACTGGGTGTTCCATGTTTATTCTTCTCTCCAGGACTGTGGCATATGTAGGCTGTGGTTATTAACACTGCTTTCTACGTACTGCTGCACCGTGATGTTTTTAAAAGGAGTCTGCCTGGATGCAGAGGCAACTGGTACCTGCTGATAGTGGGAGGGGGGAAGAGTAAGGGCAGAGGACTTCAGCAGTGTTACTGAGCATGCTCAGTCTGTGTGAGCACGCTCAGTACAAACCAAGCAGCAAATGGGGGGCGGGGAGGGCACATGATCCTGCATGCCTCCCCCACCCCCAGTGTATCACATCTGCCTGGCTGATTTATGAGGCAAAGTTGATACAGCATGTTAGAGGCGAGAGAGCCACATGTTCACACTGAGATCTCTCCTGGAGACAGCTTTGCAATTTTCCTTATTCCAACATATGAAAATCAAACTTGTTTTGTGGCAAAATGTAAACATTTCCCGGTTTTGCTCAGATGTACTCCATCCAAGTCAACTTTTTGTTCTGTCAGCCGGAAAGGCTAACTGGTCTCTCTTCACCTAGATCAGTGTTTCCCAAACTTGGGACACCGCTTGTTCAGGGAAAGTCCCCGGCGGGCCGGGCTGGTTTGTTTACCTGCCGCGCCCGCAGGTTCGGCCGATCACGGCTCCCACTGGCCATGGCTCACCACTCCAGGCCAATGGGGGCTGTGGGAAGGGCGTCCAGCACGTCCCTTGGCCCGCGCCGCTTCCCACAGCCCCCGTTGGCCTGGGGCGGTGAACCGCGGCCAGTGGGAGCCGCGATCAGCCAGTGGGAGCTGCGCTCAGCTGAACCTGCAGACGTGGCAGGTAAACAAACTGGCCCGGCCCGCCGGGGGCTTTCCCTGAACAAGTGGCGTCCCAAGTTTGGGAAACACTGACCTAGATAAAGCAGAGGGGTATGATATATGTAGTTAAGCTGCAATTGTGGTGGACACATCTGTGCATTAGACTTAAAGAGTCTATGCCTGGAGGTTAGCCGAGCTAAAATCCAGTTCCCTGTTGCTATATTAGCTCTGCAGGGCTAACAAGTAGTAAAGACCGATTCCAGTCATTAACAGAGTCAGGAGAGGAGATGCTGACTACACACAGGAAGTACATCTGGCGTGTAAGAAGCGGTCAATTTTATGCAAATTCTTCTGACTCTAATTCCTCTTGAACTCAGTATTATAGGGGAAAGTCACTTTGCTTGGGGCAGGTTAGTGCTGAGCAATCTCCAAGAGGCTATAGGCTCTATAGGAGTCTTTCTATAGGCTCCAGTGGGCTCTCGATCAGGCCCACGTAGAGAAGAATGTATGGACTGGTGGAGAGAAGAACTGCACAGCGAAGGTTAAATGAACATTACAATTGCAAGGGTGGTGGTGGTTAATAATGGGAGAGAATGGAGGGGGTGGGTACATGCTGCCTGGCACAGCCCTCTTCTTACCCCAGCGTGTTCTGGTTGGTGCACAGATGCAGTGGTGCCAAGCCTTCCTCGCTCAGGAGGTTGGGGTTGGCTCTGTGCTCCAGCAGCAGCTCCGTGCAGTCCGTGTGGCCTCCCTCGCAGGCCTCATGCAGAGCACTCTGGCCTCCTGGAGCCATGTTGGGGTCTGCCCGCCAGAAGAGCAGGTGACGCACACAGGCAGTGTGTCCATTTCTGGCAGTGATGCACAGTGGGGTGGTCAGTTCCCTCTTGTATTCCAGGGACCACAGGCCTGTAGGGCAGAGAGAGAGAGAGACAGAGAGAGAGAGATGTGAGAAGGGTGGACTTGTGATTAGGGCACAGGATAGGGACTCCTGAGATCCAAGCTCTTCCACAAGCTTCCTGTGTGACCTTGGGCAAGTCTCTTAATTTTTAAATGCCTCAGTTTCTGATCCTCAAAGTGGTAGCCATGCTTCCCTTCCTCCCAGGGGTGAGGATAACTTCATTAGCAGCTGCCCAGCTTTGATCATTACAGCGCCAGAGGGAAGCCAATAAATGACTGGGGTGAGTGGCAGACACAGATGTCAGAGACTTTGCCCTTTTAAACCAGACAGACAAGGTGGGTGAGGTGATATCTTTTATGGACCAACTTCTGTTGGTAAGAGAGACAAGCTTTCGAGCCACACAGAGCTCTTCTTCAGGTCTGGGAAAGATATTCTGAGTGTCACAGCTAAACACAAGATTGAACAGACAGAATATGTGCGGCTAACTGCTTATGCTATGCTAAGGGCCCATTCAAGGTGAAGTGGTCTGTTATTTTATACAAGACATACAGTAAATGTTATACTTTTCAGCTGCACAAACTAAGGCCCTGTCTACACTACAAAGTTATGTCAACCTAACTTACGTCGACATACAGCCCCGGCAGTTATAAAATAGCTTGTGCGTGCACACTTAGCTCCTGGTGTCGGTGGTGGGCAGCCTCACCAGGACCACTTGTATCAAGAGTGTTGTCAGTGTGGGGCATTGTGGGATGGCTTCTGAAAGGCAGTAAAAGTCGACGTACGCAATGCAGTGTCTACAATGCTGCTGCGTCGACCTGTGTACATTGACCGTGACTCTACGCCGCTCGGGGAGGTGGTGAAACTAAATCAGCATAGACAGGCAAATGACATTGATGGGAGCCAAATTTAAGTGAAGCCACTTCCACAGCGATGTAAGGCAGCTCCTGTCGACCTAACTATGTAGTGTAGACCAGGTCTGAGAGAGGAGCAATTAAAATACAAAGCCAAACAAAGAGACTTGGCACCTGCGGGCCCCCTCCCCTGCCTGGCACACGGTGCACAGGAAAAGGAATTTGAGAAAGTTCTGAGCTGCAGAAAATGCCTGAGTGTTTGCAGCTCTTTAATGCACATTGCTCTCGAAAAGGATTACTGGCTCCGCATTCAACACAATTCTGGTCTCTTTCTTTCCCCCTTTTTAGTTCTCTGTGTGTGCAGCCGGTGCCCTTTTGCTGAATAAAGCAGGGCAGTGCATGTACATTTTTTCACTCTCTGAAAACTTTGGGGCTTTCAAAAGGCCCGTTTAAGGTTGTTAGCCACTCTGAGCAGTGGTGGCTATAGGGGAAAAGAAAATTCCCCAGTGAATGCACATCAATGGGCAGGATTTCACATGGTAGGAATACCGTCTTATAATGATGGAAGAATCAATATCATGTCTGTAATGAGCCGCAAAGGGTACCTTATTCAGAGACTTAACTTCTTCCCCTGAGCCCACGCTGAGAAGTTTTAAAAGACAGCTTATTAATTACCCACCTGCATCTAATACAGATTTGTAACCTGTTGAGGGCTGTGCCTGACCCCTGGGTGTGCAGTTTACTGTTCATCCAGGGGAAAGCCTGCATTAGCTGGACTCATAGTGGGCCTGAAGTAACAGAGCCAAAACAGGAATTTGATACGACAGTGATCCTGGACATAGCAACAGCCCTGGCAAGGACAGAGTTTGGATTTGCAAAGAACTATGTGCGTGCATTCCATTCAAGAGGCTGGCTTCTCTGTGTCGTAGCTCCTGTGTGAAGCTAGCCATCAGAAATGTGCTGGTTGCTCAGTTCCACTGCCCCCTGCTTGCTTTATGTACACACAATCCCCTAAAGCCAATATGCCATGCCACATAGCAGGTCAAACCCTGCCGGCTGCCTTCTGTAGATCAAGAGCTACATTAGTTTGGGAGCCGGTACACCCTCTCTCTAGGTACTCCAATAGCTCTATAATACCCAAGTCGTGCCACCAAAACATACATAAATAGATTTCCCCAGCATGCTGGTGAAGCATTGGCACGGGAAGTATTGTCCCCTCTTTAGACATGGGCAACTGAGGCAGAGAGATGAAGTGTGGAGTGATGAAGTTCCAGGTCTCACAGGGAGTCTGGGGCATCGTTGAGGTTGCCCAAGTCCCAGGCTGGTGCTTTCCTCTAGTGGTGTAGTGCCTCATAACCAGACTTCCTCCCAATGCACAGGTGGAAATCCTGCAAATTATTTAATCCCCTTCCCTTCAGTGGTAGCCTCAGGATATTAAAATCCAGGAGTTAATGATGCATGCACGTATGGTGTATCTCCTCTCCCAAACCCTTCCATTGCAGGAAGGATGGAGGCCATTGTTTCAGACCAAAGTTTTGGACGGGAAGATTTTGTGATTGCTTTGACTGCCTATTTTGGGACTGCTTTTGTCCCAGCTTTTCCCATCCCTTGAACCAAAGGAGGTGCTGGGTAAGCGCTATGAAATGTTACCGATCCCATTCAGTATAGACACAGTGACACATTAAACGCAGGAAAGCATTTAAAGAACTGCTTAGACAAATGTCTCCCCTTGAGCCCCTGGGATCGGTTCAAACCTTATTTCTGTCACCACTCCCTGAGCCAGGACATCTAGCACTTCATGGCAACAGCAGAGAGGGAATTCAGATTTGTCTGCTTCAGAGGCCACTTGAGCTGAAGGGGCAAGTACAGGGCCTGTGACCTACAGCTGAGTGGTGACGACACTAGGTGGAGGCATACTTTCATACTAGTTGTGTGTTCGTCTGTCGGTGGTGAGGGCTCAGCCTAAAAGTCAAACTCTCAGTTTCTGCATATTTTAATATGTACAATGTAATCAGAGCAATTAAAAATAAACCTCGTTAAAGCAACTTAGCCCATTCTGACATGAATGACTTTTTTGTCTATTGAGGCCGTTTCAGTGACACTGGTAGGAGCCCTGCTTTTCCAGGCCTTGCCTCAGCAGCCATATGCCTAACTTCAAGCAGGGGAATAGCCCCATGGAGTTCAACCTCGCCTGCTTTAAAGATAGGCACAAGCTGAACTGCACTTTAGCCCTCTGCAGTGTGGCCTAGTGGACAGACTGGAACTTGGGAGACCTGAGTTCTATTCCTGGCCTGCTGGGTGACCTGGGAGTCAGCCTGGGGCGTGATCTCACTGGGTGCCATGCTTACTGTTGGGTAGAACTGATTGGAAAATGGAATTTCCATCCTGTGGAAAATTGATATTTGTTTGTGTCCTGAACTGGGACAAAAACCTGAAATAACCAAGCTTGTGGCACAGTAAGGAGTTCAGAAAGACTTTGATTTGGAAAGGTTGAAACGCCATGGAGAGGCAGTGGTGCATCATGGGAAATGTAGTCCAGCCAGTGAGATGGGCTCATAGGGGAGAATGGGAGCATAAGAAATCCAGAAGAACAACTCCCATCAGGCCTGTGGCAGCTCAGCACACTGACCTGAAGGAAAACATTTAATTTCAATTTTCTCTAATGGAAAATTCTGTGAAAAGCCCTCTCCTTTCCCATGGGAGATTTTGTTTTCAGTGAAGCCCCATTTTCTGACCCTCAAGTGTTTTGTTCAATGTTTTTACCCAGCCCTGGCACTGCAAATATAGTTCCATTGCCCATGGTGGTTCTGCCTAGGCATTATGTAGGTGCACAGTGGGAGGGAGGGAGCCGGTGCAGTCCGTGCAGAATGGCATTGTGCCCACTGGTTATTGCAGGCTCTGCTCCCTCACTACTTTCCTAGGGGGTCACAGTGCTAATGAGGGGCTAAGAATAGGCAGAGCCTGGGTGTAAAATGCTGCAGGGATATAGCACACTGCATGCTCCAGGAAATCTTCCATCTGCCCAGGGCAGGACATCTCCAGCGTGCCCCCTGCTGCAGTGTCGCTCTGCACCCCTTTATCCCTCTGCCCCGAATGCAAAGCTACCTGTGAGCGGCACAAACTGGTCCCATGGGACTATCCTTGGTAATAAGCACTGTGGATACAATGTTCAAACATGCCAAAGTGCCCTATTAAAAACAAGTTAGGCACTTTAGGCTCCTCAATCACTGAACATTTTACCCTAGATCTGTTAGTGCAAATTTGCAGAATCAGGCCCTTCATTTTCCCTGTCTAGACCACTTGCTAACAGCGAGGCACTGCAAACATTTAGCACAAAGGGTGCATCTGCCGAGCACATTGTACAATCATCTCAAAAGAAATCAGACTCCTCTGTAACATATTAGCAGGCTACTTAAAAACAGAGTGTAATTCATTTAATATAAACACACCACACCTTTCTTTCAATCAGTGTTAGTAAGTGCCTGTTTACTTTTTAAACTGGTCCTTGAAAGCAAGAGTACCTGACAATCCAAAAGAGGCCAGGCTTTTCACTTGCCATTCCAGCTCATTTTTACTGATCTCAAAAATCAGATTGACGTCTTCATAATATTTATCAGTCAGGACCTTAAGGTTTCTCAGGTCTCCCGTGACCAGTGCTGTGTAGTACTTGTCCGCTGGAGCATGAGCCATTAATGGGTGCTCTGATTCCACTTTCCGAAGGATCTGTAGCTTCTCTATAACGGGTCCCGGCAGCTCAACCATTGCAATGCACTGCAACTTATTTTAGTACAAGACCTATCTGTGTGGATAGATGGTCTTTTATAGTTATTTCCATTGTCCTGTTACCATTGTCCAATTATAATTCAGTTAGGGCTCTATTGTTGTTGTATTTATAACTCCAGTGAGGTCAGATGATTATGGTTACTTGATACAGTAAGGGTCATATGGACTTCTGGATACAGCAACAGCAAGCCTGCCTAGTTATATATATACATATACATATGTATTTAATCACAAGGTGATAGCTAAGGTCAAATGTTCACCGTGCAGCTTTGTGTCAGCACCTCTGTGATTAAACTCCCGTTTTAATTCCAGACAGCAGGTTGGCAGAGAAAGAGACCAGTTTAATCTGGGAAGAAATTTCCCCATAATAAAAGAAACCACCCACCCCAAGGCCTTTAACGTCTATTTTTCCCTTGCTGAATGAATTTATATCACTTCTGGAGTCTTCTGGAGTCTGTGTAAAAATACATGTTGTAAGTGGTTTATCTGGGAGACTGTTTTTTTTCAGGACTATGATCCATATTTCCAGTGCTATCGACTGTCATATGCTTTTGAGCACAAAAGAGCCATTAGATGCAATTGGGTTTCACATTAAGTGATAATACTGTGCTGCAGAAGCCGTGCTCAGAATAGCATCTTCTGAGTATCTCAAAGCACTTTACAAACATGAATGAATTAAAAACTCACAGCACCTTGCGATCTAAGGATTAATATCCTTGTGCTGTTTATAGCAAAGAGACAGAACCTAATCCTGTTACCATTTAAATTAATGGCAAAACTCCCATAGACTTCAATAGGGTTTCAAGGATGTTTCAGTTCCTCTGCTCTCACTGAAGTCACTGGGAGTTTTACAACGAGAGCAGGATCAAGCCCTAACTAATATACTCAAGCTCACACAGAATGACTATGCAGAGTCAAGAATCGATGATGGATCTCATGACTCCCAGTCTGATGGCTTAAGCACAAGAACATTCCTCTCAATTAATAGGTTTCATATAATCTAAAACTTTAAGATCCATGTCCATACCCCCCCGGAGTAAATATCCAAAGAAATCTCCTTGAGAAAACACAATGACATTAAAGAAATTGCAACCCAAAGAAGCCAGCAAACAGTGTACAAAAATGGAGGAGTTGTGGCCTTGTGTTGCAATTCTATTACATCTCTCAAACTAAATAGGGTCACTAGTTGGATGGAATATTTGACAGAATATGTAGGTGAGGATGGACGTGATTTTGGCGTTTCTGTAGAGGGTGTTCTTTACAATCTGATAGCTTTCCATTGTTTCCCAGAGTTTGTCACTGTATTGCTTTGTTTTCCTTTTACCTTCTTTCCCACAGACCCATGTGTATCATTGTGCTACCATGTCTGCAGTATAGATGCCATTATAGCCTCTTGTGCCACCTCATCAATGCTACTGCAAAGAATCAGAGGACCATGTAACGAAGCACAAACTCCCTGCTCAAAGCAGGACCAATCCCCAACAGTCCCAAATGATAAGTTACTTATGTCTCATTCCATTGAAACCAATGGCACTAGTTGTGGAGTAAAATGCTTCTCTACCCGACTAAGGGTACCACAATGTGTTCCAAAGTGATCGTCCTAGTTTCAATGTTTTTGTCATTCTTCCTTCCTTCTAATCCTCAAGAGAAAGTCCTTGATATATAGTTTCACTGTATTATTTTGGGTGGGCAGACTAATAAACAAGTTTTAGTTTTAGGGCCTGATCCTGACAATAATTATGCATGTGAGTAACTCTACTTAATGGACTGACTCAGATCTGTAAATTACTCACGGATGTATTTGCAGGATAGGGCCCATAAAGGTACAGCACACAAGCATGCCTCCTCCATTAGCAATAGCATTACAACCATTAATCTTTAATATGTTGTAGTATCTTACCCTTCTTTCTGAATGTTTGTAGAGTACACCTCATTTAACAACACATTAAGCAATTTTACTTCTTCAGATCAAGTGTGTCTATTAATAATGACTCAAATTGTCTGAGCTGATTTCACATTATTAGGAAAACTCATTATTGTCAAGTGAAAGAGCACAATATGCAAAACTAAAAAGAGTAGCATGTTTCCTAATTTATTACCCTGAAGCTGCTACATAACAGCTTAGTTAGTTTCTAACATTATATAGGTTTCAAATCATAACTTCCAATACTGTCAAACCCAAGGATTCAAAATCACAAGATTGGCTTAAAAATCAGGAGATTTTTACATTTGGGGGTTTTTACACTCCATATGACTTTTAAACCTTTAAGGTGTATTCTGGTTAAGTTTTGAAGCCTTGCTCCACAACCAAGAGAACTAGACATTTTTTAAGTGAAATTCAAGATTCTTACATATTTTAAGAAAAATTCCAAATAAGCATGAGAAACATGATAGTTACAAGAGGTGTCAACACTGATTAATAGTGTAATCTCTAATGATTGTGTATGAACAAATTTAAAAGTAAATAACTAATTGTAATTGAGACATGAGTGTTTCATTCATAGTTGTGTAAATATAGAAAAACAAACAAACAACACTTCCCCCCACAGGAGATATGAATCTCATTCAAATTCTTAAAGGAGGTAAGATGCTCTTTGACTGTGATCTTAGCTCTGATATTTGTAGTCCATGAAAGTACTAGTAAGTGCTAGTGCTGGCAGGAGTTTTTGAGGAAACAAGAAATTGAGAAAATATTGGAAAATATTCATCATGTAAATCATGCAGTCATAAATATGAGCATTATTAACATACAGTTAAAATTTTTCAAGTAGAAGAATCTCTTCAGAGCTTACCTTCTAGCATTCTTATCAGAACAGTACTTCTTTCATTAGTACTATTGTGATCAACACTAAAGGTGAGGTAGAAGAGCCTGCATTTTATAGGCTCCTAGACGTCTCTTCCCACCATGCTTTGCTAAAAGCAGGTTGACAGAGGCCTCCCTTTTCCTTGCTATTTCAGAGAATCATGTCTGCTCTAACCATGTCTTAAGTGTGTTCTCCAGGTAAGGATGAATTTCGTAAGGTCTGTTTCCTCACTTTGTTTTTTCTCTCTCAAACCATTCTGTCCCAGATGGATAACCCTGTGAAAGGAAGAAGGAACCCATTCTTTTTCAGGGCTGCATTCTTTGTTTGTGAACAAACAAGGAGGGAGGATGCATTTATCTTGTTACAAAGCATGGTACGTTTTCCCCTAAGGCCCTTTTCTCATTCCCAGGGACAGTTTGCTTTATTGCAATAGCGTTGATATGTTTACAATTATTGTGCTGCTTATTTACCTGTGGAAATTACTCATGTGACTTAGATATCCAATTAAAACAGCTCACATTTACATATCGGGTTCTTGCGATTGATTGCACACACGCTATAGACTAAGAACTTACCACCAACATTGTTAGGAAATGATGTTGAATCATAAATAAATTTGAGACAACTGCAATGGAGAAAAAGGCAAAGTTTGTCCAATAAATTATTAATTACAAATTATTTGTCCAGCTCAAGCATAAACTTATTGTTCTTGAGACTGATTCTCTGCTGTCTTGTATTGTGTGATTTGGGAGCATTTTGCACACTCTGAGATATGTAAATGAAGGCACAAAGTACAATGCAGGGGAGAACCAACACCCTTGGTTGGACTGTAGATCTGACACACAATTATGTAGGTCAGGGAAGACAAAGAGGACTGTGAAACTCTTCTGAGAGATCGAGCAAAGCTAAGTGAATGGGCAACATGATGGCAAATGAAGTTCAATGTTGATAAATGCAAAGTAATGCACACTGGAGGGAAAAATTTAAATGACTCGTACACCTTACAAAGTTCGGAAGTAACCATATTAATTCAGGAAAGAGATCTGTCATTGCAGGCTGCTCAATGAAGACCTCTGCTCAGTGTGGTTAAATACACAGAGCTGGTCAAAATTATTCCAGTGGAACAGCTTTCCATTGGAAAATGCTGATTTGACTAAGTTGCCCGGTTTTGTGGGAACATATTGATTTCATCAACATTTTTGAAGGGAAATTATCCAAGCATTTCGATAAGGTCACAATGTTCTGTTTTGACTCATATCATATATATATATATATATATATATATATATATATATATATATATATATATATATATATATATAAAAAACACATTTTAACAGAAAATTCCTGTCCAGCTCCAATAATAGTGTACTAGTGTCCTCTGCTGTCTTTTAAATTTGGTTTGGTGCAGGCAGAAAAATTATAGCTCTTTGTTTAATTATAAATAAAGACATTTAGATATGGATTTAGTTTTTCACTGGCCAAAGAAAGAACACTCCCTCAATATCTATGTAGACATTTCATCTGAATCCACATCAAATCAAATTTCTCATGAAGCTGATGTTGGCAAAGAGAACATTGCTTATTATTTTTGCCCTGTGTCACACAGCTATGAAATGGTAAGGTGAATAATGGGGTGTGAAGCTTTGGCAAACTGACCTCATGTCGTATGGCTTGTGAAATTCCATCAGTTACAGTAGGTTTGCTTATTAGCACCCCCCATAGTGCTCTCACATATACAATGGTCTCTCCCCACTTCTCAGTGATAGCTAAGTACAGTCGTGATGTCTGATGTTACCAAGACGTCATTATTTTCATAAATTGTGCTGGAAGACACTTACTTGTACACCATGAAGTATCATAAATAATTTAAAGTAAGCTCCATTTGTCCAAATCAATGTCAAAAGTATGCAATGATGCATTATCCTTGCTCTCCTAAACTGTGTGTTCCCTTCAAGGCTAATCCACAACATCTGGTAACTCGCAATGGGGCTTCCAGTCATTAATGTGAATTTTCAAGGTTTTACCGCCTTGTTCAAAGATGCAGCATGACGGCGAGGGCAGAGCTGAAACGTCACCTTTGAGCACAGCTGACTTTAAATATGAGGGGAGTAGGGGCTTGAATTCCTCTACGTTAGCAACTCCCAATTTGCTCCCTCTGTCTCTCTAGCTGCTTTTATATGCCTTATTGCCATGTGCCTCACGATTGTTAATGACTTTATCCCTGCAACACCCCATGAAACAGGGCGGTACTTCTATTCCCATTTTGCAAAGGCCCAGAGGTACTCAGACTTCTAAGGCTACTGGGCACCTCTGAAAATCAGGCCCTGTGGGACTTGCCCAAGTTCACACATGCAGCCTGTGGCAGAGCTGGGAATTGCACCCAATCTCTTCATGCCAGGCCAATGCCTCAACCACTGACCCGTCTTCATTGCCCACAACCTCTGCACTCTGACCCCGCAGACTCCAGGCTCCAAAAGCTAATTCAATACAGAGCATTTAAGCAGCAGGTTCTGCACTCTGATACCCCCAGGCCTGAGGACTGGGCCTAATCAGTAGTCCTCCCAGACCTCTGACAGCACTGCTTCTTCTTCCCAGCTGCTCTCTGTGTGCCTGCTTCATGGCTCTTTCTCTGAATGCTGCACTGCATGGGAAACCAACTTACCTAAAAGGGGAAATTAAAAAGTCTGATTGTTCTCTCGGCTAAGTTCTGGCCATTCCCCTTGTATTCCTCCCTCCCTCCAACTTTTTCTTGTATTTGGAAAAAAAAAATTATATAGAACAGTTTAAAAACAGAAGAACCAGGAAAATAATGTACCCCCCGAGTGGATTAGACAATGACAGGACATGCTGAGTTGGCTTACTTGGACAAGACTCATCCTTTTCCTCTCTCTCATTCCGCATGACTATTAGAGTTGCGGAGACTATGGCCACGGTGTCTCCAGCATGGCCAAAAGTCCTGAACGTGTGGAAGCCATCCTGAGCGCCAGTGAAATCCCCTTTCCGTGTGCTATGTCCTGAGTCCAAGTCTCTGCCTTCCTCTGAGAAATGGGTACAGGCCACTCTTGGAACTAGTTCTATATCGAACTTTGTTCTGTTTCCTGGCTGGACAGAGGAGCTGCGATGCTCAGAAGTGTGCCCAGTCCATTTTTCTCACTATTTCCATGGGAAAGAGGCTCCTGTGTTGATACAGAGGCATAACACTTTTGTCTGCACATTGTCCTCACACACATGATGCAACAATAACTTCCGGTTGCTTTAATTTTAAGAAGTGACGTAGTGTTTGCACTCTGGTATCAAGATTTTCTTTAAAGGGTTAAAGTGTTAATATTGAACTCAAAGCAGCTGAAACAGAAGGCAAAATTGTTGTGTGGCGGTTGTTTTGGTGCCACACTGCCCCTACGGGTGACAAAAAGTAGCTGTAAAAGCAGTGATGTAAATTGTTCAGTGTAACAGAGGAGATTGGGAATGTTGGGGTCAGCACCATGTCATCGGGTGGCTTGCCCCTCTAAGGCCAGAGGCCTGGAAACAATTAGTCTGGGCTAATTAGCCTGCCCACCACAGCTGAGTGGGGATGTGGATATTAATTCGCTGGCTATGAAAAGGAAGCTGCAAGCTAAGGTGGGGATGTTACAGACGGCACCAGGCAGGAAAGCCTGAGACAGAGGCTGAACCAATAGAAGGGACTGCAAAGATGTCCAGCTGGGGAAGCCTAGGGGAGACTCGGACCATCTAAGAGAGAGACTACAGAGCTATCCAGACAGCAGGGAAGCCTGGGGCTTCCCGTAGCAGGAGCTGCTGCTAGAGGAAGCTGAGATTAACTACTCAAGAAGCTGCTGAACTAGCAAGGGAGACTCATCCTGGCTTAGCTCCCTGAAAGTTTTGCTTGGGCTCTGTGCTAAGAACCTTTAAACCATTGTGAAAGTGCTCCTTTCAGAATGATTTATTAAATGGAGCGATGCTGACGTTAGTTAGAGAGTTTGGCTGCTCCTTGACAGGGCTGTTAAAGTGAACTAATTGTTACCTTGTCATAGGGGAAACTGAGGCAGGCCACAGCAGAGCCACAGGCAGCCACAAGTGAGTGCTCGGGAGGTGACAGTGACTCTTGGGCATACCAGGTAGACAGATAAGCCAGCAAAACTCAGTAACCTGGAACATAGAGGCCTGAGTGCTAGGATTGCAAAAGATTCATGTGATTATTCCTGTTAGGGAGTGGATGGAGTACTTAGCTCCGTTAGATGGGCTTTTGTCCAAACTCTAATTTACAGAGAGAGGCAGACTCCAACAGAGTTAAATTTATGAGCGTTATCCGCCTGGAAATTGTTCTAATGCAAGGTAGGGTTGAGAAACACTCTTCAGTGCGGAGAACAAATTGATCTTTGATCCTAACCTGATTGCTGCACTTACGGAGGCCTGTCTGCTAGAATAATGTATTCAATTTTTTGAAACATGGCAAACTCCGAGCATAGGGTGGAATACTGGAAAGAGGCGAAACTAGGGTGATGATAATCAAGCTTGGAGCTAGTCTAAAGTGCCAGCTCATAGCATGGCAAACCGGTGCCCTGTTAGACTATATCTAATTTCAGGTAAACAAAATTCCATCTGTCAATTTCTTCCCATTCATGAATGCTACTTCTTCACAGAATTAAAATAATGCTATTTTAAGTATCTATTTTTGCCATTTAAAAAAATATCGCAGTTACCTACTAGCACTAAAGGGTGCAGTTGAGCTTGTGGCTCCTTCATCCAGTCATCATTAGATAGTTCTATGGTGGCATTCACATGTTTAACTTCAGTGCAGATCAAATCCATCACTGTGTTCTCATCCCCGACTTCCAGGGCAGACTTTAATCTCTTCACCAAATCGGAGCTGGACGGGTGATCAGGAATACAGTCAAAGCTGGACATTTTCAATTCTTTGCACTTGGGAAGCACGTTTTATTATTTTTAATACAGCATACAAAGTCGGCCAGTTGTAAATGAGAAGCGTGTGTGCTTTTGCTATAAAAAGACAGCACCGCTCATGTTACACCAGTTGGGAATTACAAGGGGAGAAGGAGCCAGATGTAAGGGAGCCACTGAAAAGAACCATACACAATAAACTATCTTTCGAAAGATGGAGGTGATTTTTTTTTGTTAACTTTGTGTTTGTACAATAAGTGTAGCAGGGGAGAAATTGAGACAGGCCCTCCCAGAGGAGTTCCAGAGGAAAGGCTGTTGCATTCAGAACTGTCACACAGAACAAGGAAAAAGAAAAACCCTCACCCAAAACACAATAAACCCTCTGTATAATGCTTAAAAAATAGTTTGCTGAGATTAGAGTTTCAAAACCTCTGCTCAGCAGGAGAGAAGCTTTTTGATATTTCTCTCACTTGAGAGATCAATTCTAGTTCAGCAGGGGGGTCAGTCTGACCAGAATGGTCTAATTTTGACCAGAACTTTGTTTTAATTTCCAGTTTTCCCTTTGTCTGCTGAAAAGACAATAATCATCCAAAGAAAGAGAGACAAATAAAATAAGGCCATGCTCAAAAAGAGGTCTGCCGATTAAACAATGCATCACACATTGGAGCATTTGAACTGTAGGATGGATTTAAGGAAAAATCCTGTCTACTGTGTATTAGGCAGAATCAAAAAATGCTTGGGTGGATGGACAAGTGTTTTCATTAGTGAGGTGAGCTGGTTAATGATTTTGTAGTCCTTGTGGCTAAATTGTGTCCCCAGGCTAAAATCTAGATTGGACGTAGGCTGAATAGCTGGGCTGGATGCTGGGAGGTGCAGTCAGGAATCTTCCTCCACCCCTGGTGGTAAAAGCTGCTTTAGCCCCATGACTGAAGTGGCATATGGAATTGCACATTTGGAAATGGCCACAGATCGGCCAGCAATCAGTGCAGCTGCATTGGTGCTGACTCTTTGGTATAGGTCTGGGCAAGTCAGGGTTTGGACCGATTGCAAGTAGGGATAAACCCCAACTAGCTCAGTGTATGCAAACCCCTACATGTAGAGGTCAACACGAGCTCAGCTACGCTGATCCCTAGCCACTGATTGTTGAGTTGGGGCTATGACCCAGTATTAACCAAGCCTGGGTGTGGATCATATGTGGCCTTCCTGTGCTGAGATCTGTGCAGTAATGGATGCCCTGCCTCATGCCCACCCATCCCGCTTAGCTCCCCCACATCCAGCCCCCCCATTAACACAGCAGAACCCCACTAATTGCACAGGGTCTTGCCCAGCTACAGAGGAGAGAGTTGGACTTGCTCCTCATTGACTCTGAACATACCCTGGGGTAACCCAATAACATCAGTGATGTTTACTATAGACTCTCACTGGTGTAAGTGAGAAGAGAATCAGGCCCAACTTTAACACAGTTTTGAATTGGCTAAGCAGGAAACTAGAATTCCTTTCAATCCCCTTCCCACTGAGTGATGACCTTCCAGGGTGGAGATGCAGGCACACACCCCTCCCCTGGTTAATACGGGGAAGTGGGAGAAACTCTTCTATGAAATACCCTGACCCAGGAAATAACTTGTCTCTGGGGAAAGGTAACAGCCATATGGTGACCAGCTCAGGGCAGCTGACTGCAGGGGAAGCTGCTGTGATATGTGGGGGAGCAGGCTAGGACTGGCAGAAATTTCACCTGGACTCAGGTCTGTACAGAATTTGTTGGGAAGCTGCAGAGACTGGGCAGGGGTCCTGCAGCCAGAAGGCTGAGCAGAGAGGGGCCTGAGGGAACTTGTGGGGATGCAGAACCAGCAGCTGGCCTGGGCTCTTAGAGGGATAGGGGCCTGGAGAAGGCTACACCCAAGGAAGTGCCCTAGACACTGAGAATTAGCCTGGGCAGTGTACCCTAACTGGGATTGATCTCAAGGGACTGCCCTTGTAAAGGGCAATTATATACAGCCAGGGCAGTGTGGGCTCTTGCAGCCTGGCAACCACTGTGGCTGAAGAAGCTCGGTGTGTGGAGGATGCCATTTTGTGCTACAGAATGGTGCCCACCACATGGCATGACCTCTCAAAAGTTCCAGAGTGTGTCCTGGACCATTCTAGCTCCACGACACCACTGGCCCCAGGGCCCAAGCAAGGAACCACCCATATTTACTTTCAATTGTAACTAGTTAAGCTACTGCACATAGGATATTTGCAACCTTCCCCTTTTCTACTAGCCCTATTAAAATACCCCTACACTTACTTATGTGGGACCCACCAGGGCTATTGTCTATAGGGCCCAGCAGCTGACACACCTTTAGAACTTGCCTCCAAGTCATGGTACATCTGGCCTCAGAGGGCAAGTTGTGTACAGTCTCTGAAGAAATACTGCTTTGTTGTTAGTTTTGTGATGCAGGTTCTTTTGGGGAAGCTTTTGCTCTGTGCCAATAATTGACTCTCGTTAGAGAGATTAGGACAGCGTTGCTCCCTGAGTACTGTTTGGGCTGAGATTCCTGAAACAGAGGCTGAGATTCCTGAAACGGGTTTGCCCATGTGCTGTTTGTGACCGCCCCTGTTCAGGGACTGTTGAACACAATGTAAATAATTTGCACTAAGAAAATATCCATCCACCACATCACAAATTTCTCCTTCAATGGGAAACTGACCTGTGAGCCTGAAACCTGCTTCTATTTGGCATAGGGACTGCCAACAGTGACCTGCTGAGATGATAACGGTTGATCACAGGGGACTGCAGCCCAGGGCTCAGTCTGAGAGTGGGAGAATTGTGTGATTCCACCTCTAGAGAGAGGGCGCCGACTCCATGGATGCTCCAGGGCTGGAGCACCCATGGGGAAAATTTAGTGGGTGCTCTGCACCCACCGGCAGCCAAGCTCCCTGCCCCACCTCACCTCCTCCTCCCCTGAGTGCGCTGTGTCCCCGCTCCTCCACCTACCTCCCAGTGCTTGCAAGCTTCTGGAGGGAGGGGGGAGGAACAGGAACGTGGCACGCTCAGGAGAGGAGGTGGGGAAGAGGCGGGGCCGGGGTGGGGATTTGGGGAAGGAGTCGGAATAGAAGCAGGGAGGGGGCAGATGGAGGTTGAACACCCACGGGCACCCGTAGAAGTCGGCGCCTATGAGAGAGGTGGTGACTAGAGGTCTATGTGGGGCGTGTGCTTTGAGAGACCAGGAGGGGTCAGAGGTGTAGTTAGCAGGGTAATGGTGACAAGTATCACTTCCTAAGCACAATGATAAATCTTAGCCCAGAGTCCCCCTACCCCACTGAGCTGGGGGTGGAAGGACCCACTGACGCCCTCCAACAGAAGGGAGAAAAAGTGTAAAGCCCACCCCACCCCAACAAGAAAATTGTGGAGTGGAAGATGACAAAGAGCAGAAAAAAAATCTAATTAAAAATCAAAATAAAAAAGACACGTTCATTCATACAAATAATATAGTCTCTCTTCCTGATTTCAGGACTGGCATCTTGTTTTGATAGCAGAGTTTACAATCAAAGGCACTGATTACATTGCGCACAGTAGTAAAGCTAAGCACATGCAAAAGTCTTTGTAGCTTAATGCTTTGATTTTGGAAACATGTAGGGCTTTGCATGACTTGATTTGCATGAGTAAAATTCACCATGTGCCTAAAGTGTTGGTTGAGTGACCCAGGTCCAGTATTCCTGATTTAAGAATAAAGACTATAGAGCCACGATTAAAAATTTTGACACTGGATGCTAATTGTTGATCTGTGAGAATTAAAGCTGATTAAGGTGTGCAGCTGTTCACTTGGGGGGCAAGCTGAGAGAGAGATGGTGGAGAACATGAGAGGTGTTCTCATGGTCTCAATGGAAGGGAGTTAGAAAATACGCCAAAGAGCAGAATGAAACATAGTAACATTGCATTTCCCTATACATTGGAGCTTCTGATTTTCAAGTCAGTGTCCCAACTAGTCCCAGAGGGCTAGTTCCTCTGTCTAGCTTCACTTGGGAATTATATCAGCTGACACCAGTTGAGGATTTGGTCCGACTTGTTTTGCAGCTCCGACCTCTACATAGCGTTTGTGGGTTAGATCCCTGGCTGGTACACTTTGGTGTAGCTCCACTGAGAAAACCTTCGGAGATTTCAAAAAAAAAAAAAAAAAAAAAAAAGGCTTTCAGGTCCAGTTCTAAAATGTATACAAGTGTCGAACTCCCATTGATTTCATTGGGATTTCGGCAGTGGTGCTGGAACAATTTTTATAATGAGGGTGCCGAAGGCGGAAACTGTGTATTTGGGTTGTTATTACTACTTTAAGCTGGGGGAGGGGCAGCACCTACCGAGTTAGATACCTAACTACCTTTGAGGAGCTAGGCCTCAATCCCTCTTTATACAGCATAAATAAGCAAAAGGGCACAAGCCTGTTCTTTTCCTTTGAAGGACAACTTAAAAGTTGGACAAAGATTCAGGATAGTTGAACCCCTGGCAGGAAGGGGAATTTCACTATGGCATACCCAAAAATTTTTTTGCTACATGCTGCTTTGGGGTTGCAATGATCTTAAGATAGGAAATTCTGTCAATGTCTGAAAAAAAAAACAGATTTGGAGAATTTGAGCATTATTCAAAAGGCCTTCAGTTGTCTGATTCAGGTAACCCTGCAATAAGAGGCTGCTCTAAAACTTTCTTGGAGATGTGAGCTCTGGCACTTTAGGTCACCAAGAAAATTCGATGTGTAGAGCTGAGGATGCAGGTGATGTTTGTGCAGGAGTCTGTAGTGTCCATAACAATTTAAATTCAGGATAATGGGAAGATGATTGCAGGAATTCGGGTAAGAGAGATGGATATTAATTTTGAGGTGGACCCATTTTTTAGGGAAGAAAGTAACCATCAGCTGTGAGGAGAAAACACTAAAAATAGCATATTTATGGAGCTAGTCTCCAGGTACCTGCTGCTAAGAAGTTAGGCAGATAATTGCTTACTTTCTGGGATGCAGAACAATAAACTTGCTCACCCTTTTAAAATTTGTACTTTTCTGGGGGATTGATTTATTCCTTAGCAGTGGATACATTTGAACTTCACTTGTCAGCATTAATTAGTGGGGACTCTGCCTGTGTAATTGTGGACACATCATCTTTTTGGCACATCTGTAGCTTAATGAGAGAACCATCTGGTTTCTTAAGATCCACTTGCATTTCACTGCCTTCATTCCATGTGTCTTTTGGATGGCTAGGAATAATGCAAAGGAATGGGTTATTCCTCGTTAACATCAGTTTCTCAATTTGAACTCAAATGTATCTGGGAGTAGACACATTCTGAATTACAGGATGCTGAAGTTTTGGAACAATGTGCTAGATTCTTTGGGTTGGGCACGACACCTGGTTCCATATATCATTTTGTCAGCTCTCAGCATTTTGCTGCTGAACTTTTTTCCCTAATGGTGAACTATTTGTCAATAGGGAAGCAGCCACTATACCCAACAATTACCTAATTGTTCACTGTCTAAATGCTATGTTTGCCTGATATTTGTTTCTACAGACTTTCATGAACCATTTAAGAGTAAGATAAAGAAACCCAAGTTACACTTTTCCTGGTACACTCAGATAATTTTGTTGAATGGTGAATGTAAAATAACAGCTAAGGAATGTTTATCCAAGATTTTGGGAGGTTGTGATTAATAGAGCACACAAGATAAATGTAAACACCCGATTCTTACTGGTGACTAAGGTATGCCAGTGGGTGAGAGAATCTAGAAAATGTAATGGAAGTGGATTGGAAAATAGATGGTAATTGGTAACTTTATTGTTGCAGGGTGATAGTTGCGCTTACTCAGTACATTTGCCTTTGTGAAAAATGGCCCATGATTTCTAGGTTTCTCAGGGAGTGAATCTGAGAGAAGCCAGTAGATTTTGGATCTTATTTCAGGCTTAACAATTGCACTGAGATGACCAGAGCCGGGTGAAATTTTTTGGACAGGTAGTGTATTTGCTGAAAAATGCAGTTTTAGGTTGACCAAAACGATTTGTGAATTCAGTGCTGCCCCACAGCGTAGAGAGGAAACCAGGCCAACCTGGCGCATCATTGCGGCAACTCTGGATGAGCCAGGAAGTAGCCTGTTGAGCTTGGATCTACGAGCAAGTGGACAAGGAGGTAGGTGCAGTGATGGTCTCCTGAAGTTACGTAGAGTGTTAGACTCTCTTTCCCACTGACGCTTTCACTTGATAAGAATGTGGGGACTTAGCTGTCGGGACCCCACTACTGAATCCAGGCCCGCCATCCTTAGCCTCTGCACCTCAGTGGTGCTGCACCTCAGTCTTAGTGCTAAAGGCCGACAGCCTCACAGAAGCCATGCCCCAAGCTGCTGATTGGCTGGACAGACAGCATTCTCACTGGGCTATATAAAGACCCCAGGAGTAAGGGGAAGCTGTCTGAGCAACAGGCTGTTGGCCACTGGTTGCTGCCTAGATCGCCTGGCCCTGCTGCCTTGATTGACCCTGCCTTGCCCTCATCTGACCTCACCTCTCCAACCTGCTGACCTGGCCCCTTGGTTTTCATCTTCTGGCTACTGACCTCTGTGAGAACTCTGACCATTGCCCTAGGCTGCCTCTGGTTCCAGTTGACCTCCCAGCTACCTGACCACCCATGCACACCTGTGACCATGGCTCTGGACTGCCTCCTAGCCTGCCTTGGCCATTGGGCATTACAGTTTGCTCAGACTGCTTTGATCTCCTCCTTGGCTTGTCCTACCTGAGAAGGGTATGGAACCTACAAGAACAGTGCCACAGCTGCCAGGGGATACTGAGCCTCCAGGAGCAGATTGCTCGCTAATAGGTGGAAAATCAAGCCTTACAGGCCATAGTTGACCAGCTTTGGATGGAAAACTGCACCCTTCAGGAACTGATCGCAGAATTGCAAGTGGGACCTCCTTCTGCATCCCTGCATCCCACGTTGCCTTAGGGACCTGAACCCATAGTACCGTTAACGGAACACTATGATGGGACATGCAGAAAGGGTCGAGATTTCATGAACCAGTGCAGGCTCTATTTCCTGTTATGGCTCACACCAACCAGCTGGACCAGGCAAAGGTGGATCTGGACATCAGCCTTCTAACAGGTGAGGCTCTGGGCTAAGTATCCCCTCTGCTAGAGCAGGATCATCCCATACTGGCTAGCTCGGGCACCTTCCTGAGTGTCTTTGTGACAATTTTTGCTGACCCATACCAACCTTGCACTGTGGAGGTGGCCCTACAGAGATTCCTCCAGGCCTTGGGGTCAACTATAATGCTTGAAGCTGACTTCTGCTGCCTGGTGGCGGATACAGTTTGGAATGAGCTGGCCCAGCTACACTGATCCTGTCCGGGTCTCAGTAAGGAAATACAAGGCGAGTTTGCCTGTGTGGCACCTTCCATGGATCTAGGCACATTTATTGAGTTATGCCTCTGAATTGACACCCAACTTAGTGAGTGATGACTCAAGAGGAAAGGGATTCTATCCTGCATCCAGGCACTATCCACCCACCCACCCCTGCGAAGGCCCCCTCAGCCAAGTCCATGCAGGTGAACACTGCATGGACCCAACTGGACCCTTCCAAATGGAAACACTGACAGTGAGAGAGGCTTGTGTTTTTACTGTGGTGGTACTGGCCACATGTTGTTTGTCTCTGTCCTGCCAAGTCTCCGAACTGCATAGTCCTTGGAAACTACCATGCCCACCCTCAATAAGGGGGTCGAGCCTTGGCAACACTGGGAAAACTCCACAGAGCCCCCTCCAGCAACCCATTCTGAGTGCCCGGCCTGAAACCTTGAAAATGTTCTCACACTTACAACTCCAGTTGAATGCTGGCTCTGGCATCCGGGACAGGTACTTTTTCCCTCATCAGCCCTACCCCCACCCCCAAGGCTCTGATTGACTCTAAGCTGGTGATAACTTCAAGGACACTACCGTGGGTCAAGTACTTGGCTTACCCATGCAGCCTAAGGCCACCCCTGATTTAGCTGAGACAGAAGATGGATCACTGCTCCCCTCCTGCCTAGTTTTGGTGGTGGTGGTTGGGGAGCACCATGATCTCCTCCAATTTAGCTTGATTTGGTCCCCACACTTCCCTTTGATATTGGAATCCTGTGGTTGGTGAAACATAACCCGATATGTCCTAATGTCAGCACACTGACATTTTATTCTAAGTTTTGCTGGGACAGCTGCCTTCTGAGTTCCGAGCTCAAGCCACCAGAACTTCAAGTCGGATGCCTTGCCTGGGGTTCAGAAATAGGGAAGAAATGTTCAGAACAGAGTGGAGGCCTTCTTGCTGTTAGGGACAGCCGTCTCACATCCCGCAAAATATCAAGAATTTTCAAATGTATTTAAAAAAATGAAGACACACTTCCCCTCACCAGGAATGAGACTCCAGGATGGACTTACAGTCTGGGGTCAAGATTTCATTCAGGCAAATATACCCATGTCAGAAGCAGAATTAGCTACCCTTAAAGACTATGTCCTCAAGAATCTGGAGAAAGGTCTTGTTCGGCATTCCCATCCCCAGCCAGGTCCCCTGTCCTTTTTGTGGGAGGGGGTTGGGAAAGACAGCTCCCTAAAGCTATGTATGTACTATCCAGGGGTGGCAGGTTTGTAGAAATTTTGGTGGTGCTCAGAACCTGCCCCCCCTAAACTCTGCACCCCCCACCTGCCTAAGGCTCTGGGAGGGAGTTCGGGTGGGGGGAGGAGGTCTGGGGTGCAGGCCCTGGGCTGGGAATTAGAGTGCAGGAGGGGTGCAGGGTGCAGGCTCTGGGAGGGAGTTTGGGTGCTGGGTGTAGACTCTAGGCTGGGGTAAGGGGTGGGGGTGCAGGAAGGACTGAGGGGTGCAGGCTGTGGGACAGAGTTTGGGTGTAGGCTCTGGGCTGGGGCAAGGGGTGGGGATGCAGGAGAGGGTGAGGGGTGCAGGCTCTGGGAGAGAGTGTGGAGGGCTGGGGTGCAGGCTCTGGGAGGGAGTTTGGGGACAGGCGAGGGTGTGTGGGAAGGGGGTGGGGGTGCAGGCTCTGGGCTGGGGCAGGGGGTGGGTGTGCAGGAGGGGGTGAGGGGGTGCAGGCTCTGGGAGGGAGTTTGGGGGCAGGAGGGGGTACAGGGGTGAGGGCTGTGGGGTGGGGCTGGGGATGAGGGGTTCATGATGCAGGAGGGGGCTCAGGGTTGGGGCAGAGGGTTAGGGTGCAGGGGGATGAGGGCTCTGGCTGGGGCTGGGGATGAGGGGTTTGGGCATTGGAGAGGCTCAGGGCTAGGGCGGAAGGGCAGGGTCAGGGCAGCCTTGCCCCGCTATTCGTGAATGGGAGGCACTAGGACCCTTTGGCAGCAGTTGATGCGGGGAACCGGCAGAGCAGAGTCAGCGTGAGCTGCAGGCTCCGGGGCAGGTGAGCGGCGGCAGCAAGTGGGGGCCGGGGGACACTCGGGGGAGGTGCAGGGGGAGGTGGCAGGCAGGGCCGTGGGAGAGACCCGGCCCCAAACATTGGTGGAGCCGGGCCCCCGGGCCCTGCATTTTGCTGGAGCCCGGGCACCACCGGCCCATACAACTTGCCGCCCCTGGCTACCATATCCTAAGTAAAACCACCATGTGGAACTGATGCCTGTCACCCCTGATCCCAGAGCTCCTGAATCAGGTAAAAACAACCTGGGTATTCACCAAATTAGACCTCAGAAGGGCATACAATTTAGTCACAATCCTGTCGGGGATGAATGGAAACCCGTTTTTTGCACTTGTCAGGGCCAGGCTGGGTGTGTGGCCTGTGTGCACTGGTCAGCTACTAAGCTGCAGTCAGGAGACAGGTCGTGGGGTCAGGATCGAGCCAGGTCAGAATGCCAGGAAGTCAGGGTCAAGCACCAACTTGCACGCAGATAGCAGAGTTGGAGTTGAGCTGGGTCAGGATACTGGGATGTTGGGGTAGAGCACCAAGTTGCAGACAGCAGGCAAATAGCAAAGTTGGGGACAAACCAGAGTCAGAAGCCAGAGACTAGAATCTACAGCAAGCAAGGTCTGGAATGGAAGCAAGCATGCCGTCTGCATTGTTGCTCAGACAGCTCCCCATGATGGCTTCCTGGTTGAAATACTAGCATCAGCCAGTCAGCGGGCTGTGAGGGGCCACCACTCAGGTCTTGCTGGGCGGTACTTCCTGCAGAGCCTAGTTTCACAGTGTTCTCCAGTGGAAACCTAGCCTAAACTTCTAGTGGTGATGCAGAAGAATCAGCCTCCAAGGTTCTAGTCCTGCAGGTTCTTACAGTATGATCGCTTTGAATATCTAGTCATGCCTTTGGCCTTACTAAAGTGTCCATGACCTTTCAGCTTCTAATCAGTGATGTCTTCCGAGGTATGCTGGACCACTGTGTGGTCGCCTATTTAGCTGACATCCTATTTTACTCTGAAGACCAGCCTATGCACAACCAGCATGTGCGCTGTGTCCTAGAAAGACTGCCAATATGGTCTTTGTGCTCAGCTGGAGAAATGCATCTTTGAGCAGCCCCCCTTGAAATTCTTAAGCAACATTCTGTCTCCTGAGAGTCTGCATGGATCCCTGGAAGGTCCATGATTGGGCAAAGCCATGAAGCAGTTGAGAAATTCAGGGCTTCATTGGTCTTGCAAATTTCTATAGATGCTTTATACAGGACAACTCTTGAATCCTGGCCCCTATAACCTCTCTGCTGCGAAAATCTGCCAAATTTGCTTGGATGCCAGAAGGCCAAGAAGCCTTCAATCATTTGAAAACAGCATTCAAATCCATGCCCATGCTTGCACACCCTAATCAAAGTCAGCTGTTTATCCTGTAAACTGATGCTTCCAGTGTCATCACTGAGATGGTGCTGTCCCAGAAATGGAACCTCAATCAAGAAGTTCATCCCTATACGTACTATTTCTGCAAGCTCACTCCTGCCAAGTGCAATTATGAGATTTTGGAGAAAGAGCTACTTGCCATTAAAGCAGCTTTCGAGACCTAGAGGCATTATCTAGAAGGAGCCAGACACCCAGTTTGGGTTTTTCACTGATCATAAAAAATCTAAAATATCTGTGCTTTGCTAAAGCCCAAACCCAATGACAGCTACACTGGGCTCTCTTCTTTTCTCCATTTGATTTTACTACCACCTACAGCCCTTGTTCCTGCAATAGGAAGGCAGATGCTCTGTCTCACAAAGAGGAATATGCCATGATCCTAAGGGACCCGATGAAGAGCCTCCTTGCATTCTGAAACTGCATTACTTCCTCAGAGGATCATTGCTATCTGATTTGGTCATGATCATACATTCGGCCCTACCTTTGCTCAGACACGCCTAATTTCCAACACCGAGCCCAAGGATAATCTCATTCAAAAGGATGGACTCCTCATTCAGGGGCATACCTACATCCATAAGGGATTCCTCCATTTGGAGGTCATATGTATTTGTCATCACATCCCTTGGGCTGGACACTTCAGTCAGGCAAAGACCACTCACATGACATATCCGTTGTTCAGGTGGCCAAAACTATGGTCTGACATTCAGGCCTACCTCAGGTCTTTTGACACCAACAGCTGTACCAAAGTCCCCTGAACTAAATCCGTTGTGATGTTAATGTCCGCCAAGGCCCCCTTGAGGCTTTGGATATAACAATGGACTTCATTGTCAAATTACCATAATCTGAGGGATGCCATACCATGTGGATCAAAACTGATAAAGATCGCACACTTCATTCTCTGCGCACTTCTTCTCACCACCGAGGACTCTGCTCATCACTCATGTGTTCCGTCTCCATTGCCTCCTGGACCACATCGCCTTAGACTGGGGGGACTCAGTCATATCTTGGTTTTGGCGGGAGGTGTTCTGCGTACTAGAGGTGTGTCTCCACGCATCGACTGCCTACCATCCACAAACTGATGGCCAATCAGGAAAAGCAGCTTCATAAACTGCCATGAAAATGACTGGGCCTCACTGATTTCATATGTGGATTTAGTGTACAACAACACAGAGCATGCCCTGACCAAGATGAGCCCATTCTTTGAAAATTATGGCTTTCAACCCTATTTCCACCTTGCACTGCCCATGGCACTCACAGTTCTCACAGCCTCAGACCTGGTTCATCAAATCCATCAAACATAGATAAAGAGTTGAAACAAAACGTAGGTGCAGCCAACATGGCATACAAACATCATGCTGACCATCGTTGGTGGGAGGGCCCTACATTTGCAGTAGGACAAAAAGTATGGCTACTGGCCAAATACCTCAAGAAGGGCAGACCCATGTGTAAGGGTACAGGCTGCAGGAGCTGTCCTGGGAACAAGCCCATCATGTGCACACTCCCCAAAAGGTCAGAGCCTTCCACAGAACCCATTCAGATAAGCCCCATCTTTCAGCACCCTGAGGTTACCCCAAGGAAGGAGGATGATGTCAGAATCCCAGTACTGAACTGAGGCCCTGTGATGGGGCAGCTGCCCCTCACTGGTATGGAAGGGGTTAAAGCAACTCTGGGGAGGCTGCGCAGAAGGCAGCCAATAAGGAAAAGGCTTGTCGTGCCAGCCAATTAGGGGAAGGTTTATTGGAGGATGGCCCATATAAGAAGGGGCTGCTGAGCAGAGCAGAGGCAGTCACTCCCTGGAGTTTGAGGGAGGAGGACTGACTGCTTAGAAGGCTGGAGCACCATGGGCAGGGCAGGGCAGGGCAGGGCAGGGTATGGTATGCAAAAGCTCCAGGCTGACGGCTGCCAAACTGATGCCCTGATACAAGGGCAGAGGAGGTGCTGAGGCTGCGGGGAAGTGGCCCAGGGAAGGAGACAGCGGAGTTAGAGGAGGGGCAGTATGTGGCTGCCGGCTATAGGGTCCCTGGGTTGGGGCCCAGAGTAGCGGGTGAGCCAGGCTACCCCCTTTTGCCCCCACTGTCCACTGAGGAAAGTGGCCAGTGCATGGACTGCAGTCTACCACTGAGACAAATGGCTAGGACCTGGACCGCAGATTGCCACTGAAGCAAGTGGTTGGACTGAGGACTGTCGGCCCCCGGAAAGGGCGAAAGAACTGAGTGGGGCACAGCCAGAGGGCTGTGTCCAGAAGACAATAATGCAGTCCTGGGGCCAACCCGGGTCCTGGAAATGAAGACAGGAGTGATGATGGATGAGACATCACCTGAGGAGGGCGCACTGGCAACCCCGAGCTAATTCCCAGGGTGGCCAGCGGGAGGCACCGCAGTGGCGAGTCGAACCCCGTCACAGGCTCGCTTGGTCCTTAGAGGGCACCCTAAGCCTCCGTACCATGGTGATGCACTGAACCACCATCTCTGACCAACAGCCAAAGCGTTAAAGGCCCTACAGCCCCACCACAGCCGTAGCCCATGATTGGCTACTGGACAGACAGCATTCTCATTGGGAACCTAGGCTGTATAAAGACCCCAATGGGAAGAGGAAGTTGTTTGAGCAACAGGCCATTGGCTGCTGGCTGCCTCCTAGACTGCCTTGCCCTGCTGCCTCTTCTGACTCTGCCTTGCCACCTTGTCTAACCTCACCTCCCTAACCTGCTGACCCTTGGATTGGATATTTTGGCTACTGACTCCTGTGAGAACTCTGACCATTGCCCTGGACTGCCTCTGATATCGATTGACCTCCTGGGTACCTGACCTCCCCCACACACTTGACCACTGCTCTGGACTTACCCCCTAGCCTGCATCAACCACTGGGCATTCAATCAGCTCCCTGGTGGCGCTGATCACCCATGTATGGGAAAGAGCCAGTATCACTCTTGTCCAGGAGTGCATGACCTGTCATTGCAAAGGGGTATTGAGATCAGCCATAGTGTCATACCTCGATTCATGGGAGTGGCTTTCCACCCCCCGAATATAAGCAGTCCTTTGAGTTGGCTCTGTGTGTTGTTTCCTGGGACATCAGTCCACTGGAGTTGTAATAGGTTGATTTTATCTGTCACAGCTCTCCAGGCAGACTTAACAGTAATGACATCATGTTGAGTATCGGGCAGAGCTATGTGCTCCAGCACATACAGACTGGAGGTTGGTGTATAATTCAAGCAGCCTCTAACAATACGAATGGCTGAATTGAGCTGAGTGTGGTGAATGCATCTCCAAACTGCTCAGCAGTATTCAGCTGGTGCAAACACCAGGGCTAGTATAGATGTATGAAGGACTGAAAGGTCTGCTCCCCAGGAGGTTCCAAATAATTTTCATATCAAGGTGGTACAGGAAGAGATCTTCATTTTTCATGTGCTCTAGGTGAGGCCGGTATATCAGGCTATGGTCAAGTTTTACTCCCAAGTACATGACAGCTGGTTGCAATGGTACTAGCCATCCTTGTACATGGATTGAGGTGGGTTGATTGGCAAGATGATTGTTTAGATGGAAAGTATTTGCCACTGTCTTGGTTTCACTAAGGATTAGTCTCCATACTTTTCAGTCTCTGTTTCAGGAAGGTCGTATGTGTATATATTAAACAAAAAGGGAGCCAAAAGCTTTGTGGAAGGCTGTTGCAGAGATGTTGATTTTTCTCCCTGACTAGCAGGATGAAGCTTTGGATGAATCCTGTCTCGGCTAAACACACCATTGGCCTACAAGTAATAACTTGCAGCAGCTTGGGAGTCAGCCAGGCGTGCCATGCGGTGTCATAGGCTGCCGTCAGGTCAATAAGGACAGCACCAATTTTCCTGACTCAAATGTATTCTCTGTGTCTTGAGTCAGACAAAGTACCTCATCTTGGGTGCATCATCCCCTCCAGAATACAGCCTGAATGCCAGGCAGCTCAGGATTAACTACCTCCATCAATCAGCCTCAGGATTAGTCTCTCCATCAGCTTTTAGGTAACACAGAGCAGAGAATTCGTTTGGTAGTTCTTTGTGCCTAACAATGGTTTTCCTGGCTTGGGAGCAGTTACAACCTCTGCTCTGTGCCAGACTTTTGGAATGCTACAATCCTAGGTACAATGATTTGGAAACTGAAGCAGGCAGCTTTTGCCGATTGGCCCAAAGTGAGTGAGAGATGAATTCATTGTGGATGTTATCTAGAATTCAGGTTGAATTTGGCAACTAGTTTTGTCTAAATTTTTGTGTGTGGAAAAAGTCAAAATGTTTCATTTTTACATTTTTGAAATGAAATGTTATGCCTTTTTGTTTCGAAAGATGTTTCATTTCAAAATGTAGCTAGCTTTATTTAAAAAGCCTAAAAACAAGATGTAGAAATGATTCCAAAATTAAACAAAACAAAAAATCTGACAAATATTTAGTTTGACCCAAAAGTTTTTCATTTTGCGAAAAAACCTCAAAATATTTCCATTTTGGGTTGACCCGAAACAATGGTTGTTTGATTTTTCAGTTTGGTGATCAAGCTGAAAAATCAATTATTCACTCATCTCTACTGATGAGTACTCCAGCTAAAGAAATGGGCCATAACTAAAGTGTCTTTAAAGGAAGACAGTAAGGGACTTTGGGCCGAATTCTGCTGTAAATCAACTGAAGTCAGTTACATGGGTTTAACAGAGAGCAGAGTTCAGCCATTTGATTTCACTTCCAGGATATGAGGAATCCACTTGTCAAGTAGATACAGTCTAGCTTTTACCATAGCCTGGTCTGTTAAAGAAAAGTATACCTGGTTGTATTTTTATGGCTTGTTTTAAATTAGTTTGGTTATGATTTAAGGGTAATTGACGTCTGATTTGCTTCTTACTTTGCATAAAACAGAGCCGATTGCACTCACTATCATCTTCAATCCATAGGTATGGCCTGGGCATGCTACATATCCAGTCATGCAGAGGAACAGTTGTTGTCTCTCTGGCCCACACCTGTCTTTTAAAGAAGGAAGTAGCTGCCACTTACATTGAAAAACTCTGTGGGCTGTGCTTTTGGCCAGTGGTTCTCTATAATCTTGGTTGGAAGCAGTTTTAAATAATTTACAGAATGCCTTTAACTTTTTCACAGAAAAAAGGATAAATGTTCTTATGAAAACAGAAAAGGAGGACTTGTGGCACCTTAAAGACTAACCAATTTATTTGAGCCTAAGCTTTTGTGAGCTACAGCTCACTTCATCGGATGCATCCGTGAGCTGTAGCTGTAGCTCACGAAAGCTTAGGCTCAAATAAATTGGTTAGTCTCTGAGGTGCCACAAGTACTCCTTTTCTTTTGCGAATACAGAGTAACACAGTTGCTGAAACCTGTCCTTATAAAAATAGTTTCCAATATTCCTCATTAATACACTTTGTAGAATATTGTTTGCCATGTATATATGCTGATGCTAATAGCAAGTCACATTGTCTTCCCAGCGAGCCTACTTATCATCTAAGGTTTCTAACAGTTTGCACCTTTTGTTGCTTTGCAGTGTTGCAGCTGTGTCTTGGATCTGTTCTAGGCAAAGCTGTAGGTGGTGCTAAAGAGGACAGAGTTCAGTAGCAGTACAGGGTGTGGGCGGAAGTTCTCCCTTTCCCAGTGAGGATTCTGGATTTCAAACACCATCAGAGGCTTTGTCTTTGTAGGGAGCCAGGGTGGCCTCCCTCCGAACCAGAGGGTAAAGAGTCACCCGCTCAGCCTGAGTGGGTGGGGCGAGACCAAGTTTACCCCACTCCCCGGAAGGGGAGGGGTGGAACAGGAAGTACAAAGGGCCGGGCCCTTTGCCCAGTGAAGGGAGCACCAGGGTGGGAGACAGACCCAGGCTGCTGGCTGTTCCCTCCAGACCCTGCAGCTGACCCAGGGGAGGCCCTGGGCCCAGAGAAACCTGACCTGGAGGAAGGACTGAGGCGACCAGGACTGCCAGCTGCCGAGTACCCGGAGGACCTGGCGGGGCCAGGCTGTAACCCGGGCCAGCGTGAGCCTGACACAGAGCGGGAGCGAGAGCTGCCAGCAGCTGAATACCTGAACGAGCTGGAGGGACCAGAGAGGCCCGCTTGAGAGACCTGGTAGGAAGTAGCCCAGGGGCAGAACTGTACCGTGTGGTGGGCGTATTTGGTCAGCGGGGCACGGATGGCTCCCCGCTGACCCAGCGGTGGGACCCTCTCCTCCCGCCACTGTCAGGGCCCTGGGCTGGAACGCAGTGGAGGTGGGTGGACCTGTGTTCCCCTGCCCCGGCCAACCCGCCTTGGGTAGCAGAATCCCGAACACCGCAGATGTCCCCGTCCCCGTCCCCGCCCAAGGGGCACGCCACCGACTCGTGCCGGCGCTTTCCCCCCCCCGCCCAAGGGGCGCGCTGCCGACTCGTGCCGGCGCTCTCCCCCACCCCCCGACTCTGGCCGGCACCGACCCCCACCCGAGGTACCTTCTCTGCTAATTCCCCAGTGACCGAAAGGTGAGACTGAGGCCTGCCAGTGGGACAATTTTTAGAAACACACTCAAGTAAACAGACCCATAAATTCGCCCAGATCAACTCAGAGAGGGGTAACATAAACATAACTAAAAGAAAAGGAGTACTTGTGGCACCTTAGAGACTAACCAATTTATTTGAGCATAAGCTTTATGCATCCGATGAAGTGAGCTGTAGCTCACGAAAGCTTATGCTCAAATAAATTGGTTAGTCTCTAAGGTGCCACAAGTACTCCTTTTCTTTTTGCGAATACAGACTAACACAGCTGTTACTCTGAAACCTATAAACATAACTGAGATCAATCAACCCTACACACAAGCCCCAAAATCTCCTACCTCCCCCACCCCATTCTTCCCAACACCTATCTCCTCAGGAGACCTGGAGAGAAGCTGGGCCTTTTTGTGTGCCCTGAGTGCTAACCACTCTGCTAATGGTTGTTACAGGCCTGGGGAGGAAGTGAATTCTAAAGGCCCATAGCCTTAAGACAGATTGTCCTGCCAGCCAACCCCTCTCTTGTACCGAAGGAGCTTCAACTCCAGTGCTGCTAGCTGCAACTGTGGCAATGTTGCATGAATAGCATAAATGTCACTTCTAGTATAGAAACAGCAATGGATCCAGGCCTGTAGGAGTTAAGGATCTCTGTGGGAAAAACATTTGAATGTACCTGTTTGTGATTATCTTTATTTTAAATCTGGCCTCCCATTGCTCTTTAAAAAAAAAAAAAAAATCTCAGACAGATGTGAAATCTGCTCGTAGCTTGAGGATGTGAACCGGAACGCTGTAACTCGTTCATGCCTGACCAATATGCGTGTGAGTAATCAGCTGTGAAACAAGTGCTTCCCAAAGAACCTACTTCATCAAATACATTTTCATTTCCAGAGCGGGGTTGAGCGAGTGGCGTACAGATAGAGAGAGAGTCCTGGCCTTCATCTTCCCCAATCTCTCTTTCAGATGCGCTGAGTGGTGGTTATAGATCAGTGTGAGCCCTCCATAATCTCCAGAACTGCTTACTTGACACAGGCCATTTCGCCCCTAAAAGCAGTTAAAATGAACCCAGAAGCTAAGGCACCGACTGAAACAGAAATAGCAACATTTAGAAAGAGGACAAGGGGGAACAATCTGACAAAGGTCAGCTTAGCTTGTTAAGAAAACTCCATTTAGAACGATCAGTCCTGTCCAAAGCTGCTTGTAAGGAAAGCTTCAAGAAACATGTCAAAATAAGCGACAGTGAACCAGCCAATGTCAGTCTTTTACTAGACCCGTTCTATTCTCCGTGGGTTTTCATAGTGCTTGGAGTTGCTCTGTATTTTGACCTGAAACAACACAAACAGTGTAATATCAAGCACAGGCCTTCCTCAGAACACTGATAGGCCACAGCATCAGAGGGTAGAAAAGGGAACCGGGATGTTTGTTCCGGCTGGGTATGCATAGGCTAACCTGGCTTGAGGGACTCAGGAGTGTAGAAGCAGCCGGTGAGCTAGCAGGCTTTAAACTGTTTTACCAGCCAAAGCCTCATAGAATCATAGAATATCAGGGTTGGAAGGGACCTCAGGAGGACATCTAGTCCAACCCCCTGCTCAAAGCAGGACCAATCCCCAACTAAATCATCCCAGCCAGGGCTTTGTCAAGCCTGACCTTAAAACCCTCAAAGGAAGAGATTCCACCACCTCTGTAGGTATACCAGTGCTTCACCACCCTCCTAGTGAAAAAGTTTTTCCTAATAGCCAACCTAAACCTCCCCCACTGCAACTTGAGACCATTACTCTTCGTTCTGTCATCTGCTACCACTGAGAACAGTCTAGATCCATCCTCTTTGGAACCCCCTTTCAGGTAGTTGAAAGCAGCTATCAAATCCCCCCTCATTCTTCTCTTCCACAGACTAAACAATCCCAGATCCCTCAGCCTCTCCTCATAAGTTATATGTTCCAGTCCCCTAATCATTTTTGTTGCCCTCCGCTGGACGTTTTCCAATTTTTCCACATCCCTCTTGTAGTGTGGGGCCCAAAACTGGACACAGTACTCCAGATGAGGCCTCACCAATGTCGAATAGAGGGGAACGATCACGTCCATCGATCTGCTGGCAATGCCCCTACTTATACATCCCAAAATGCCATTGGCCTTCTTGGCAACAACGGCACACTGTTGACTCATATCCAACTTCTCTTCCACTGTAACCCCTAGGTCCTTTTCTGCAGAACTGCTGCCTAGCCATTCGGTCCCTAGTCTGTAGCGGTGCATGGGATTCTTCCGTCCTAAGTGCAGGACTCTGCACTTGTTTTTGTTGAACCTCATCAGATTTCTTTTGGCCCAATCCTCTAATTTGTCTAGGACCCTCTGTATCCTATCCCTACCCTCCAACGAATCTACCTCTCCTCCCAGTTTAGTGTCATCTGCAAACTTGCTGAGGGTGCAATCCACACCATCCTCCAGATCATTAATGAAGATATTGAACAAAACCGGCCCGAGGACCGACCCTTGGGGCACTCCGCTTGATACTGGCTGCCAACTAGACATGGAGCCATTGATCACTACCCGTTGAGCCCGACAATCTAGCCAGCTTTCTATCCACCTTATCGTCCATTCATCCAGCCCATACTTCTTTAACTTATTGGCAAGAATACTGTGGGAGACCATGTCAAAAGCTTTGCTAAAGTCAAGGTACAACACGTTCACTGCTTTCCCCTCATCCACAGAGCCAGTTATCTTGTCATAGAAGGCAATTAGCTTAGTCAGGCATGACTTGCCCTTGGTGAATCCATGCTGACTGTTCCTGATCAGTTTCCTCTCCTTTAAGTGCTTCAGCATGGATTCCTTGAGGACCTGCTCCATGATTTTTCCAGGGACTGAGGTGAGGCTGACTGGCCTGTAGTTCCCAGGATCCTCCTTCTTCCCTTTTTTAAAGATGGGCACTACATTAGTCTTTTTCCAGTCGTCTGGGACCTCCCCCTATCGCCATGAGTTTTCAGAGATAATGGCCAATGGCTCTGCAATCACATCCGCCAACTCCTTTAGCACTCTCGGATGCAGCGCATCCAGCCCCATGGACTTGTGTAGTGAGTAATAAGTAATAAGGAGCTTCTGGGCCAATTATCTGAACAGAATAAGAAGACCTATATTGTATGCAAAGGCCCTCTTACTTGTCTGGGGTGAAGATGACAGTGCTGTGTGCATAAGTCAAGGCTTGACAGCAGTAGGAATATACTAAACCACAGGGATATACATTAAAAGAATGGCAGCCCACACTGTTCTGCAGAGGTATTACAGCAAACACTGCCTGGCATGTACAGCTACTCACTGTCTGATGACACCTTAGCACAATGAGGTTGTTTAAGAAGATGCTGTTTCAGCCTGAACTCTGTAATGGTGAGCTCTTGCTGGTTTAACCTCTGATATGCCGAGATCTGCCGGGAGTGTCAAAATCAATAAATACGAGGCTCCCTCCAAATCCTTTTTCATAAAATATATGAAATCCCATAGTCTCAGCAAAGTTTCCCAACTCTAAGGACCACTCACTACTCCATATTTGTTCTGTCGGGTTTTACTTCTAGGGCAGGGATTGTAATTCAGCTGTAAAGTGTGCTGATACCAGTGGTACTCTAGAAATGGGTAATCATTACCATGTACAGGCCTTTAGAAAGATAGTACTTGACGTGTTTTATTGTTGTACAGAGCTCAGGTCCTGAAGAAGAGCTCTGTGTGGCTCAAAAGGTTATCTCTCACCAACAGAAATTGGTCCGATAAAAGCTATTACCTCACCCACCTCGTGTCTCTGTCCCATGCTGTCAGATGTCAGGGCACAAAGGAGGCTCCCCCATCCCTGTCTAGCCTGAGCCATTCTTTGCATGTCCTCTCTGTTGCTAAGTGCCATAAGTTTTCCCTTTCTGAATATGTTTGATGGAGGGATTCTTTCAGTCGGTCCCTTTTGTGCATTTCTCCACTGCCCAATAGCATCATCTGTTATGGCAAATGCTCTGGCTTCATTCTTAACACATGTCCCACATATTTCCATCTTCTTTTCTGGATAACTCTAGGGATAAGGGGTTGTTGAACTCTGACACATCTCAGCATTTGTTGTAAATTCATTCCATTTTCTAGCTAGTGTTCTTCTAAGGCATTTGCTTTCAAAGGCATTTTGGATGTCTGTCTGTACCTTTGGTGGGTTTATAGTGGAAACATTTTACACACCTTTAAAGTAGAACTGTGGGCACAACTACAAAAACTCTCAATAGAAAGCAGGAGATAGCTGTCCGTTCCTCAGCTTTTGCATTGTTTCTTTGTTTGCTTTGTCCAACCTGTTCATTGCTCCAATTGTTCATAATGAGAATGTGATATTCTACCTAACCTCTGTTTGCTTTATTCAGGGCGTGGCCTATAATAACGTTATATGCTCTCCAGTCTAATTGGTCCTTTCACAGATATGATCTTCCCTAGTGCTCTTTGATTTTTCTGGTGTTTTTCTTTAAATTTTAACCACCACACTTTGTTTGGTATTTGTTACATTCATGGCATACAAGCAGAGACGTTAGATAAACAACATGAAGCACTCTTGCTGGAAGGTTGCAGTGTAACAGTATTTTATTTTTTAGAATTCAGAACAAGGGAACACTAAAACAGAGAGAGACAAAGCAGGCTGCTCCCTAGAACATCCCGATTACACTCACCCACCTTATTCTAGGCTGTTTGCAAACTGATGCTTCCCTACAGAGCCCCCTGCCCTACCCTGCAAGCAGGAAACCCCCCTGAAATTTAAAATGACAGTTTTTACAATTTTAGCATAGCTCTCAAATACACCACAGTACTCAATCTCAATTCAATTTTAGTTAGATACCTAAAGGTTCATTCCTTAAAATAGCCTTTATGTGGTCAGATTTGGTGCTTTCTCTCCACTTTTCCATATGATTCACAACAGCTGAGATTCATAGCATAGTTATGGTGCTGTGTGGGATTCAGATGCAAGTGTGTTGCTTCTTTTCATTACAAGTTAATTTCTATAAAAATGGGTTCAGCCAGTCATATGTTTGGCTTATATTTTGGCAAAACATTAGTGTCCTGTTCTTGTTCTGGGTGAAAATATCTGGTTTTGGGTGGAATACTTGGTCTGTGTGGCTCTGGGGTGTTGGTCACTTGCCAAATTCCCTCTAGTCGCTTGTGACATAATCAGACGCAAAATTCCATTTCCCCTTTAACTCTTACTCTTCTTCTATTACTATTAGGGGGATTTAAAAACTACAACAATTCAAGCATGTGCATTACAAATCTATAACACTGTTGTCAAATAATACATTGTATTCATGAATCTGTTCAATGACACATGCCAAAGTCCATTGGATAAAGTGTTAGGAATGGGTGGTCTGACCAATCTAGTCCTAACAGGTGTTGTAGCAGGCAGGCAATAAAGCAAGCCCTATAATTTCTCAGATATTCCTGTATAGCAAGGAGTACTCAGCAAACCACCTCAGACTATAGCCAAAATTAAAATGGAAGGCATGGTCCCAGCTCCAGCATTGCCATATACTTGAAGGAGCATGTAGTAAACAAACCTGCTTTTTCCCCCGAGTTACGGCCTTATGAGGAAGATTTGGGTTCGAGATTTTGATCTGGGCCTCATCTTTAATTTTTATTCTACACTTTCAAAAGCTTTGAAGTCAGAACAAGAGACAACCAGAGGTGGTTCAGATCACATAACAGACCCAAATCTCTTTCTTTGGCACGCCAAGGTTTAGACAAATGAATGTAAGAGTTAGGGGAAAGGGGCTGGGGAAATGTATATAGTAATAATTATTATTGCTATTGTGCTAGCACCTAGGAGCCCAATCATGAACCAGCACCCCATGGTGATAGGTGCTTTACAAACACAAAACAAAAGGACAACCCCAGCCCCAAAGAGTTTGCAAGGAATCCTAGAAACTAAATAGAAAATAGGTTCTTGGTAAGCATATTCTATGCTCAATGTGGCCAGTGTGAGGGATAGGGGTCTCTCGACTCTATCCCCATTTCAGATATTATGCTTCAGGTCATAAGATAGTCACTCCCAGATTGGGGTTAGGGTAAATTTTCCCCCTTAGGCATGTTATTGCATAAGTCTCTATTATGGGGATCGTACACCTTCTCGCCAAGCCTTTGGAGCTAGCCACTGTTGGAAACGGGATATGGGACTAGAGAGACAGCTGGCCTGATTCAGCATGGTATCCTGTTCCTATTATCAGTCTTGTGACTCACTCTTCTGACCGCCCTTTAATGGAGTTCAGGCTAAATGCAGGTGGTGCATTTCCTGGAATCTGCATGCATTGGTCAGGACTGGAATCTGGCTCCACAGTGTGGCTTGGGGATGGGAGGGCAATCTCAGTTGGAGGTTATCATTAGCGTGGCCTGTAGGTTCAGATGGAATGCATGATTTCCCAGCTCCAAGCCTAAACCATCAGGAAGAGAAGATGTAACAATGGTGTTTTTTCCCCGAGGTGAAGAAATTCAAGAGGAGCACGGAGAACTTGCCAAATCGCATCCTGGGCTCCCTAAACAGCCCACTGGCTTTAAGGAGAGGCAACCATGAAGATTCTAGGTACGAACTTTATTTCCTTCAGCGAGTAATGACTGGTCCCATTGCCAGTCTTCCAGCACTGTGAGTACCATAGCAATCCAAATGAACTCTGTGGCAGCTGAAGTCCTGATTTTCTGAGCTGAAGAGTTCATGATACAAAATGCTCAAAACTCCAGGGGGCATATTTAGCCTTTGCATCTGTCGTTCCAGCTATGGGAATCTCTCTGACCACCTCACTACTCCCCCAGAGCCCCTCTAATTCCACTGCTGCCCTTTTAAGAAACCCTTTGTGACAAGGGAGATACAACGGCCTTGGAAACAGGCTTCACCAGAACCTCCTGGGTGCCTCTCTACCAAGGAGTTTTGTGAACTGACAGTGATGGACTTATGGAAGGCCAGACGCAGGGCACAGGGGGCCTTCATGTCCTGAACGTGTCTGATCCCAGTTTCCTGGTGAGAGAAAAGTGTGTTGATATCCCCTCTGTTTATGGAAGGAGTGAAACTTCCATAACCTTGCCTGACGCATACGAGAAGTGACAGCTGTGATTTGTTTCTTAATCATATGTTCCTGGGTTCACCCACCATCGCATAGAGGTGGGAAACAAGGAAGATAAGCAGGTCAGTATCGTGGTAATTCATTACGTCAGCTTCATACCAGCATCTCTGTGTGAGCGTGTATTCATGCATGTGCCTGTAGGCCACAGCTGTATTTTCAGGAGGAGAAAAGGATATTTAGCTACATTTATTAGCCATTCCTAATAGGTGTTAACATCAGTCAGTGACACTAATTGATAGAAATTGTTCACATCCCATGATTCCTGGCTAGGTTCTACTGGATTTAAAGAGTAGGCTAAGAGAAGCATTCGTTTTACTGTAACTCCTTTGGGCATTACTCTAGCATTTTAAAAGAGAAACTGCAGAAGATATTAAATTCAGGCTGCCTTTTCTCTGGCTGGCCCAGCTGGCTGATTTAGGCTTGGGATGAGTTTTGGTAGGGATACAGCAATGGAAACCATAAAGTCTCATCTTGCTCGGCATGTTGATGGATTGCAAATAGAATCTCTGATGGTAGTGCCCTGGGACCCCTCAGGTGGATAACACTGAAGTACTGAGAGCTTCTGAGATCTCTTGGGTCAATGAAGTCCAAGGGATACATGGGATCTAATCAGCACTTGATCTGCATTTCTGCTTTCTTTTAACTTGTCAGATTCTGCAGAAGGACCCAGAGCCTTCTGCTTCCTGCCTTCACATTCAGATCATGTGCCACTGGGAGGTCAAACAGGAATAGGGCTACCTGCAATACCTACACGTGCTTCGGTTTCTTCTAGAAATAGTAGTTTTGGGCATTCTTGGGGATGGAGGCACATAGATGGGGTCTCCTCAATTCAGGGTCCTCCACAGTCCGTCCCAGCAGGGGGACATGTGACAGCCCAGCTGGACTCAACTGCTTTAAAGAGAAACAGGAGAAGAAACAGCTGGAGTCCCTGCAGATGACATCACTGCTCCTGTTGCAAGAAGCAGGCAGGCAGAAATATTCAGCAGCTCCTGCAGGAGTGAGAAGGAACCTGCAGTTTGCTACCAGAGAGGGAGAGCACCCAGAGCACCCACTCCTTCCCCAAAAGACACACTTCCCCTTCCATTTCTGCACTCTCCCTCCCTCACATACTCGTGGAAGGCAAGTGCCAGGGCAAGCACAACCTCATGCCATGCTGCGTTTCCCACACCCATTTCAGCTATGGTAGCAATAGACCCGCAGAGGAGACTGTTTTGGTTTTTCGGATCCAAATCCAGAGGAGTTGCAGATGCAGATTCTGTCTTATCCAGCCCCACAGTTACAGGGGATTTGGTAAAAGGCTATGCCCCACCTCTAGGACTGAAAATTACCCCTCTTTTTCCAAGGTATCCATGTGGTTTTTGATGGACTTAGGAGTCAGTCTCTTTGACATTGCGGTGTTTCAAGTCCTCCCTCTTTTTCAGGGAGATATATCATGTCTAACTGGAACTATGCGAGACAGCAAACGGGTGACATAATCTGCAGAGAATGCGGCGGCTGTCATCGGATCCCGTTAGGCGAAGCGGATGGAAAGAGCTAGTCCTGGTGTGGAAAGTCTAATAGCTCGAAGTGCTGAAACTGCTCGCCGGAGCATGTGACAGTGGCTCATGCTGTGGAATCCTGCTTTGGAAAAAAAAATAGCAGCAGCTCCCTGGAACTAGGAAAATAAATGAGTGAGACACACCTGTAAAAGTATCTCCACTTTTAAGGCTTGATTTTTACCCCGTTACACACACTGAGTAATACCTTACTGTGTTTAAATGGGATTACTCATGGAGTAAGGTACTACTCATTAAGGGCAGCAGAATCTGGTCATAGTGACTGACACAGTCAAAGTGTGCTCACTCCTCTCCTGGCAGAGATAAGCATTATCCCTCTTTTCTAGATTGGGAAACTGAGGCGGAGATGAGGTGCCTTGCCTGAAGCCATGCAGCAAGTCAATGGCAGAGGATGGCTTTGGAGGTGCGTCCTCAGCCACCTTCTGATTGGCTGGCTGGGTTTTATTTTATTTTTTTTATATCACACCTACTAATCAACTCCCAATAGCGCACAGCTAGAATTTCATCACTGAAACATGTCTCTGTGTGCCAGCTGTGGTCTGCAAAGCTGGATCCCTGTTAGTTTTAATAGAGAGGGGACTGGCCATAGAGTGTTTTCCATGAGGGGCTCTAAGTGGAGGCACAAGCTTTTGCCTTTGTCTGAAATAGTCAGATTGTTCAGGGCATGCTGCTAAACCCATCATTTCCTGAGCTTCAGGAAAGGTTGGGGCCAAATGGTGGGGGGGGGGGGAGGGAGGATGGAGCCTTGGAAATGGAGGGTTGATAGGAGAAGTCCTGCTTATTGGGTTGAGTTGTGGCAGGGTGCCATTTTGCTGGAATCCTTCTGGTTTGCTGCTGGGTTTGTAGTATTGTTCTAAGTACTGTCAGACACCCAGAGTAGCACAGTATCTTTCTATAATGAATAAAGAAATGCTTGTTGTCCCTTCTTTCTGCTTTAAGGTTCCCTAGAGCCACTGGACACCCCCTCTTTTCCCTGGAATAGCATGGCTGCCCCTCCCAAAAGCCACTTTCAACTAACTTTGTATGCAATGGGTATGTTTGGAATATTGAACAATTCCCAATGTAGCCTTTACAACAGAAAGACTGTGTTCCAAGTGAATGAACTGTCCATCAAGAATTTTCATATTAAAAACTTGCTACCAATCTTTGTTACACAATAGGCTTTTTGCTCTGTTTATACTGGAAATTTATATCAGTGTAGAAATGTCAGTTTAAGTGTATTTACCATAAAACTATTCATAACACATTTGACTGGAAATTTATGCATGTGGTATAAAAGTTAAAGTCTTGGGCTAAAATTTTCAGAGACTCCATGTGACTTGGGACCCTAATGCTCAATAAAGGTCAATGGGATTTAGGTCCCTTGATGCTTAACTTGCTTTTGAAAATGGAACTTAAGTTATTAGGTCCATTAGGCACTTTTGAAAACTTACGAGCAGCTATGAGGCTCAAAGTTGATGCACATGCTCTTATTTTCAAAGTAGAACAGACATCCTAATAAAAGGTACTATATTTGCTCCTTTAACTATTGAGTAAAACAACAAACATTTAAAGAATAAACCAAGGACAGTGACATTGTAAGCTTGTACAGCAATTATACAAGTGATATGGGCATCATAGTGTTAATATATTAAATACTTGATCTATTACCGTTCTAGCTAGTTGATAAAACATTCTGAGAAGCTTGATCCAGTGCCTACTGAAGTCAATAGACTCCCACTGGGTTTTGGATCAGGCCCACGTTGGAGGGTACTGGTAACACTTTCTACTGAGAAAAACAAAGATAATCCATCCTTTTAAAAATGTACTGTTTGGCAGGTTTTAATTGAGACAGACATTCTATTGGTTTAGGTTAGCTTGGCGTACGTTTCCACAGTGCATACTGTGCTTCAGACTAAGTCCTGAAGAACTGAGTTGAATTCACCAAATCAGGATATTTGAGACCATCAATTCACCTGACGTTCCATTCAGCCCATTAAATGCTGCCCTCTTCTTGTTGAGGTTGGTTGAATTATCTGGAGCAACGTCCATCTAGAGGCCATTATATCTTAGCTCTGCTATTTGCTTGGCTGAATTTAGCAGGTGTTTATCAGTGAATTTCAGCTATGTTATGTCACAACCCTTGGCTAAGAACTTTCTTGCCTCTTTTCATGAGTTCCTTACTTGTTCTCTGTTGAGTGGAGGGAGCTCTGTGTCTAACCTGACAAGAGCTGGGAGCTATTACCCATATTGCCATCCCCAAGCAGTCAAAAATCATGAGTCAGGCCCTTAAGATGTGACTGGCTAAAAATATATATATTTTTAAAAAGTGGGTTCTTTTTATTTCCTGTCTAGTTTTTTCAGCCTTTAATGTTCACATTTTCAAGCTTTCTCCACAACCATGAGTTTTGAAAAAAATGAAAGCTGAGATTCTCACAATCACATAGCTCCAGGAGCTGGGGCTTTAAAAATAACCCCAACTAGAGCTAGCAACATTGTTCACTTTCTAACCTCTATAATGTTCAGTACAAGAAGGCTCTTCCTCTTGACCAGTTTTCCCTCATTCTCTGCCCTCCACACTGCCCCCTTTCCACTCCCACCCAACTCCTTTCTTTCAGTAGTTTCCTTTTCATAGAATTGTAGGATTAGAGGGACCTCGAGAGATTATCTAGTCCAGTCCCTGCACTCATGGCAAGAATACCATCCCTGATAAATATAAATATCATCCCTGATAAATTGTCTAACCTGCTCTTAAAAATCTCCAGTGATGGAGATTCCACAACCTCCCTGGACAATTTATTCCAGGGCTTAACCACCCTGACAGGAAGTTTTTCCTAATGTCCAGCCTAAACTGTCCTTGCCACAATTTAAGCCCATTGCTTCTTGTCCTGTCCTCAGAGATTAAGGAGAATAATTTTTCTCTCTCCTCCTTGTAACAACATTTTATGTACTTGAAAGCTGTTATCATATTCCCTCTGTCTTCTCTTCTCCAGACTAAACAAAGGCAGTTTTTTCAGTCTTCCCTCGTAGGTCATGTTTTCTAGACCTTTAATCACTGTTGTTCTTCTCTGGACTTTCTCCAATTTGTTCACATCCTTCCTGAAATTTGGCACCCAGAACTGGACAGAATACTCCAGTTGAGGCCTAATCAGCATGGAGTAAAGCAGAAGAATTACTTCTTCTCTCTCTGTCTAATAGAGCTGGTTGAAAAATGGCAACATAAGAACTGCCCCTGAATGCAATGGAAAAAGTTATTACTTTTCTCCACTACTTCCCCCCCCCACCACTCCCCTTTTTTTCTACTCTAACTTTTCCAAAAGGAGGAAAGGAAAAAAAAGCATGTGTGGTGAAGAAGGAGAAAACGATACCCTGACGTTCATTCTTTTGCATTCAGTGACAAAAAAGAAAAAAATAAATCCCAACTTTCCAAAAGTTTTTTGGTTTCAAAACCGGGAATGAAAACTTCAATTAGAAATCAAAACATTCTGATTCACTTGAAATCTCGTGTCACAAAATTAAAAAATAGTCAATGCTTTTCCCCTGAAACATTTTGTTTTTGACACAACTCCTCCTCCCCCTACCCCGCCCCCCCAAAGCGCGAGACCTTTTTGATAAAAAATTTCAACCAGCTCTATTTAATTAAGACATTCAGAATTCAGACTCTGAATACTCCCCCAGAAATGTTTGAAAGGGCTGGATAGTTTTTCTGCAAGATGACTCCCCGGAGCTGCTCTATCTTGTGCTGGGCCTTGCTCTGCTGCTGGCCAATCAAGGAGGCAGCCATTTGCGTGAGTTGGGCTTCAGCCGTTTATTACTTGTCTGTCCTGAGGATGGGACACCCTCAGTGGATTGCGAACCCCAAGCCTTGTGCCTGGAGACCCCTGCTGGCCTCCCACTAGGCCCCACTGGTGAGGCATGTTCGTCCACCACGTACTATAGAAATGTCAGTTTCAGTGCTAATCATGTTACAGCACTCCTCCACGCTTGCTAGCTCCGCCATTTTAACGCCGCCTGCCTCTTGACATGCCACAGCACCCATTTTAAACGTAGCTCTTTATGCTGGCTCCCCTTCTGCCTCTCTCGGGGTGTTGTGCTGGGAGACGGTTCAGCTTCCCCATCTGCTCTGTTCAGAGAGCTAATGTGAGCCATTTTTACAACACTTACATGTAGGAAGCAGCATGGCAGTACCGGTATTACTACAATTTACAGCTGCCTGTAAGCAGAGCGGGTCACCTGCGAAGGCACCGGCTGCTGTGCTGTGGGCCAGGAAGGCTCTTTCCTGCCTCTACAAATCAAGTGATTTTCCAGAGCAGTGGGAATCCAGCATCGGGGTCACAATGCTGAAGGGCCAACTCGAGGGCATGCCAGGTCCTTTCATGTGAGGCAGGCACACAAAAGTGCGCCAGCACTTGTTTGGTCTGCAGGAGAAGCCGCCCCACTTTTGCAGCGCAAAGCGGAAAGATGTCCTCCCAGGGCACAGGCTTTTCAATGTAGAGCCTTGTCAATACCTTTTGTTAGACGAAGAGTGGGAAATTAGACAGAACCATGTACACTTTTGCCTTTGATTGCTCTGCGGCAGTGGTTCTGTCAGTCAGCCTTTGAAAGGCTTCCTCAGCCAGATGTCATCATTGTAGGCCACCATCTATACGTGTGATGGGCATGTCATGGCAGCAGGCACAGTGCGTTGTTCAAGGCCAGATTTTGAATTACGGGACAGGTCTAGAATTTCAGATCTGGACTCATCTCCTCAGGAGCTTAGCTAGGTCAGCCCCACGGATGCAGCACTACCAGGAGCACATAAAACAAATGTGGAAGAGAATAGAGCCCTAAATGATTTGGGGTTTTTATCCAGCTTGTTATCTTATGTATTTTTTTAATCTCAGCAAGAAATAATCCTCTTTTTGTCAGAATAAAAATGGTTTAATGCCATGCGAAAATAAAAGGAAGCCCTACACAGCGCTGTGATGATTTGCAAGGCTAGAGAGAGACTCCATAAGGCTTTTTCAAATAGACTCCAATATTTTCAGTGCTTAAAGAGGAGCGAGTATGTGACACTTTTTGAAGTGCCGATTTACAATAGGCCCTAGCTGAGTGCATTATAATTTGCTACCAGAAGTTCCAAAGTGCCAGTACTTTCAATAATGGGAAGAGAAACCCTAATATGAGGCGGCTTTTGTATTGTGTTTAATGAAAAGCTAAAAATGTGCTAATTTGTAAGTCCTGTTGTGGTTGTAGCATTAGAGGCTTTTGAACTGTATTACTGACTTATGAGGTATTAAGAAAAAGTGACATTTTGCTACTAGCAGAAAAGTCAATTATAACATTTCAACACTTTAGAAACTTGCTGATGCAGGATGGGAGTTAATAGAACAGTCAGTTTCACTTTGTATTATAGGATTTTGTTTTTGCTGGGGAGAAACATGTTCTATTTTTAATGGCCACTTAAACAATCAGCTACAACCAGCTGTGCATGAATGGGAGGCTTGTGCATGTCTGGAGAGTGGTGTAAGGGCACACAGTTGATGTTAGATTTATTTACTGTGGCAGTGCCTAGAGGACCCAGCTCTGATCTGGGCCCCTTTGTGCTAAGCCTTGTACCTACTGCAAGAGGCAGTCCATATCCTGCTGAGGGTGTATTCTAACCAGTAGAGAGGTGGGAGTGGAAATAGTCATAGGAGAAGGGACTTGCCTACGGTCAGACAGCTGGTCAGTGGCAGAGATGGGAATAGAATTGTAGTGTCCTGAGTTGTAGTCCAGTGCCTGAATTTCCAGGCCAAACAGCCTCCCACGTTGAGAGCTTTCCCTGAGAAGATACACCGATGGCCTGGACTGCATACTCCGGTGCTCGTCACTCAGAAATGGATTCCGGATTTGGAAATGTCACTTTTTACAGTCAATTTGAGATTGAATGCAACATTCTTTCATTAGAAACCATAGTGCAGGTTGGGATAAGAGAAGGCAATATGAGCACTTGCACTCTGTTAGAGTACCTTTATTGGTAAAGGAACTTTCTCTGACCTTGCTTTCCCCCCTCTCCTCCAATCCCTGAAGAGGCAAGCTATTCCTTCAGGAGCTATTTGTGATCTAATGGTCATTTTCAAGTCACTTACCAAGGGATGGATCCTGTAAGCAAGGTGCCTGGGACTCTCAGGCAGCTGTATGGCCACCATTTCCAGAGTAGCCAAGCACTGCAGAATTTTTGTAATGGATGTCTCCTTACAGCACTCCTGTGAGGCAGGGAAGTGCTATTATCTGCATTTTACAGGCGGTGAACTGGGGCACAAAGAGACTAAGGGGATCTCTTTGCTGCAGCTGGGAGAGAGCCTCCCTGCCCTGGGGAGACAGACTTGCGCTTGCTTGAGCCGAGTAACACGCTAAGTATAGCAGTGTAGATGTGGTGGCACCTGCTAGCCATCCGTGCTCAGACCCAGGGGGTCCAGTGGCTAGCCCAAGCCTCCACTGGTGCCCCAACACCCACACTGCAATTGTTAGTGTGCTACCTCAATTCTGTCTACCCAGGCTGCTGCGTAGATGTACCCTAAGCAGCTAAATGTCTTTCTGGATCTGGGCCTCAGTGACTTATCCAACGTCACGCAGAAAGTAATGAACAACACTTCCTCTTCCCTTGTCTTCAGTGAGAGCTCAGCCTGCCAAGAGCTTGCAATATCAGGCCCAACGCTGGAAGTGTTAACCAGCTCCCGACGGAAGTACTGTAATAAGTGAAAATTGGAGGAAGTGAGAGAGGGGCTTATGAGAAATAGCGACTCAGACTGGAGATAAGATATAGGTGGAGGCGCTGCCCCTGGAAATACACACAGACATTTATCACTGACATGAAAGGGACTACTCACATGCATAAAGCTGAGCGAGTATGAAAGTGTTTGAGCCAAGTTACGATCCAGTCTGAGGGAGCCTGCACCTGGCTCTCTGCACCACTTAAATCTCATTTTAGTCTCACACTGAGGCTTAAGCCATGCATAGGGACTTGTGAGTACTTTGCACTTGGGGTGAATTTCACCCTATGGCAGTAATGCACATGCTAGAACAGCCTGGCTTATTGGTGATTTCTGCAGAATCCTGTACAGTCTATTACATGGTCCTTAGGAACAGACAATCCAATTTCTGTGTAGAGCAGAGCAATGTGTAGAAAACACAAGAATTTTTGCATGCCTTGCCCCACCCTTCTTTTTTTGAGCCCTTTTTTTCTTCTGCCTTGAGACAATACAATATATTTTTATTGAACTCCCAGAGAAGGGAGTTTCGCAAGGAAGCAGGAAACTATTGGAGTCTTACTGCAATATGACCAGAATACTTAAGTGCTGTCTATAAAATCCACGTCCAAAAGGAGTCAACTCTTTCTGGAAAGCAACTGCAATCACAGATACATTATCTCTAAATTGGTCAGTGAGGAGTACCAAGAAAAAATATTTCATTTGAAACTTGCAATGATCAAAGGCGAATGTTGGCTCTCGTTATAACAGGAGCTACGTTGTCTGATTAAAGGACTTTGGCACTAAAGACATAACCTGAGAGCTTGACATAAACCAGGTCTCTAATAATACCACATGCTTACATTGTAAAAACATGACTTCATAGTGCTTTTAGCCATCTCCATTTTTAAATAAATGTCTTGTACGTGGATTAGTCCAGTGCTTGGAACTTAGGCACTTCGGTGTCCCTGCTTTGCTAATATGATCTGGTGGAGGCACCGTTTGTACTTGTTGTAAGGATTTCTTCAGTGCTTGACTCAAAGGTCAAATTAAATCCTACAAGCTGTGTCTAAAGCCTAACATTGGTTCACGGGGCTATTTTGGCTGCATTGTTGAATTTTCTTCAAAAAGCAGCTTTTGCTCAAAAGAGCAATTAGGCTTCTAGCCTAAAGCACATAGAAGTAGGATTGTGCATCCGCACCAAGACTGAACCCAGGCGTGGTTTTAAAGTTTAATAGATTCTGTGTGTATGGGCTGTGACAAAGTTCCTCCTCTGCCTCGGTGGGTCCTGCGCTTATTGGCGGATTTGCTCGCCTCAGAGATTCACGGCAGCCCTCAGTTTGGCCACTCTTGCTAGTAGCTCAAACCTGCCATCCACTCAGCTAACCTCATCACTGGCCAGCATGGGGGAAACGGAGAACAATCCCCGCAGTCTCTGTGTCCCACCTAGTGGGTCGGGGACAGGCCAGATCCCTTTCCAATTTAGACCTTCCCTTCTGGTGTTTCTCACAGACCAGGTTCAACTCTTCCTGTGTCCGATCAGGAGTTGTGGGGATGGGGGGAACTCAGGCCCACCCTCTACACCGGGTTCCAGCCCAGGGCCCTGTGGATAGCAGCTGTCCACAATGTTCCCTGTATCAGCTGCGTGACAGCTACAACTCCCTGGGCTACTTCCCCATTGCCTTCCCTCCAGCACCTTCTTTATCCTCACTGCAGGATCTTCCTCCTGAAGCCTGATCACGCTCGAACTCTTCACTCTTCCAGCAGCACGCCTTCTCACTTCCTGCTCCTGGCACGCCCCCTACTAATTGATGGGAGGTCCTTTTAAAACCAGGTGTCCTGATTAGCCTGCCTGCCATAATTGAATCTAGAAAGTTCTTAATTGGCTCCAGGTCTTGATTAGCTTGCCTGTCTTAATTGGTTCTGGCAGGTTCCTGATTGCTCTAGGGCAGCCCCTGCTCTGGTCACTCAGGGAACAGAAAACTATTCCTCCAGTGGCCAGTATATTTGCCTTCTACCAGACTCCTGCATCGCCAGGTTGCAGCCCCTATTCCGGCTCCTCACCAATATTTTGTTAAGGTTTTGGCTGCACTTTTCTCCTCACCTTCTTATTTACGCACTCCCTGTCCGTGGCCCCACCAAGTCGTGGGACCTCCTGGTCAACCTCCTCCTGGCCCTGGCTAAAGTGGCCATCTATAAAACCAGGGTGAGGAGGTTGGCCGATGGAGTCTCCTGCGACTGCGGGGCCTATTTCCGATCCTCCGTCTGTTCACGCCTCCGGGCAGAGTTCCTCTGGGCGGCGTCCACCGACTCCCTTGACGCCTTTGAGGAGCGGTGGGCGCTGTCCGGGGTCCTCTGCTCGGTGTCCCCGTCCGGTTCCCTTCTTTTGACCCTTTGACCGCACTCCCGTCCCTGTTCTTCATTAGTTGTCCCCCGTAATTACTTGGCTTCCAGGTCTTGTGGATCTCCCCCTTAGGCTGCGGGGGGGATCCTTTAGCAGTGGGTGAGCTTTGCCCGCCCACTTCCTGGATCCCAATAGACCAGACTCCTGCATCGCCAGGTTGCAGCCCCTATTCCGGCTCCTCACCAATATTTTGTTAAGGTTTTGGCTGCACTTTTCTCCTCACCTTCTTATTTACGCACTCCCTGTCCGTGGCCCCACCAAGTCGCGGGACCTCCTGGTCAACCTCCTCCTGGCCCTGGCTAAAGTGGCCATCTATAAAACCAGGGTGAGGAGGTTGGCCGATGGAGTCTCCTGCGACTGCGGGGCCTATTTCCGATCCTCCGTCTGTTCACGCCTCCGGGCAGAGTTCCTCTGGGCGGCGTCCACCGACTCCCTTGACGCCTTTGAGGAGCGGTGGGCGCTGTCCGGGGTCCTCTGCTCGGTGTCCCCGTCCGGTTCCCTTCTTTTGACCCTTTGACCGCACTCCCGTCCCTGTTCTTCATTAGTTGTCCCCCGTAATTACTTGGCTTCCAGGTCTTGTGGATCTCCCCCTTAGGCTGCGGGGGGGATCCTTTAGCAGTGGGTGAGCTTTGCCCGCCCACTTCCTGGATCCCAATAGACCAGACTCCTGCATCGCCAGGTTGCAGCCCCTATTCCGGCTCCTCACCAATATTTTGTTAAGGTTTTGGCTGCACTTTTCTCCTCACCTTCTTATTTACGCACTCCCTGTCCGTGGCCCCACCAAGTCGCGGGACCTCCTGGTCAACCTCCTCCTGGCCCTGGCTAAAGTGGCCATCTATAAAACCAGGGTGAGGAGGTTGGCCGATGGAGTCTCCTGCGACTGCGGGGCCTATTTCCGATCCTCCGTCTGTTCACGCCTCCGGGCAGAGTTCCTCTGGGCGGTGTCCACCGACTCCCTTGACGCCTTTGAGGAGCGGTGGGCGCTGTCCGGGGTCCTCTGCTCGGTGTCCCCGTCCGGTTCCCTTCTTTTGACCCTTTGACCGCACTCCCGTCCCTGTTCTTCATTAGTTGTCCCCCATAATTACTTGGCTTCCAGGTCTTGTGGATCTCCCCCTTAGGCTGCGGGGGGGATCCTTTAGCAGTGGGTGAGCTTTGCCCGCCCACTTCCTGGATCCCAATAGGACCAGACTCCTGCACCCCACTGGTCTGGATCTGTCACAGGGCAGATGATGTTTGCATAGCTGAAAAGTCCATGAACAGCCAGCCCCAGCTAATTTTCCTCCCAACATTTGCCTCGCTGGCCCTTTTCCATGCATTCTCAATTTCCTCCTCCCCATCTCACATGAGATTATTTCAAGGAAGTACCCAGCACCATAATATCTGGGCATCAGGGGTGGACTTCTCTGTAGCACTCAGTGTAGGCCTAACTGTTCCCTGATTTAATTCAATGGGATCTTTATTACTAACTTCACTGGGAGCAAAGCTAGACTAGCAGTGAGTGCTTTTAAAAACCCCACTCCATGTACATGTGTTGAGGGCACATTGTTGAGGGCAGTTCAAGAACAACATATCCAAACGGTTTTAGTTTGTGGAGTATTTTTATTTATTCCTTTCCTAAGGTACCTTTTTCATAAGTGATTTCTGTTTCTTGAAATATGATATTTATTGCTTGACACACATAACCAGAGCTTACATCCATGCTTAGGGAAGGGTTGATGGAGAACTCCCATGTTAACTTTTGGGAGCAATTGTTGCTGCTGAAAATTAAAGTGCTTTGATGACATATTTGCCATACCCAGACACTTGACAGCAGGAATCCGGTAACTCCCTCCTCTGGTCTTTGCACGTTGACTGTCCATCCACCAGAGCGGTACTTGCAGATCTCCTCACGATCATTGCAAAACAGTGGCACCACTTCCAAGCAGAAGGTGCACATATTATGCTTGACTCTCAAAGGATTACACGTCCCTTTTTGGTTTAACTTTTTAGGCCTGGTCTACCCAGCTTGTGACGGTATAACTATTTTGGTCAGTGGTCTGATTTATTTTACCAGTAGTTATACTGGTATAAATGTGCTTATACCAGTATAGCTGATTTCCCTGTGTTATACTATGTTCCATATGTTAAGTTATACGGGTATTATTGAGCCCACGCAAGGGGTGGGGGGCAGATGGGACTGATAATGAGATTGTAACCGTTCATATAAAGATTGCTGATCAAATCCGGCTTAGAGCATTAGTGACTCAGAGATTTTACTGGCTGGAAGTGCTCAGGTTGTACTATTTTAACGACACCCTCTTTTTTGGTATCAAAGTTGGTTGTCTAAAACTTCAGAGCAACAGCAAAATGCCAGTTCAGTTAAAGCAGTACAACTTGTGAATAAATAAGGCAAATTGAAACCTGGCATTTTTCCTTAATACATTTAATAGGTTGAAAAATACTCTAGGTACTTTCCATATCTGAGGGTACTTACAAACAATAAATTCTTGTAAACAGTGACAGGTCTTATCTGGGCCTGAACGGGCCAAAAGGCTCTGTTAGACTTAGGTTTAGAAACTACTGCAAAGGCCACAATCACCTTTTCAGTGTTTTAACTCCCCCCTATATTTAGTTCTCGAGTAATAAATGTTGGATGGAAATTAATGAGTGAATATAAACGATTTATTTGTAGCTCTAGCGTGCAACAATACATGGCTTTTGCCTTCCCAGCTCTGAGAAATTGGTTTAGTTTACTATTATCTAATTGTAATCTAATTATCTAATCTAATCAATTATCTAATTGTAATCCTTTGTAGGAATTTTATTTCTAAAATGCAAACCATGAACTTACCAGCCCAGAGAATGAGTTCATGCATTTGTTATCTGAGACTATTTCTTGTTTTTTAAGGTGACATTTGTTTTTTTGGTATTGAGGTTATTTGCCTAAAACTTTCAGTGCAATGGCAAAATAGTTTCAGCTTCTTATCCATCCTTTTTCCAAATACTACTGGTAAATGACATGTGTCGTTTTAGGCTTATCTATCAAGTTTGTAAGTGCCTCAGCTTAAGGAAAAATACATTGCATTATTGTAACAGAAACAAACCTAAAATATTTTGTAATTTGTGCTGGACCTTTTATCCAAAGACCTCCAGCATGCTGTACGAACACTAGCTAAACCTCACAACATCCCTGTGAGATAGGTTAGAAGTAGAGCTATTTCACACACAGATAAGTTGAAGCACAGATACTTAGGCCCTACAGTCCATTCGTTTTGGGGGGCTTAGTTTTTGGTGCACAGTTTAAACATCTAGGAGTCTCCACCTGGGCATCCAAATTTATGGGCTCCTTTGAAAACTGGAGCTAAATGATGTGCCAAAGTCATACAGTTAGTCAGTTGCCAAGCACACAACTCAGGGCTTCTGACTCTGGGATCTCTGCTCTAACCACTAGACTACAGTCAACTTGTGAAAGTTTGTAGGTCTGTTACTAGCCTGAAATATCCGCATTGAGGTCTGTTCTTCCACTTCAAAACACTGAAATTGCACATTAGCTCTAAAGCTATGTTTAAAACACTGTGAAAATATGAAGGGCCAATGCAGATGCCTTTGTGCCCACTGGGGTAGATCAGTCCAATTCTGCTCCCTACTCATGGTGGAACTTTAATGCACAGAGGTATCCTGAAAATTTCGGATCACGTTTTTCGCCTGATGAGATTGACCACTAAAGGATTAATGAAGAAATAGGAAGGAAATATGAACATTGAAAAAAGTCATATCATATGTAGTTCTCCTGGGTTTGTAGAAAGCAATTAAGCCAATTAATTTATTGGTAAATTATCTTATGATGAATTACAGAATAACTGCAATGAAACTCTGACATTCACATTAATACCAAATTAGTTACTGTATTATGACTGTTCTTACAATGAATGCCCAGTAATTTAATAATAATGGGACACTTAAATAATTTAACCAATAATTCTGTAGATCACTCACATATATAAATGAGCATGACAGCTTCCTTTCTCTGCTTTGCTGGTGCTCTTGAATTAGCTTCCTGGCAACACAGAGAACAATTCTGGCAGCCAGACAGCTCCACGCATTTGCACTGGGATGCCGTTGGGAGTTGTAAAATAGAGAAATCAGCAAGACATTGTGTTACACTGTGCCCCCTTCAGAAGACTCTTCACTGATTTCCTCTACACTGTTGCAAAGTGGCATTGCTATAAGAAATGTACCCATTCTGCTGGGACTTTTCAAAGTGAGGGATTCCCCTCCCATAACTCTGGATTATTTTGAAGCTGTGCTCCATTTGCCATAAATGCAAAATGTCAAGAGAAGTGCCATTGGTATGTTAGAATGAGGTAGGGAGCCCAGCTACCATGCTGTCCATTATAAATATTTGCTGTATTGCAAGATGTGGCAAGTGTTATAAACAGCCTTTTCCTACAGGCAAGGCCTGCCAGGGTCCTGGCCATGACTGTGGGGACCTAGATGCTACTGCAATACAAACAATAATAAGTTATGGTTTAGGGAATCAAACCCACTGTATTATTAACTACAGTAATTTAGTGACCACTAAATCAGACCCGGTGTGTTGCAAACGTTGACCATTGTATTTATTGGTCTGCTCTGGGTAAGGCCTGCTGGCCTCACAGTACTGTCACCGTGTAGCAACACCCATTTCTGCAGGAGCTATAGTGTAGGGATGTCTTCACTGCACAGTTCACCCAGGCTCTTACCTGAGTTTTAGACACCCTCCTTCCCCATCATCCACACAGAGAAAACTCTGACCTCAGTTTGGAGGTGCTTTAACCTTGGTCAAACTGTCCTGGCTGTTGGCACAGGTTAGAACCAGGTGTTACTCCAGTGCTGATAATCCCCCAATGCCTTCCCACAATTCTCCCAAAGGGCAGACAAGTTCTCCTGAAATTGCCTGGGAAAGAATCCTAAAGCATCTCAGCACAAAGAACCATGGGATATGCCCCCAGTCACACCCAGCTGGGTGCAGAAACAGGGCGCAGCAATGCGGGTGTGGCTTTGTTACTGGAACACTCGCACCCAGGCCAGGCTAACCTGGGTGCTCAGAACCAGGAGCCAGTCACCCAGGTTAACTGAGCAGTAGAGTTACCCTTCGTGTTCTGAGCATTTCTCCTAACCGCTATTGTAAATAACTGTACTATCAGAGGGCTGTAACAGGAAGACTTAAAAAGAGGCTGGAGTCTAATTACACTATATCTGATGTACAGCTGAGAAGTAATCCGCCCTGTAATTGTTGCAAATACGTAAGACTCACAGAACACCTTTAGCAGCAATACTTTCATGAGCATTATTAGCCTCACAGTGGGACCTAATGCTAGAGCATCTACTGGGGCCACTTAATTACATAGTTCAATCATTAACACTGAAATTACAGTGAGTGTTGCCCCTGCTTGACACAACAGTTTTATTTTCAAATAGCTACACATTCCCGGATCATCATTATATCTTGTACTTAAATAGCAATAAAATTGCTCCCTACCTTTTTTACAAGACTGATGCTCTTTGGAGGTGGTGTAGGTATACATTTACACACACCAAAGCAACCTGGCGGCTTTGTGCCATTCTGGCAACGCAAGTCAGCTGTAAACCTAGCTTAACCAGCCAGTGAAACTGTCCCATAATGTTCTTTCTTGCTACGTAGATATGCCAATTGTGGTTTCCAAGTCCCAGTCCTATTAATATCCATGTGCAATCCAGCTTCATGGCTACAAGGGCAGAGCCAGTTAGAGCACCACTGAGATATTCGGTTGAAGGATAAATTGAGAAGAAATGGAAACATTTAATTACTTCTATAACATGGAAGAACACATGGAAAAAAGTTGGAAGCCAGATTCTCTCCTGTCATGCAGAGCTGTGCAGGCATGTGAGTGGGCATGAGGAGCTCCGTACCTCTGCGTACGTGGATAGAAATGGAGCAATATGCTAAGGGGGACACACACTATGCCAGTCACGTTGGATGGAATCCAGGGAGCTGCTTGGTTGCCTAAACCCAGAATTAGGCACCTAAATCCTGTTTTTAGGCACTTAAGTTCCCCACCGTGGTCAACAAAACTCCCACGGAACCCTGTAAGCACCTCCCAGGAGAGAGCTCTAACCACTGGACTAGAGAGTCATTCTGTGTCTGGCCCAATCACTCTGTCTTTATTTATCCACAGTGGAACAGCTTCCACAGGAGAGACTGAGAGACACCCCCACATCAGACTGTCCTGTAGCTCAATGGTTAGAGCACGCTTCTGAGAGATGGGAGACCCCCGTTCAAATCCTTTCTCCCCTGTCTGCCAGGAAGGGGGCATCTGAACCTGGTTTGCTCACCTCCCAGGTGAGTGCTCAAACTAGTGGGCTAAAAGTTATTAGGTTGGCAGTGGCACCACCACCTTCTCCTCCAGCCATTTTGTGTAGTGGGGCAGGCACCTAATTCATTCCTGCAAGAAACTAGGTACCTAAGACAGGATCATGGGTTCCTGTTTGTGGATTGCTAGCAGAGCTAGGCACCTCCCTGCATCCTGGACTGAAGCCCCTATCACTGAGAAAGGGGCAGGGCTTAGCACATTGGGGTCTCCCACTGGCTAGCTTAGACAGGGAGCTGCCTAGTGTGCTGGCTTTTGTGGATCCCATTCCTAGGTGCCCATCTCTTCCCATTCATTGTACAGGGAGCCTAGATGCCTAACTCAGGTTTTATGTATTGCAGTATTGTTCCTGTGATATTTTATCTGCCTAAACGTTAGGTGTTGCAATGCTGAGTGGCGCAATGATGAAGTCCCTTCCTGGATTCCACCCATTGTTACTTTAGTTTTAAGATGAATAATACTATTTAACCTACTTGAATGTTATATAATGGCTTTACTTATGTCCAATCTAATCTTATTTTTATCAGTTCATATTCTGCAATCAGTAATACCCGAGCCACCCTGTTGAAGTTGACCGTAACTATTATGTGTAAGAAGTCAGTGGGGCTGAGGGCAGAATTTGTCCAAATTTGTTTTCCTGCTTTAAAGACTACAAAAAGTTAATACAGAAATTAACAATATTATTTTTAGAGCCTGGAACTCTTTGGGAAGGATAGTTGGAGATTTTTTTATTTGGAATATGTTAAGATCAGGATGCCTGAATTTGTAAAGCTACCAATGAGCTGCAGCCGAGTGTCTGTAAAAAATTACACCAAATTCTGTAGCTGTTCTGTGCAAATGATTAAATACAGGACACTGTTCATATTCATAGAATTTCATTGTTCACTACATGTCAAGACTCTAACAGCCAGGGGACTAATTACCAATGGGATTCCAGCTGCTACAGATGGGGTGGGAAAAAAGAAGCCTGCACAAAGAAAGATCTTGCTTTTTGCTCTAAAAATTGTCAGGCTCAGATGGATTTCTGTTAGGAATTGTTTCATTTCCATGGAATGCAAGGACTGTTGTAGGACAGATGGGTCAGTGCATAGGGTGGTGAACTGGGCCTCAGAAAACATGGGTTCCATTTCCAGCTCAGCCACAAAATTCTTGTGGGGCCTTGGGTAGGTCGGCAATCTTCCCTATGTCTTAGTGCCCATTGGTAAAACTGGGGGATTACTTCCTCACAGGGGTGAGGAGGATAAGAATATATGAATGATGGGAATTGCTCAGGGACTGTAGTGGTTAGGGCCCAAAGAGGCCTATTTCTGAGGTATCACCAGCTGTAGTAGTGAGTCAACATGCCCTTTCCCCTGGTAGTAGTGGCAGAAAAGAGAGGGTTTATTAAACCAGAATCAACTAGTTCTTCCCTCTGTGCTCAGGGATATGGTTCCCAAGGTCCTCCTATAGAGAGTTAATCTCTCACATAAGCTTTTTAGATTTATGTATGTTTTCTTGCCCAGGTTTCTCTTCCAAGCTAGTATCACCTTCAGTATCAACACCCTTTCTAGAACTAACTGTGATGTAAGAGAGTCTGTTATAGGGCCTCAGACTCTTCCCCTTCCCAGTATGCTTTGTTAAGAGGAGCTTGACAAGCAGGCTTTTCTTTCCCCAGGCCTTTCAATAGGACACACCTTTTTGGCAGCAAACTTTGACCATTTTCTAGGTAAGAACAAACTTCTCAGGGTTTATTTCTGGGTCTTTTTTCCTGGAACCACTGTGCTCTGATGTGGAAAACTGGGGAGAAAGGGAAGCCCTGACCCACTTTTCTCTCAGGACTTTAGCTTTGGGATCCAAACAAACCAAACAGAAGAATACAGGCAGTTTGTTTAAAAAAATGGTCTCTTTTTTCCCTCTGAGGACCCTTCCTAATTCCCAGCGACCCTGTTGCACCAGAACGACAACAGCAGTGAATTGATAGCCAGAGGAGGGCATGGAACACAGGTGTACTATGGTCTCATTGGGCTGCCTTATCTAAAAGTGAGATGATGCAGTCTTCATTAGATGAAAGTGCTGGCTGGCCTTCTAGAGTAATCCCGTGTAGCACGTGTTACAGTGTTCTAGCTTTGCGAAAACAAAGGTATGTACTATGACACCATGGTGATGATGAGCATTGTATATAAACCCAAATAGCTATGATAGAATACACATTATGAAGCCCACGCCGAAGCTGCAATCACTTGGCTAGTGAGAGATGAAAGCAGGTATTATCTGGTTTATAGGATTATAAGTTTAGGTGCACATGTGAGTCCTATTAGACCTCCAGGCTTGTGAGCTAACTTGATAACAAGCAGTCATATTCCCTCTACTGAGGTGCAGTGGAACATTTTTTCATTTCCTCACAGTTTATTCCTACCAACAGGCACCGGGACTGCGAGATGGTGAGCTGTCGCACAGGTCCCAGTCTTTGTTAGATGCTGGGTAAAAGACCTGTTGAGGTATCACTGGCACACTGATGATACTGTACCCGACAGTGGCTCCAGCTCGCAATCACCTCCAAAGGCTTTAGAGCTGGTCCAGTTATGAATAACTCAGGCAAATTCCCTTGGGTAAACTACTTTGTTAATAAATGGTGTCATTATTTGACTACTCTGTTGATCAAGTGATATTCAGTGCATGATTCATTTAAGGATTTTTTTCCTATCAATTCTTTAAACAAGTTACTCATGAATAAATGCTTTCATTCTTCGACTTGCCGCACTCTATCGGTTAAACAAGAAGGACAACAATAGCAAATGCCCAAGGGAGCCAACAGTTAGAAAGCTGTCTGTCAGAAGCCTCTGGGGTCTCCCTGAAAGGACGAGACGATGCCATTTGAAGCTTCAGGTTCTGTTGCTACAAGCTTATACATACACAAACCATGACCCCAATCCTGCAAAGCCTTAAGTGCATGTCATACATGATGAGAAGTCCCACTGAAGTCAATGGATCTGTTACCTTGAAGTCAATGGAACTGCTCAGGCGTATAATGTAAGTCTTTGCAAGATGCGGGCCCATACTATAAAAGTGTGCATATTTTTGAAAAACTTAGTACAGGTCAGGCCAAATTTAGCCTAAAATCTAGGACCAATGGAAGTATTTCCATGGCTTCTTAAAGTTCCAATCTTTTTTTTTTTTTTTAAATCCTCTTACAGTGTTAGCAACCTGAATATTGCAGAACTGTGCCTTGAGCTAGTCAAATATCACAAAACAGTATTCAAAAACACTCTTTGAAATAAATGCCACCCAAGTGAATGTCCTCTGTGTATGCTTCTTTCTATATGTTTTCTGCTAACATTTGTATCTGTGAATGTTTGTGCATGGTGACATTTGTAGAAAGATAAAGTGCAGCGCTGGTCCTCATGTGAATATGGACATGCTTCTGTAACTAATGTTGGTCAGCCTATGGTAGACTACATTAAGTGCTTGGTAACAGCCCACGGTCAGAGAAAAATTAAAAAGAGCCTTTATAACTATTTTATTGGGAATTATAATACACTAGATATACAGGTATGGAAAGCAGTTAGTTTTATAAAGCAACTAAGTTAATAAAATAAAAATAAATAATTAAAGGCTCTTAACACGACATCAGTTTTTAAGCAAAATTCCTCATTGAAATCAATAAGGAGTTTTGCCTAAAAACTGGACGGTATGATATCGTCATAAGTAATTAAAAAAAAACTCTTTAGAATAAGTGATGCTTGAGAAAGTCAGTGGTCATTAGCTCTTAATCTTGTTGGAGTGAAATGTCACACTGGTGTCTCATCCTATTTGCAATTTTTTTTTTTTCATGGAACACACTTAGAAATATATTCTTCCCCCAGAGCTGGCCACAGATTTTTGTGTATGTTGTCTCTAATGTCCTCATCCCTCTTCAGAGAAATGGATCAATAAGCTTCCTGTGATGTATTCCCAGATGAGATCTCCTCAAGGAAATAAATTACTTTTTCTTCTTTTTCCCTTTCTTTCCTCCCTTCTTTTTCCCTTTATCCTTTCCTTTTCCTTTTCCCATTTCCTCACCTTCAATCAGTGCTCTGGCTCGTGCTTTCCCCAGAGGTGTCTTGGCATACCAGACCTGGAGAATCAAATAAGTGGTTAGAGGGGAGGAAAAAAAGCATGAAAGAACATTTAAGTAACTTTTGCATGTACGATGGAGTGTTCCTAACAAAAACCTTACAATCCTGGCCGGCTCGTGGAGAAGCTGAAACAAGATCCTTAGAACTCTTGAGTACACCATTATAACAAGAAGTGTAGCAATCCTCTGCTTTCAGAGTCCCTCATTAACATGAACACTTAGCTGTGCCACTTGTGTTGCTATAGTTATGGGAGTGTTAGAACTTCTATGATCAGCCCTATTTCCAAGGGTATGTAACTCTTGTCAAAATTACCTCTGATTGGAAACTTGGCAGTATAAAGAGCATATTTTTTGGTAGTTCTTAAAATCTGTTCAGTTGTTTTTCATTTCAGGGGGAAAGTTAAACAAATCATAATTTTTAAAAAGCTGTTTATTGGTTTCATGTGCTTGTTCATAGTTTTGTGTCTCATAAACGGTTTTGTTTTGGTTGCTTTGCAAACTTGCAAAGTTCTGGGACTGTAATGGCAACAAGGCCTCTCTGGGATAATTAAAATAATTTAAAAGGGCTGAATTGGTAATATTTGAAATCCGGTGTGCACAGGAAATAACCTTTCCCCAAGCTTGAAGTGTGTGCGTCTGTAGTAACAATGTCATGGTCCGTTCTGCAGCTCAAGATGTGACTAGATATTGGTGTGCATGATGAAAAACCTATTCACTATGTTCATCTCTTTTGTTATGCCAGGAATGAATTTGGCTTTTTCCCTCTCAGACGCCTAAGGACTGGTACCCTGGTGTCTTGACTTCTGCCTCTCACCTCAGAACCCTACTTAGGCCAGCTCCCGTCTCTCTCTGCTCCGCTCCATCCACACTTACACCTACACTATCTCCATTCACAATGATGTTGACTCTGTTGGGGCTTGTAGTGTCTTGTGGATTAAATGCTTTAAACAGGTAAACAAAATGCATTAGTAGCAAAATGGCCAACCAGTTGTGGAACAGCTATAATAATGTGACCCGCAATCTAACTATTCTGATTTAGCTGAATACCTACTCTTCAAACCTCTCTATCTTACCCCCTCTTCTAACTCTGTATTATACAAAATCTCACCCAACCTTAGGTGGGTTTGAATAATTAGGCTGTACTGTACTTGGGTCGGGGATGAGGAGGGGAAGGGGCTAGTGATGGTGCACATACATTGTGAGCTAGGTACAAACTTTTGAGGCGTTGCACCTTGAAACCATAGGGCTGTTAGACTTCTCTGAAGAAATTCTGCTTGGTGATGGAACTCTTAGGAACACATTATTAAGGACTAACTAAACAATGTGGCAGCACGTGGTAAATGTGGGGGAATACTGAGACCTACTCCAGCCCCCTCTCTTATGTGGCAGCGTGGGGTTAATGATTTACAATGTCATAGAATCATAGAATATCAGGGTTGGAAGGGACCTCAGGAGGTCATCTAGTCTAACCCCCTGCTCAAAGCAGGACCAGCACCAACTTTTGTTGGTGTCATCTGTTGTTTCCTTTTCCTTACTTTTGTATATTCAGTTTAATTAAATAATTAACCTATTTACTGGCATGTCCCCATAATAGTTTCTTCACAGATTCTGCAATGAGTGGAACTGCTCCAAGATATTACTGAAGCCAACCGCTTAGAAAGAAAGAATCAAAACCAGATTAGATTTTCTCTAATGAATAATAAGATACACAGGTTTCTGTTTGTAAGAGATTTGAACCCTGAAGTTTCAGGGCATAAGTCAACAAATGACTTCCTTGAGTTAAGAAAAAACTTCCCCTGGGGGCATGCTGATCTATAATTTTCTTGCACCTTTCTCTGAAGTATCTTGTACTGACTACTGTCAGGGAGAGGATGCTGGACCATTGGTTGATCCAATAAGGCAATTTGTTTGTTTCTATTTAACTATTTTGTATCAAATAGGTGCAGTAAGTAGGTCACTTTTTAAATGGGTGTATATAACTGAATTTAAGAAATCCTATTATCACCATTTTCCATTATTTATATTCATTTTGGGAACAGTGGCAGAATATAACCACATGTCAAAGGGGGAGATTCATGTTCGGAGGGAATAGAAATTAAAGATTCATCAGCATACTAATCCTCACTTTGAATACTGCTTTAAGTTTTAGTCACTTCACTTCAAAAAGGACAAAGCAATACAAAAGGTCCAGCAAAGAGCAATGAAAATGATTAGAGGCTCAGGGTATAGTCACTTCCATGTGAGGAGAGATTAAAAGACTTGAATTAATTAATGTGAAAAAGAAAGCTAAGAGTGATCTCTGAATGTTACAGTGAAGGCCATTTTGGCAATCATTTCCCCTGTGCCATGACACAAGAACAGGGGCTACAGTACATGACATATAAAGGAAACAGATTTAAAACAGGTAAAAGGAAATACATTTTAAAGAAGGGTATATTTAATGCAAAGAAATCATTGCCAGGGGATATTGAGGGAAATATTTGAGCTAGATTCAAAATTATTTGATTGCTGTCAGCATACTTTGTGTTGTGCAGTTGTGTTTATAGGAATAACATTTGCTGTTTTACGAGCTCAGTTAAGAAGTAACAACAAACACCAGGCCTCACATTTCAGGGCATAAGTGGATTGCTACTTGGAGTTGGGAATGAATGTTTCCTGCTATGGTACAACACTGATCACACCTCGAGGCAAGATACTGGACAGATAGTAAGGGTGAGCAAAAAGACTAAAATGCCAAATTCAAGTATTCAAGTACTGACCATATTCATAGAGTCAAATGTTTCTGAATAGAAACTGGAGACTGTTCAACTGACTCGGGGAGTGTGTGCACCAAAATGAGATTAGAAGTTAGAGAGAGAGATGTAAATGTCTCATGAGAGCAATCCAGCCAGCCAGTGGCTTGGTTTAGACTCAGGTGATTGGTGATCAGTGTAGTTAGAGTCATTTTTATGTGTTGAAGTTGCTGGAAATTCCATACTGCTCGTTGCTGGAGAAGTAAAGAAAGAAAACCAGAGTGCAGCACTGATAGCTGTTAAAAGTTCCCCTTTCCAGCCTACATAGTATTTTATTGTGTGTACATAGGATAAGTGAGAGGCAGAGAGGGGCACTTACACGCTGCTATTGGCTGCAGTGTAAGGGCGCAGTCTGGGACGGTGCAAGGTACTCTCAACATCCATTGACTTCAGCTTTGCTCAGTACATGGTAGGACTGAGCCTCTTGTACGGTGGAGGGGACAGCATGAGCAATTAGTAGACACAATAGACCTAACCCAGTGAGACACTCGGCACCAATCCCATTCAGGTGCAGATACCTTCTAAAAGATGCAGCTTACTACAGCTAGTCTGTAGCAGGTCATGTTTTGGTTGTAGTTAGAGGACACACATGTGGGAGATGCCTGAGAACACTGAAAGGGAGAGTGAAAGGGACATTGTTTACATAGATGTTAATTTCACCTGATAAGTTTCTTCTTCCTCTTTGTACACTGGGTCCTGCCTGGCCAGGGAACTCAGGAACTCAGCAGCTGTCAGCGGCTTGTTAGTCATCTGCCTGAGGCGTCGTTCACTGAGGACAGTTTGCACTGCACAAACGATGTGTCCCTGGGTGAAACCATCGGAAACCTTTGCTAGGCAACTTATGTTCAAAGATTTGGTGACAGCCCCTCCATTCTGCAGGATGATGTGTTTCCATAAGACTGTTTATCACCAACAGAAGAGGGAAGAGAAACCCGAAAACATGTATTAAGGAGGCGGAAAAGCAATCTGAGTGATTTGGCTAATTGCTTTGAACCTAAAGTTCTTTCTGAGAAGGAAAATGAAAATATAGGACATCAGTACAATCAGCAAACCAAAAAGATTTGATTTTATATATATATAGATATTTACATTTTCACCCTGTACATATGGGGGAAATACACAATTAAACTAAGCATATTTTAATCTACTCTGTATATATCCATGTGTGTCTGTATATATGCATACACGTAATTTGGCCAGATTTTTAAACCAGGGTGCCTAAAGTTAGACACTTACATCCATGGCATGATTTTAATAGGTGCTGAGCAGGCAGCTTCCACCACAGTCAATGAGAGGTACAAGGGCTCACTACTATGTTTTAGGTGTCTAAGACCCTGATCCTCCAAAGACTTGGGCACACGTTTAAAATGATAGGTGTATGTCTTTGCAGGTGTAGGGCTATGTCTGCAAATACTACGGTGCATTAATCTCATGCCTTTGTCTTTTAGCTTGTAAACTCTGGAGGACAGGGACCACATTTTTCATATTTAGAAAGTGCCTAGTGCTTTGTGGGTGCCCCCCAAAAATCTTAATAAATAAGACTAACATCCTTCACCCTTTGTATGGGAACGCATGGATCCCAAAGTCATGCTGATTACAATCTTTATATTACCACAGATTCCACAGATTCTTAAACATGTCTCCCTAGAAAGTCTTTTTAAAAATATTTCCTTTGTCTGAAAAGTAAAACAAGTGAAAATAGTGACTTAGACAAATTGCATATAGAGGATTGAAATTGTAGTAGTGTAGCATGGTAGTGCAGTTTGTGCCACATGAGTGATCTGTGTTTGAAGACACAGTATATGGCATAATAATATGCATGGGGAGAGTTACAATTATGAGACTGTTGCAGCATCCAGTAATAGTCTTTGTGTAAGAGAAAAACTGCTTCACCTTTCCTTCTACTGTAATGTAGATATTATGGACTTTTACTCATAACCACTGACTTCGTTTTTCATTCTAGAAAACAGTGTTCTTCAACTTGATTTATACCTAGTCTCACTAACTATTGGCTGAATCACTGATTCATAATAGGGTAATTGATACATGCAGCGGTGAACATTTATTTTGTGTTTCCCTGTGTTGTGCAGCGTAGCTTCCTCTGCAGTCGAGGATCGTGGATAAGAAGAGAAACTGATGCACATCATGACTAATATCAGATCTCCAGGTGCAATGACTGCCATTGTGTGTTTGCTGTACCCATACTGGGTATAAATGAAAGATCTTGTGCTGTAGAAAAGTAGAAGGGTTACAGGCTACGTGTGCAATTTGGGCAGCTGTAATTATCAATGTCTGGTGTTTTAAGGCTGTTAGAAATAAGCTATAAAAATTCGATTTGACTCTCAAACTGGGGGACTGGCCATGATAGGTGCTGAGTTCCTCATGTGAAGGAGTTAATGGGGAGTTAAGGGTGCTTGGCACCAAGAAAGTGCTCTCGCATGTTGCAAGATTTTCTACAGTTTGTCAGTCTGATCTCAAGAATAAACTTACTGTTTGGCGAAAATGTGTGTGATGATTTTAAAGGGGCAGTGTCAAATAATTAAGGCCCAAATTTTATGCACCTTAAAATTTAGACAGTGGTGACTTTTCTTTGCATGCTCAGATTAAGGATTAAATCCCTTTAATCTCCTTTGGATTCTAAATTAATGATGAGTAAAACCCATAAAATGGCGGTTAAGCCCCCAGCGGCTGATCTGAACTATTCAAACTCACTTGCTTCCATCTCTCTTCTCCACATCCTAGTCATGTCTCACTCCCCTAATTTAAGAAGAGCCTTATCTGTTATTAACTTGTCAGGGCTGCAGCATGCATGTCCTACTGTTGTTATACAGTCTGGTTCTGTCTAGAGGCTAGTGTTCTATCTGCACTATGGAAATGATGGCATGTGGGACAGAGCTGCAACAGAGTAGCCCCTTAACACAGTTAAAAATTTGCTGTTTCTTGCACCAAACTGCAGTGAGCAAGCTCCTGAATGGTGGTACAATGCTGGACTTCCCAGAGCTGTAGTATGAGTTGGTAATATGGTGAATGTATGATGCAATCCTGTGTACTTTGCTTGGGGCACAATCATGTTGTAAATAAGTGCCCCAAAATGACTAATTGTGGTACAGCTGGGACTTAAGTCGTTTGTTTTAATTCTGTTTTAATTCTGGCTGGGACTTCAACCACAAGTGATAAAATAGTATGAAGAAAGTCTGTTGTTTTAGCAATTGTGAGCAGCTGAGGTGCTTATGCTAACAGCCCCTGGCTCAGATAGGAGGGGATTGGTGGCAGGATATCCCCAGTGAGGAGTATGATGAAAGATCCTTAATTTTAGACCTCTAGTTCACCACAGCACCTCATTCCAGACTTTTTCAGGAATGCGAAGGGGAACTGATTGGCCTATTAAGTTCCCTGGGGTCTGTAATTCAACCCAAATTGACCTAAATTAACTTAAATAGCCTTCGCAGTTTTGAAAGTCACTAAGTCTGGGCTCTTCTGAACCATGGGGAAGTGATTTCAAAAGATGAAAACACATAATTGAGAATGCTCTGCTACCAGTCCGTTCCCAGTTCGATCAGGCACCTATCGACTTACGTGGCTCAGCTGCTCACAGCTGTGCCAAGATATCAAAGGAAGAGAGATGATCTTACCAATAGCTAGTGGGACTCAGGAGTGAATGATTGGGAGCAGATTGCTGTGGAGTTGGGCAAGTCTTTTAAAATGTCTTAAAAATGTCTGTTTGATTCTGGTTTGTGGTTTTAAACTGTGTGAGTGTCCACAGAATTGATAGCCACAATGTATGGCAATGAATAGGTAAATAACAAGCAACTTTAAGATTTCAAGGAACCAAAACTCCAGGAAATTCACTGTTAAAGATAATACTTTGTTTTGGGTGTCTGTGTGGCAACGGGAAGAGTTGGGGCTGCAGAGAAGTATGAGATGACTGGAGGGCTTAAATCTTAATTGTGACTTTTCTGGCATCTGCCAAGTTTGCCTTGGAATCTTAAACTTGATCTATAAACCTAAACAAAGGATTTTTGATAGTGATAAAACACAATATTCCAAAAATGAAACAGTTTATGAATAGAACCTAAATTATGTTCTTTAAAATGTGGAACCCAGTTAGAAATAATAGCCATTCAGACTCTACTTCCTGTAAAAAGTTGGGTTAAAAATCAAAATGAGCACCCAGATGGGTTCTGGTCATTTATAGAGCCAGAAATAATAGTCCAAGTCCAGATTCAATGTATCTCAACCCTAAATACATAACGTGAAGTACAGCCACAGGAGAATAAAACTTTTTTCTTCATTTTTATGAGACTGATTTTGTTTTAACTTGTCTTATACCATAACGTTAACTGAAAATTTCAGGTGCCTAGGTGCACACAGTGTGTGAGTTCAAGTTAAATTGTGTTTTGACAAAAGCCAGATAAAGGGATCCCTCCTGTGGCATGTTCTTTTTTTTAGCATGTTTTCATATAAACAGCTGATCTCGTTCTGCCATGATGATTTAATATACTTGCCAAATCTTGAAGCATAGTCTGGCCTGGGAATCAGAATGATTTTTTTGTAAACTTTGCAGAAAGGTCGGAGGTCAGCATCAAAGGGACGTTTGGTAGTCCCCACAACCAGGACTCTGTCCTCTGCTTTCAAACTCTTCAGGATTTTGGGGAGATTCTTTTTCAGACGTTTAGGTTCCATCTTCAGGAGCAGATATATATATGGAAAAAAGTGAAATGTTAGCACCCATCCTTTAGAGTTAGGCAGGTGAAATAACTCCTGAAATAACCCTTCTGAATGCTTTATATAAAGCTTTATGGCTCTCTGTTGTCAGAGGTACACTTACATTTACACTTAGTGTAAAGAGAAGAGATACTCAGCATAAGTGGGACTAAGTTAAGCTTTTGCCTTCTGGGTCAAGTCTGCCTATTGCAGGTTGAGTCAGCACTTAATTTCTATTACGAATTCGTGATTTTTTTTTTGAATTCCTGTGTTTCCCTGTTTCATCTGAAGGCATTGACTAATGCAGAAGCAGGAAGGAGGAAGCTAGCTTTTTTTTTCTTCTTTTTTTTCTTTTTAAATCCCTTAATATCAGCTGGATAATATCAGTGTACTTGGTTAACTTCAATACCAAGAAAACTGCTAGGATTTGTAATGTTTGCTCTTGTATCTTGGAGATCTAGATTTACAAACAAGCAGCTGTGTTTTCAATGAGATAAGTGGGTTCCTCACATTCTGCCATGGTTTTTGCTTAGCAAAGCTCCAAGTGCATAAACTTAAACACTTGGCTGTGTAAACTTAGTACTTATTTATTTGCAATAGTTTGCAGTCATATTTCATCATAGATATTATATCACTAGTTAGCAGGGCCCTGCAGAGGTTATATGTTGCTGTGGTCTTATTGTAGCTTTAAAATTCAAATAAACTGATGCATGTAGATAAAAAATAATCAGCTCTGCAAAGCAATGGATTGGGGTAAAAATTTTAAAAGGGCCTAAGTGATTTGAGAGCCTAAGTTCTATTTTCAAAAGACACTTGGAGCCCAATATTTAAAGGTATTTAAGCACCCAAAGGGATTTTCAAAAGCACTTTGGTGCCTAACACCTATTGAGGTCAATGGGAGTTTGGTGCTTAGATACTTTTGAAGTTGGTGCCTAAATACCTTTAAAAATATGGCCTCTGGCATTAGGAGCCTAAATCTATTGAAAGTCAATGGGTCTTAGGCTCCCAAATCACTTTTGGGTCTTTTGAACATTTTACTTTGTCTTATTGTTTTTACTGTATGTCAGGCTGCAACATGGGAGACCTTAACTTAGCTCTGGACTCAGCCTTCCATAGTGCAAATATGGAGGAAACTATGTACTTTGAGGTATCTGAGTTTCAAGGATGGACTATATCCTGCACTGTGAATGCCCTTGCCAGGCAAAGTTTTTCATCTGCTTGTACCAGCAGTTGCTGAAAGGAGGGAAGTGCTTATTCTTTGGATTAAAGAGTACAAAGAAGAAGAAATTAGAAATGAAAGAAAACTCTGAACAATCAAGGGGAAGAGGAAATATCATTTTCTTCCAGTTTAGTTAGATAATATATATATATATTCTCTCTTTTTCTAAAAAGAAAAAAGAAAAGGAGTACTTGTGGCACCTTAGAGACTAACCAGTTTATTTGAGCATGAGCTTTCGTGAGCTACGAAAGCT